>NC_041396.2:107017667-107362667 GCF_900747795.2 Erpetoichthys calabaricus | reverse complement strand
AAATCCGCGAACCAGCAAAAAATCTGCGATATATATTTAGATATGCTTACATATAAAATCCGCGATGGAGTGAAGCCGCGAAAGGCGAAGCACGATATAGCGAGGGATCACTGTAGACTGTCAATTTTTTTTGGTCTAACAAGTAAGATACAGCCTGTTGCAGGGTCTCCAAGATTCAGCAAAAGTGCAGACACAGCATTAAGTATTTTTTGCATTGCATTATTACCTTTGGTGGCCATTTTTCATTGAAAAAAAACCCATTTATAGTAAAATTTACGTTTCGATAAAACAAAATCAGTTAAACTTGATGTTGTATGAACATTTGTCCATGACAACAAAAAGTATTCGTTATTCTGAAAATTTTGTTACTTCGGTATTCACTATAATGGGATTTCACCTGTATTTAGTTGTGTTTTAAAAAATGTTGACAATGCCCCGTAATGTGTGGTCACATTAGATCTCTATAAAACAACACTTCTCTTTATTTGTTCCTCATGCAAAGCTTTGTTTTTCAAGCCACAGACTTAAAGTTTGACACTGAGGTTCTTCTGTCCATAAGTCAGGTTTTTGGCATATGACTTTCAGTCTTGCTCTCCAGTAGGATGGCTTGGGTATGGGATGTGAGTCAAAAAACACTACAGTGTGATCTGTCAACAGAGAAACAGCCTCATATAGATTGTGATGGAGGAGTTATGGTAAGCACACTTGGTTTTTCAACAAGAAATCTGAGTTTGATTCCTGCCAAATACATTTAATTTTTCTTTAATCAAGCATGGCACCAACCTTCCCCAGGTGGAGCCATATAAGTCTCTGGATCCCAAGTGTCAACAATGTTTCTCTCTCATATTTGAAAGTGCATTATTCAGGCATATAACTTTAGACCTAAACAACAAACATGCACAAGCTGAAGTCCTTACAGTTTAATTTCATGGCTTCAGGCATGGGTTAATACACCGATGATAATGTCATCCATATGTAACACCATTATATACCAACAAAAGACAAAAATTAATCAAATGTACCAAACTAAAAAGATCTCCCCCCATTAAAAAGTCAATGGGAAGAACTCAACATAAAGCAGTTAGTCTGTTTAGTTACTTGAATTTAGTTACTTAAAATGAAAGTACAAGCAATGTTTAGCCAGACATTCCACTTATTATTTTGCATAGGTTCCCCAGAATTAACAAACATGTTATATGGGTATATATTTAAAAAATCTATATTTTTTAATATTCATAGACTTAATATATGTTTTTTAAAGAACAAAATAATATGATTATAGAAAATAAGAAAGAGATGAATTACATGCTGGTTCTTAAACTGGCAGTTTATATAGCAACAAATTAGGGTGGCATTTAGAAATGTAAAATAAAGGCCACATTCTAACGTCTTCAGTTTTTATTTAATAAAAAAACAATATGATCTATTGCCATATCTAAAATGCACTATAAATAGTAAGTTCGGTAATTACACTGTAGAAGAAGCAGGAAGCGACAAGCTTTATTGATGCCAGACTAGTATTTAGTATTTAGGAAGGCTTCACTGAAGTGTACAGTATGTACTTGTCACTGTAAATAAGCAGAGGTAACCAATACTACTTTTCTCTTCTCTTCGTCACATAAGAAAGCATTAAAAAGCGTAGGTTTTGTTGACAGTAGTTTAGGTTATATTTCATTTCCTACTGCTTTTGACTCTATTAAAAAGTAAGCAAGCACCTCCAATCTCTGTTGATTGATAAAGCAAAGTTTACCGCATTTTTATTTCTGTCCGTTATTCAGACAGGACAAATTGGCCCTGCTTAAGTGTTCATGCTTGCTTGTGAGTTCTTTGTAAAATGCTTTGTCATACCATACTTTGTGACAGATGCCATATAAGATGAAGATGGACTGATTGATTGATAAGGTGCTAGCTCCCATTGAGCACGTACAGGGCTATGCAGCATGATAAACATCAGTGCAGATACTTGATGAAAAGGCTGTCTGTGGGTGAATTCAATTTAATTTACTATTAGATAGTACCCATCTCAGTGCAGTCTGTAAGTGCTGAATTTGGAATGACTAAGAAGCAATGTAATTCAAAACTTATAAGTGCCAAGACATTTCAGCACTCAGGCATGTGTGCTGAATATGTTTTTTTTCCCCACACAGATACGTCAATGAGTCATGCGCCATTGCAGAGATTTTATGTTCTGTCAGCAAGAGATGTATGGTGAACAACAGGTGCAGATTTCCCTTCCTCCACCCTAATTCACTTGCATGTGTCTTTTTTCCCCATACATATCTATCTAAGTAGTACAATAATAATAAACAGATAGGATGTTTGAGGGAAGGGTAATTTGTGCTATACTGTATGTAGTGTAAGATATTCCTTAATAGGTAAGTGGGAAGTTTTGGTGCTTAGGAAGACCAGAAGGTTTTTTTTTTTTTTTACCTCATTTTGTGGTGGGTGCAGCAACATGCTATCAAGCGCATGCTCCCAACCTCCTCCTCCTCCTATGTATATTGTGTGTATAAGAAGTACATGAATGCTTGAAAATCACATCAGTTTTTTTATACCATTTCTGGACCATATTTTGTGCAGGAAATTACACCCTTATGATAAAGAGTAAATCAATAGGTGTCGTCAGCAAATCAATAGGTGTCTTCAGCAAAAATGATCAGAACGACTTAAAGTTGTGTATGCCACACCATTCGATCCCAGGGATTCACCCCTTAATGGGATATGACAAGTCAAAGGTACTTTTTTTCACAAAGCTTCAAAAAAATGTTGATTGGTAAGGCAGGTATGTGGAGAGTTATGTTATTTTGAGGTTGCTGATCATGAATTTGATAATATTATTGATATTTGATTCTTTATTGGTGGTCCTAGCCCTCTAAAAGGCACTCTCAGACGGTTAAAAATGACCAATTTTAAACTTAAGCATGTAGGGTATCATTTTAGACTATTTCATGATAAATGATTATGATTATGATGTTATTTTTGATTTTAGATTCTTGACAAGGGACCTAGCCCTTTATGGACCTCTATCAGAGAGTGGAAAGTGACAAATTTCTATTACAATTGGGAATATTTAGACATTCAACAATTAAATTGAATCAATTGTAATGTTTCAAATATTTGATGTAAGGATTCTTGTTTATTTGATGCTTCTACCTCATGAACTAAGTCATTATATTTCTAATGAACACCCTGAATTACGGCAGCTTAAACTAATTCAGAGTTTTTGATGATTTCCCTTGCTTCTGTTAGTCACTTGGTTTATTAGTTTAATTCACTTTTCTATTTATTACTTCTGCTTTTCTGGCAATATTTTGGGTTCTGTGTGGTTCTCAGGCACTTGCTAAAGCTCACATGTTTTCTAAGGTATGTTTGTTAAAGCATAATTCCATTATACTCTATCAATACATTAATTACAAAATTATTATTATTATTTTATTCATTTATTCCAGCAAGTTAAATTGGTAAGGGCATTTTCAGGAAAACTGAAATAGTGGTTTAAATGATTAAAAGAAACTACAAGAATGATGTATAATACTTTAAGTGTATTGAAGAAGTGTCTTGAAGGGAACAACATAAAATAAATGATTTCTGAACAAAAAACACAGCTGCATAATTCAAACGTGACATACAATCACTGTACCAGGGGAGTGCTTCTAGAACTTAATCACTCATGAAAAGTGCAGCAACGTGGAAACATGCAGAGACTTAAGTGGCTCCCATGGTTATACAGTAGGAACTGCCATCAATGTGAAAAGCTATCATGGATATGGTTAGAGCCGTAGCAGAGAAGTGGGCAAAGCAGGCAGCCACTCAGAGTCCCATGTTTTATGGGGGACCTGCAAAGGTTAAACACCTTTCTATAATTTTTCATCACACATGCATAAAAATATACATACATAGATGTTTAAATATTTTAAGAAAGTGACACACAATACTCTTATTTTACTCACAATGAAATCTAAAATCTGTGTTAGAGCAGATGCATTATTTAAAACTGTAGGCATGTTGGTCCTGTACTCGATACAACATCAGTTCCAAGCTAAAGCAAAAGTTACCAAGTGGAAAATAGTGAGGACAAGCAGAGATAAGAATAAATTGCTACAGTGAATGCAAGAAAGGAGAAAGAAAGTAGCAGATGGAAAATGTTAATACAGCACTGTAGAAAGGTTTGCTGTAAAAACAGGAGCAAAGACGAAAATGACATGGGTGAGACATTTAGAAGTAAAAATAGCAACAACTGTGCAGGCCAGTGAGGATTCTGTTCTATTACATCATTGCTACTTCCTGCTGCCAGCACTCTGAAAAATAATCCTGCTACACTTCTACCACAGAAACCCCTCCATCTTGCGATATAAATCCAGCTCTGAGACAGCTCTGGATATGGTTACCTGGAGATCTCATGAGTGTAAAATAAAAGACAGCATGAATTTTAAGGAATGATTGCTTACAAAATGCATGTTTTATTAAAAAAATCAATTTGTGGTATAACACATCACTGTACTTTATTTTCCAAAATAATACACATTTTTAATTTAAATAAATTTTGAATATGAATACTGTTAGCAGATTTGCAATAAGTTTGGACCATTACAAACAAAATTGCAATTAGAGAGTTGTAAAACTGTCTTTTTAGCGGAACCTCACCTGTCACAATTGATCCTTTGATTGTTATATAAGCAAAATGGCACTGTGCTTCTATACCAGTGCTGCAAAGCATTAAGAAGGGACACAAAAGTCTTGTCTAGCTACCCATAGATGTAAGAGATATCAGAAGTGGCACACTGGGGGAATGATGGCCATGGACACTGACTTTTTGTGGAGTTCTGGCTATGCTGGCCAGGACTCTACGTTTTTTAGATTTTGATAGCACTGAATTGTGACGTTTACTTTATACTCATTGGTGCAAACTTGCCTTTTTCAATGAATAAAATGTAAATTATACCTTTCTGCCAATCACTTCTTTATGAAAAAAGGTTAAGTATTAGTAAGCTTGAATCCAAGAACTGAAATTGTTTCAAGTACTATATGAAAAAATATTATCTTTATATATAATACGTGATTCTAAATTGGCCCTAGTGTGTGCTTGGTGTGTGGGTGTGTTTGTGTGTGTCCTGCGGTGGGTTGGCACCCTGCCCGGGATTGGTTCCTGCCTTGTGCCCTGTGTTGGCTGGGATTGGCTCCAGCAGACCCCCGCGACCCTGTGTTAGGATTCAGCGGGTTGGAAAATGGATGGATGGATGGATAATACGTTACCGTGGTTGTTCGTTTGTCTGTATAGGATTTTAAATCACCTGTATCTCACAAGGAGTTTGCATGTTCTCCCCGTGTCTGCGTGGGTTTCCTCCGGGCGCTCCGGTTTCCTCCCACAGTCCAAAGACATGCAGGTTAGGTGGATTGGCGATTCTAAATTGGCCCTAGTGTGTGCTTGGTGTGTGGGTGTGTTTGTGTGTGTCCTGCGGTGGGTTGGCACCCTGCCCGGGATTGGTTCCCTGCCTTGTGCCCTGTGTTGGCTGGGATTGGCTCCAGCAGACCCCCCAGTTTTAACGCAAAAAGATGCTGACGAAGCAGCAAGCGCATCAGCCTCTGAGAAAATGAATGCCAAACATACAGAGAAAGAGTATGAAAACTATGAATGCTCAAGTCAAGTGTATTCACTGCACATTATCGTGCAGTGTGTCATTACTGGTAAAATAAATAAATTACATAATTAAAGTGTTGTCTTACTGTATTTTAATTATTTATTAACTAGCCAATTTCCATAAAAAATGATGGACAAAAACAAAATAACAATAAAATATAGATTTCATGAGTTGGAATTTACACGATGAATGGCAAAGATTTCCAGTTTACTAATTTTTTGATTGTCTCTGCATCTGTAAATATGTATAAAAAAAATTCATGAAGTTTACAAAGTTGGCTCTATGAAAAAGACAGCAGGAATAATATCTTTCATTTTCTTCTTTAAGTAATTCTCAGTTAAGTTTTGCACAATATTCAATATTTCTTGAAGGGGAGAAATGTATAGACAGAAACAACAAGCATAAACAGGAGTAATCACGCAAATTATATATGCTGATGTTTATTTACATTTTCTGTTTTATTATACGGTGCTTTTGAAATATATATTTTTGAATGCTGCACAGATTTTTAAATTAGACATTTTCCAAATTTTTAAATTAAAATAAATTTTGTTCAAAAATGTGCTTGAAGATAGTTTAGTATCCAATTAAAAATCTTTATAAATAGAAAAATAAAAGCAGAGAATTGTGTGTATACTACAAGCCTTCCTAGTAAACCTTATCAATAAATTTAAATAAATTGTTAGGCTCTTGCAACTTTAACAACTTAATATTACCTTGCTAAAGCTGCATTCATGCATGTTGGCTGTTTCAGAAAAATGACATACAGTTACTGTTGGTGTTTCTTTTGCCACTATAGTTAAAATAAACAGTTTGAAGAAAAACTTGGACCTCTTTAATTTAGAAGAGCCTCCCCACTAATCTGAACATATTGTCTTGACCAAATTTAAGGTAAGTTAAGTCATGTGGAGAAATCCATGATACACTGCTACAATGTGAAGCTATAGCCACCAGTGAGGACAGGATATTGTCATACACTGCATAATGATGACTTCCAGCTGCTGGCTCCATTATGATAAAAGTTTATTTTAAATACTGCTGAAAAGTTGTTAAATGTTGTCAAGTAGTCTGTCATGCCCTGTGATCTCTAGTCTTTTCTGACCGACACCCTCGATAACATTCAGCAACTGACATTCTGTTTGACTGAGTTGTGTAGTGTGAAACTAGCAGAGTTTAAAACATTTGCAAAACAGCAGGAAAACTGAAAAAATGGTGTACAGTGATCCCTCGCTATATTGCGCTTCGCCTTTCGCGGCTTCACTCTATTGCGGATTTTATATGTAAGCATATTTAAATATATATCGCAGATTTTTTGCTGGTTCACGGATTTCTGAGGACAATGGGTCTTTTAATTTCTGGTACATGCTTCTTCAGTTGGTTTGTCCAGTTGATTTCATACAAGGGACGCTATTGGCAGATGGCTGAGAAGCTACCCAACTTACTTTCTCTCTCTCTCTTGCACTGACTTTCTCTGATCCTGACGTAGGGGGTGTGAGCAGGGGGGCTGTTCGCACACCTAGACGATACGGACGCTCGTCTAAAAATGCTGAAAGATTATCTTCACGTTGCTACCTTCTGTGTGCAGCTGCTTCGTGAAGCTTAAAAGCTCAAAGGGCACGTATTGATTTTTGACTTTGTTTCTCTCTCTCCCTCTCTCTCTCCCTGCTCCTGACGGAGGGGGTGTGAGCTGCCGCCTTCAACAGCTTTGTACCGGCGGTGCTTCGCATACTTAAAAGCCAAACAGCCCTATTGATTTGTTTGCTTTCCTCTCTGTTTCCTTTGAAGAGGAAGATATGTTTGCATTCTTTTAATTGTGAGACAGAACTGTCATCTCTGTCTTGTCATGGAGCACAGTTTAAACTTTTGAAAAAGAGACAAATGTTTGTTTGCAGTGTTTGAATAACGTTCCTGTCTCTCTACAACCTCCTGTGTTTCTGCGCAAATCTGTGACCCAAGCATGACAATATAAAAATAACCATATAAACATATGGTTTCTACTTCGCGAATTTTCTTATTTCGCGGGTGGCTCTGGAACGCAACCCCCGCGATGGAGGAGGGATTACTGTAATTAATAGTTCTGCTGTGGTGAATTCAGCACAAATCCATTACAGGCAACAATACTATAAAGATGTATAACTTGTTTTTTCCCTTACCCCCAATTTTAAAGAATGGTGTCTTATTTTCAGGCACTTGGAGAATCTATGTCAGGATGCTCCAAGTCCATTCTGGCAGCTTATTGCAGACGGACACCCTACTAAGAAAATTTGCTGAGATATTTCCTTTGATTTGTCAGTTACCTATCCATAGCTTGTGGAATATTTTTCTATAATCTGCACCCACTTCCACAAGTTTACACCTAATGTGCCTCATCATGTTCATTCATCTTTGTCCATTGCTATCTGCCCACTACTGCTTTCTTTACTTTTTCTTAAGATCCCTTTTTACTATTGACCGACTTTGAAAGAGCTTTGAAGTAGCCACATCTATCATAAAATAACCCTATTTCCATCACTACATTTATTTTCTTAAACTGTTCAGGTAAATAATGGGTGGCTGTGACCAGTAGCATAATTAGAATATGATATGTCTTATGTCTGCAAAAAAATATTAGGCCCTCTTCATTTGTAATTAAATAAAATATTTTAATAAATTACCACCATCAATGAAATACATCATGCATATAAGCTACATAAAAGGTCGGTAGCTATAATTATGCTTTTATGAAGTTGTGCTAATGATAACACCATTAACCTTTTTTTTAGACTTAAAGTAAGCAAGCACAATAAAGCCTTGTGAAGCAATAACCATCAATTACCACAGAACCGACCAAAACTATGGGTACCTGCACAACTGCCTATAGTTACCATGAACGTATCCCTGCAGCATTTGACATAAATAGCTGTGGACGGGATGCCAGACTCACTCACGATTAGCCAACTTAGATATTTTAATTTATTTCATATTCACAGAGTATATAAGGAATATCCACACAATCATGGGGAGGATGTGGAAACTTCATACACTGACTGGGCTACGAATCAACAACAAAATTTATTTATATAGCACATTTTCATACAAATAATGTAGCTCAAAGTGCTTTACGTGATGAAGAAAAGAAAAATAAAAGACAAAGTAAGAATTAAAATAAGACAACATTAATTAACATAGAGTAAGAGTAAGGTCTGGTGGCCAGGGAGGACAGAAAAAACAAAAAAAAAAACTCCAGACGACTGGAGAGAAAAAAAATAAAATCTGTAGGGGTTCCAGACCATGAGACCACCCAGCCCCCTCTAGGCATTCTACCTAACATAATGAAACAGTCCTCTTTGTATTTAAGATTCTCATGGAAGGACTTGATGATAATGGTCATGCAGACTTCTGGCTTTTAATCCATCAATGTAGGAACATCATGATGCTTTGATTAGGTGGTGGTGGCGCAGGTCGCCACCACAAAAAAACGGGAAAAGAAACAGAAGAAAGAGTAGGGGTTAGTACGGATTTTAGAGCCACCATGAATAGTTATTATAATGAATTGAATATACAGAGTATCAGGATTAAATTAAAGTGAAGTTATGAGAAGGCCATGTTAAAGTAATGTGTTTTTAGCAGTTTTTTTAAAGTATTAGCCACTGTATTAGCCTGGTGAATTCCTATTGGCAAGCTATTCCAGATTTTAGGCGCATAACAGCAGAAGGCTGCCTCACCACTTCTTTTAAGTTTTGCTCTTGGAATTCTAAGCAGACACTCATTTGAGGATCTAAGGTTACAATTTGGAATATAGGGTGTCAGACATTCCGATATATAAGATGGAGTGAGATTATTTAAGGCTTTATAAACCATAAGCAGTATTTTAAAGTCAATTCTGAATGACACAGGTAACCAGTGTAGTGACATCAAAACTGGATAAATGTGCTTGGATTTTCTTTTCCTAGTTAGGATTCTAGCAGCTGCATTCTGCAATAGTTGCAAACGATTTATGTCTTTTTTGGGTAGTCCTGAGAGGAGTGCGTTACAGTAATCTAGTTGACTGAAAACAAAAGCGTGAACTCATTTCTCAGTATCTTTCAATGATATTAGAGGTCTAACTTTTGCTATGTTTCTAAGGTCTCTAAGGTAGAAGTACTAACCACTGTGCCTCTATGCTTTAAAAAAACTGTATTTCACCAATCATTAACTTTGGTTCATACTGGAAACTAAAATATTTCTGTTTATTTATTAATGGAGGCAAGATAAATGGAAGTATTTGCTTTGTTCACAGTGACAAGAATAAAGATAATTTACTACTTTCACCATGCTCTTGTGCTATATAAAAAAACAATGATATCACCAATCTATTCTATTAAGTGTATACATTTATTTCCCAAATCTTTTATATTTTGGTACATATATTACTAAACCATTTTGTTTCCTTTTTTCATGGCTGTGAAGTGTTGGTAAAATCTCAGTAAAATACTGCATATTCTGCACGCATATGTGGGGGTACTAGTGTCAAACCCTTCATAATGTGCAAATCCCAGAGAAACAGTCAGTCTTAACACACCTCATAATAACAATTGAAATGAAGCTGAATGTCATTTTCAAGTACAAAGCAGGTCAACTTCAGTTATAATTCAGTATATTGAAGTATGAGAGAAAAAAGCCAAAACAAAATTATTTAGATGTGTAGAAAACAATAGTTAAAGCTTTGCTTTTTCATAACAAAAATTATTCATGCTGCCTATTTGTGTAGCACATGGTCTAACATTTTTTTTATTAATGTTGCAATTGGGCTTGTAGAAATGTCTTTCAGTGTCGTGGCAATTCAAATATGTCCTGCTGTGAATTGCTCTTAGTGGCTTCTACCTCCATCAGCATCCTATTTTTAAAAGTTTTTAAAGGAAAGACATTGCAGTTGCATGCAACATGGCAACAATTGTTTTGTTTGAAAACCAGACTGCTTTGTGTATTTGGACAAATGTGTAAAGACTGTAAAACCGAATACATTTATTCATAAAATCTTCTTTTATTTCAGTATTACAATAGCTTGTGTAGTCTTACTTGGTTGACAACTTATCAGCTTAACATTTATGAGGATTACATGTTTCCTGTTTAAAATATATGAAGAGATCTGGCGTGCCATGTCTTTGTATTTCCCAGATCTAATATTATTGTCAACAATATCTACATAATGGCACTACCTACTAAATCATTAAAAAAAAAACTCCCAGCACAAAAGCAATATAATAGTTTTTTTTTATAGTCAGTTTGCTCTTTGGTCCAGATTTTTAATGATTAATGTGTGAGGACAGTCCAAAGACATGCAGGTTAGGTGGATTGGCGATTCTAAATTGGCCCTAGTGTGTGCTTGGTGTGTGGGTGTGTTTGTGTGTGTCCTGCGGTGGGTTGGCACCCTGCCCAGGATTGGTTCCTGCCTTGTGCCCTGTGTTGGCTGGGATTGGCTCCAGCAGACCCCCGTGACCCTGTGTTCGGATTCAGCGGGTTGGAAAATGGATGGATGGATGGATGTGTGAGGAAATTCTCCCCAAACTATATCTGGTTTATTTAAACATTGCCTGTGTCACACTGTTTAGTTACTCAGCAGTTGTGATTATATGCTGATTTGAAAAAATCACCAGCTTTTAATTTTATTAAAACTACCTTTTGCCATTTGAGGTGAAGAGAAGCAATATTTCTCAGCAATATTTCATTTCTTTCTGACATCCTAAATTGATACAGGTTACGTTACGAACTAGTATGAATATGAACATGAGTGTTTGTAAAAGTCTCTCTACTTACAAATTCTTTATGAGTCTGACTCCTATTTTTTTCTTACATCCAGCACCTGTTTAAGTAAACTTTTAACTATGGATTTTCTCACTCCATTTTTTGACCATAATTATTGTTTCATGTCCCAGTCCTTGTTTAGTAGATTCTTTGTTTTTTTTCCAATCTCTTTCTGTTTTGCAATATCCCAACTGCCATCCTATGCAGTTCAGCACAGCTGTGATTCCTGTCACACATAAGGCTCAAAAATGGATGCAGACCTTACCACAAGCAGTCTAGCCTCCAATTCAAATGGCAGGCTTCTGACCTTCACAGGTCCAAAAAAGGAAGTAATGCTTTCAAATAGCAATATGTTCAAAAATGCCCTTTTAGGAGATCAGAGAAAACCATTTAAAAACTTAAGGTTCAAAGGACAAACAAAAAAATCTTTATATTTAAAACATTTATTCAAGAATTTAATTAGAACAAAGGGAAGCAAAGGGGGCGGCACGGTGGCGCAGTGGGTAGCGCTGCGGCCTCACAGTTGGGACATCTGGGGACCTGGGTTTGCTTCCCGGGTCCTCCCTGCGTGGAGTTTGCATGTTCTCCCCGTGTCTGCGTGGGTTTCCTCCGGGCGCTCCGGTTTCCTCCCACAGTCCAAAGACATGCTGGTTAGGTGGATTGGCGATTCTAAACTGGCCCTAGTGTGTGCTTGGTGTGTGGGTGTGTTTGTGTGTGTCCTGTGGTGGGTTGGCACCCTGCCCAGGATTGGTTCCTGCCTTGTGCCCTGTGTTGGCTGGGATTGGCTCCAGCAGACCCCCGTGACCCTGTGTTCGGATTCAGCGGGTTGGAAAATGGATGGCTGGATGGGAAGCAAAGGATGTCAACAAAAAGCAAAAATAGATTTTTCCTAAAATGCAAAACCTAAAGGTGAACAAATCCCCCAAAAATTACAAAGTACAGTGCCTTAAACAACATTAAGGGTCAAAAGCCAGGAAAACAAATCATGAAACCATTAACACTAGAATTACCAGAGCCTACGAAAAAACTCGTAGATCCGGCCCACCTTAAATCGCTTCTTAAAACCTTTCTCACCTCTCCGCCAGCGTCTTTTGTCATCTAAATGTACTGATAAAGACAAGCTGCCAGCAGCCGGCTATTCCATCCCCCCAACGACTTAGAACGTAAACAAGCTTTTCCCAGCTAATGCCTTGACTGATTATCTGGGAGTGAAGTGGAGTTTTAGAGTAGAAATAATAAGATTGTTATTTGGAACACACGCATTTCATATGTGTTGCATTTCTACAGTAATCTGTGTAAACACATTGTTAAAACAGAAACGGTTTACAATATTCTAGTAGCAAATGACAAAATGTATGCATACACTATATAATGTATGAAGCTTGAAGTCCAAATATCAAAGAAACACTTTCACAAAAGGTACAAAAAAAAGCCACCGCCAAAAAAACCCGTCTTAGTGTGAGACATTGACATGACTTAACTATCACTGCTTCCGTGGTGTAACAGTATCAGTCGCTGACTGGGAATCAAAAGGTCATGAGTTTGATCTTGCACAACTCCCATTTGAGAAGTGTTCTTATTTTCACTATTTTAGAATAAAATGATACATTTGATTTCAGTCTGTAACAGCCGGTGTAATTTATGATATTTGTAAAGGTTAGCTTTATTTTTTTAAAATTCACTTTTCATTGTCTCAGTCGCGTTCAGGATCCATCCCTACCGCCCCCCACCTGACACTGCTGTTTTTACATAAAGACGCGATATAGTTCTGCAGTGTATCACGATACATACGGCCGCGTGTTTTTTTCCCTCAGTATTGCCAGTCCCCACGTGTTGCTGTATGCTGTTTCTTTTGTACTCCAGGACATGCAGAGGAAAGCATAGTAAAGAGCAGTAACTTCAGCACTATATGCAATCATCAGACACTCCCCATCTGATGCTGTTTTCACATAAAGACGCGCTAAAGCTCTGCAGTGTACTTGTGACTGCATTGTCGTACCAATGCTTGCAAACTAAAGTGTCTGCATGCACTTTTTGTGGCATTATACGTGTATTTTTTGAGCATGCCCATGTAGCTCAAACACAGGAACATATGTTGATGTAAAAGTATAACAAAACAAGTGCACTTTTATTCAAGACTATAACCGAAGAAAAAAGAAAGCAAGTTACAGTAGGTGGAATGCTAAGAACTGCTGATTTCCATTCTGTGCTATATAACTGTTAACATTTGAATCTGATGATTGCATATAGCGCTGTCTGATTTAGTGTGCGCAAGAACATGCAGGTGGCCAGTTGCTGAGTGCTACAATGCACATTTTAAAAAAAGAAAGAGACAAATATATGTGACGTTTTGAAGAAATCATTTTATGACGCGAATAGTACCAATCAGAAAACATCGTCGAAGTAATGCAATATTATTTGAAAACGAACAGCGTCAGGTTGGGTGTGAAGTTATTCTGTGGCGCTGTTTGAGTCAGATCAGAAGCTGAATAAGCTGAAAAAGCTCCTGTTCTGACTCTAAGTAAAAAAGCATGAATTAATCAACAGAAATAACCGCGATTGACATTTTAAAGTTAACGATTTATATACCAATTTATAAATTCAATGTCCATTTGAGGAAAAAAAACACTTTCTTCAAAGCTGGGAATCGAACTCGCGTCTCTGTGGCACAGTAAGGCAGTGGTGCTCCAAGTCAGCAAACCGTCCTTATAACTTATTTTTTCAAGATCCATAACACACAGACACACAGAGCACTGCGTAATACAGAGACAGACAGGCAGAGATATACAAATAAACAGGGAAGGCACATGTACTGAAAGAAAAAAAAAATCAACATGTGCGTTGTTTCTGCAGCACTGAATGAGCTCACCCGCTCTAACATCACCCCTCCCCCGATCTGACTCTCTAAGTAACAGCGCAAGTACAGACACAAATCAAGTGCATGTGTGTACTGTATAATATTAACAAAAAGAGCAGCTTACTACTGAAAACGGCAAATATAGGAGTGAGTGGGAATCGAACCAGGACTCTTGACTACACTTGGTTTGCGTCTGTACTTGCGCTGTTACTTAGAGAGTCAGATCGGGGGAGGGGTGATGTTAGAGCGGGTGAGCTCATTCAGTGCAGCAGAAACAACGCGCATGTTGATTTTTTTTGCTTTCAGTACATGTGCCTTCCCTGTTTATTTGTATATCTCTGCCTGTCTGTCTCTGTATTACGCAGTGCTCTGTCTGTCTGTGTGTTATGGATCTTGAAAAAAATAAGTTATAAGGACAGTTGTTCATGTTAATTGCAGTCTCAATTGTTAAAAAAATATTTTAAAAGGAGCATCCCACATGAAAATATAACGATCTCATTAACTGACAGTGCATACCAATTTACAAATTTAATGTCCGTTTGAGGTTAAAAACAAAAAAAAGAAGTAACACTTTATCCCCAGCGGGGAATTGAACTCATGTTTGTGAGGCAGAGCTACTCACTGTGAGAGACAAATCTTAGCGCGCTACGCCACGGAAGCTGTTATAAGGTGTGTGAAGCTTTTGTGGAAGTGTTTATTTGATCTTAGGAACTCGGGCTTTACACATTCTATACTTTATGCCTACATTTTGTAACATTTATTACTAAAATATGAAAAAGGTTCTGTTTTAGCAATGTGTTTACACAGATTACTGTAGAAACGGATCACGCATGAAATGCATGTATTCCAAATAGCGATCTATTATTTCTATTCTAAAACTCCAGCAGTTCAGTCACTCCCAAGTAATCAAACAAGGCATGAGCTGGGAAAACTTAGTGAACGTTCTGCGATGGTGGGGGATGGAATAGCCGGCTGTTCGCTGCTCCTCTTAATCGGCACATTTAGAAGACAAAAGAGAGGTGAGAACAGTTTTAAGGTGGGCCGGATCTACGAGTTTTTTCGTAGACTCTGGTAATTCTAGTGTTAATCAAAAACAGGAATCCAAAAACAAAGATGCAACGCTGATATAGTGAACACTGCAGTTATTCTTTTTATAAAGCTGGGGCAAAACATGAGATGCATTATCAGGTGACCTTTCCTTTTCAGGGTCCTATAACTATAACATGGATAGAAAATATAGTATAAAATATAAAAATAATTCAAAGATAACACCATACTAATAAAGATCATAATTTATAAATGTTACAAAGGACAAAATAAAACCCAAGACAGAATTAATAACATAATATTTACAATCAATCCTCAACTTTCCTGGGGGTTGTATTCCTAGGAATGGTAATACATTGAACCTGTGGGAAACAGAGGGTTAGGTTCCCACTACCACCAAAAACTGTAAACTTTCTCAAGATTGTTGAAGATACTCTGCAGAAGATTTGTTTTATGCATTTTTCATAACACAGTAACCTATGAAATACAGTGCGCAAAATACAATTGTAAATGCAAAACATCTTTACTTTATAGTCATTTCCTAGAATTCTGTGACATCATTCAACATCACCTCCAACACTCTGTCCTTCATGGCTGGCAGATGGTGTTGGAGATTGTGAAGGAAGTGCTGTTTTGAAAATAATACATTAGAGACATCTGCTTTGTGCGCCACCCTAAAGGCTGCTATCAATTATGAGATTGGAAGCCTCAATGTCTCTAGCCAGCTGGTTGCAGCCGACAGCAGCTGATGACATTTCAGCCCAAAGTTTATTGAACACCTTTATTTTGTCACTAAGCCACATCATATACTTTGCACACTTGGGCTTAGAGCCTGAAGGACTTGCAAAAAAGCTTTGGTGGCATAAGTTTAAGACAAAATTAATGCACAGGGAGCACCTTACTCTATAAGCATCTATTAGGATACTAGCTGCTCCCCAAGCTTGTGCATATTGAACCTCTCATTTTTTTAACTCTATTGCATATAGTCCCAAAGCCTGCAGTTTCCAAGGCAAAAGTAAGAATGAGGTTACAAATAAAATCATACAAAAGACTGAAAGGCATGAAAGTTAAACGCACTACGGTTGAGGATTGACTGTTTATATTAACAAAAATATTAAATAAACAAGAAATAATTCTTAGCCAGGCAACAACCCTGGCTGTATCATAACAATATAAACTTATTAATAATATCATATTTCACACCATTGGCAGATCACATGACTAGATGCAGATGTCATTGTCAACAAAAACAATTTGGCCTCAGCCAAGAAAAGACCATACACAATGATGGCACCCATAAAAGATAACTGCAATGAAAATAGCGTCATGAAGACTTGAAAAAAATATAATGAATACAATACTTTTTATCTTATAATTAATAAAGCAAAGATATGCCCAAACATTACTGAACAGTCGTAACAATGGTATTGTTACAGCAGAAAATCATTTTCCATTAGTTGTAGACAAAACAAAATCACTAAACTCTGGTCATTGATACTCTCTGTAAGATTTTACTAATATTTTATTACATTTTGCAGCTGCATTAATTTCACTTTTATATGCTATGGTACATTAACCAATTTTCACGGAATTGCTAGAGGCATAAATGGCACAGAGTTTTGACATGGATACAGAGAGAAAAACTTGCCGGCTGTTGGAATACATCTAGGCTTATATGAGTGTGGGTGAGCAGAAAATGTTACATTGTGTTAAATTCTGTCATCATAGTAGGTGTTGCCAATTAAACTTCTATAGATGGAACGGCGAAATAGAGAGAGGTCCAGAAGACTGGCATGAGATTGACATACTGTAACCCCTTTGACTAATATAACCCCGTTAGGCACACAGCAGGCAGCATATGATCCAAGTCTAGCAAAAGCTGGACCATGTTAACCTTTAATGAGCACAGGACACCCAGTTGCAACCTTGCAGACCTCACACTTTTAAATAAACAAGGAATTCAGTAATGCAGTAGTCTCATGAGTTGAAGAGGAGCACTTATGCTTATTGGCCAAGAGCTCCTAGTCTAGGTTTAAATATCTCTCTTTAATAGTGAACTAGTCTGTATCTGATAAGTTACATGGAGTGAAGGTTAATTGACATGGCAAAGAGAAATCAGGACTAAAATAGAATGAGACAAAGAAATGGGGAACTGTTACTTTTTGGGGCTTGGAAATTGTGAAAGTGGGGAAGCCACCCACCATGCAATTACTACAAGAACTTCTTTAGGAACACATCATGTTTTTCAGTCTGTTTTTTTTAGTTAATTTATGTCCACCCTTGACAATCACTCATTTCCTATGTTTATCAATATTTTAAGAAGTGTGTTTGAATGAAATGAATGCACATTTTGAGACTTTAAATAAATATCCAATCATTCATTCAACCATTTTGCAAAACCACCTATTCTAATTCAGTAAATGGCTATTCCAGAAGTGTCAGGCACATGGATGGAATCAATCTTATTTGCTGTACTATACGATATGATAACCTGAAAATATTGGGGATGTAGAGAGAATGCTCCTCACAGACAGTGATTGAGCAAGAGTTTAAAACCCTGGAGGTGGTAGGTAGCAATATTAAGTGCAGTGTCAGCTTGTAATCAGGTTTTTAATAAAAATTAAAGCATGGTAATATTTTTTTAAAGATAAATAACATCACATATAACATTCAAATTAATAGCCATGTTAAATCACATGCAAAATAAAAACTACTTAAAAATGTGACAATTAAATGAGCATATTATGAAAACTAATATTGTTTTTTAAGCAAAGGAACTGGTACATAATTAAATTAGTGCCTTTTTTACATGTCCTCTTTAGTAATGGCACTTTTTATAGTGGTTTTCTTGCCTTGTTATTCTCTTGAAACTATTTTTCCCCTTGTTTTAGAAATCAATAATTGCAGGTACCATTACCTAGCTTTAAATTACATCTCTTCACAAAAGTATAGCTTCATTGTGAAATCAAAGTGAAGTTCTTGGTCTTCTATAGATACCTATTCCTATATATCAATTGTAACTATTTTGGGCCTATTTCATTCTTTCATCTATTTTCTTTAATTCCTTCATGCAAAATAAAAGACCCATGTTTTAGACATTGATAGAACATAAAAAGGGACATTTTATGATTTATGGCTTTTTTCATTTTAAGCTAAATGAAAATAAACTGGGAGACAGTACTTAAGTTACATTTTATACAGTATCTGTAATGAGTTTGATTTATGGATAAATGTGCTCGGAGAGGTTATTTTAAAATTATATATTTAAACACTGGTTAGAAGTTCTAAATATGATAAGGGCTGGTAGGTTACAAATTGTTCTGTTCAAAGATTAGAAAATCTGTTACACCGATTTTCTGATTATTGTAGTCACTTAAGGAGCTAAAGCCACCACCATGTTGCCTACAAGAAACATCCAACAAAAAAGTTTTAAAAGAGTGATTTTTGAAAGGCAAGAAGACAAAAAAAATCTTGAAATGCAAAACTGGAAAACAAACTAAAAAATGTTATGTTTTATGACTGAAAACAATACTTTCTTTGTATAAAATGGGATGAAGTCAATAACATAATAAAACATAACAAAATAAAAATGATTGCTATTCTCTTAATTTGAAACAGTCTATATTGGTTTGTTTTTTTAACTTATATTAATTCATTATTTTATTAAGAATAATATTATATTAAACATACTAACACACATACGTTTTCCTACAATTGTTTTAATAGATTGCAGTACTTTAATGTAAACATGATAAAATGCTTCCCAAAGTTAACTGCATAAGTTACTTCTTCGGGTAAATAAGCATGCTTTCCATTTAAAATTGATTATTAAGTTTTCTTTATTCAGTTTTTTTTCAAAGCCAGTTCATTTTGACCATTGTGTAGATAACTTAATAATAAAAATATTATTCTTCAACGATTAAAAGAGGCTGCTGAGTAACAGGCATCTCACTGATCCACCTGTGAAAAGAATAAAAAACAATATGTAAAATGTTACAATAAGCAGTGAAGACCACTTAAATACTAAATATTTTATATAATACTCATCAAAGAGTTGTTCCTAAAAATATTAAGTCAATTGAAAGCCATCCATTTCTTTTACAGGTACTTGTATTTAAGACATTGACACCAAACACGTTGCTCATTAAAAATCTTCTAAATTCAACATTAATTATTTAAAAGTGAAACATTTGGTTAACTAATACCATGGATGAAGATTAAACATTGCTGACCCTAAAATGAAAAGATGTCCTGATAAAGAGGTGACCCTCGAAACATGTTGGCTGGTTTTCATATTAACCACTTCCATTTGGGTCAGCCTTGAGCCCCAGAACTATTAATACAGAAAAAAAATATTGTCCTGTATGTTCCATTGCCATTTATTTACCTTTATTGCCTATTAAATGTTCATTTTGACATCTGTAGATTCCTTTCACTGTATCAGTTTTTTTACATTTCTGTATATGATTGTTGTTATATTTTACTTTTTTCCTTTTTGTTTTTTCATCATTGTTCTGTTTGATATTTTTGGTTTTTAGATGAGACTGTGTTTTATTTTATTTTTTCTTAAACTGTTCACTTATATTTCCCATTATATTTTTGAATTTTCTTTTTTCTCATGCAACTATTTTTATTGATTTTTTCCATATTATAGTACTTTTGACTTTGTTGGTTTTCTTGACTTCTCACAAATCTTCTTGCACAGATTACAATTCTTCATATTTCTTAGTGTCCGACAGGCTTCTGTGTATAATTATGCTACATATGATTAGGTAATTCTGCTATTATTTATTATAAAGCTAAGCTTAAATATAGGCATAATTAATTTCCAAAAATCATGATGGAGAGTGGTGCCCTTCTAAATCAAAATTGGGATTGGTCAAGAGCAAAAGCAGGCCCATACTGTTTGGGTGTCATACTGGTCATTCAAACCCTACTCACGAGAGGCAAGGTCCACCAGCTAGTCCAAGACAGACTTTGCCAAGAAACTGAAAGAAGTACTCTGCACAGTGTAAAGACTGGGCAAGAAGTGGTACATTGAACTCAAAAAAGGACTGCTGTCTCTCTCTTCTAAAATTTGAAAGCCACTCAAGAAAGGTATGATTCAATCTTATTAAACACAGGTTTGCCAGCTGTCCTCATTTTCTCTGACATGTCCCCATTTTTTATGCAAACCACATAAAATACTTTCAGA
Source organism: Erpetoichthys calabaricus (assembly GCF_900747795.2). Lineage (NCBI taxonomy): Eukaryota > Metazoa > Chordata > Cladistia > Polypteriformes > Polypteridae > Erpetoichthys > Erpetoichthys calabaricus. The sequence continues at coordinate 107,342,167 of NC_041396.2, read as the reverse complement.
ATGTCCATAATATTTGAAAAACCTTCTGAGCCTTACCATTGTTAAAATTTGAAATGCATTTGTTAGCATTTATTTTGTCGGCATTTCAATGAGTAGTCTCCAATCCTTTTTTCCCCCCAAGAACCTCCACATATGGTTGTAAAAAAACACAATAATTGTGGAAGTTTGGAAAACATTCTGTTGCTTGGTACTTTGCGCAGTTTGGCTTTCTCATTCCATTTTTAAAGTTCTCTTTAACTAGTGCAAAAGAAAGCACAAACACAATCTTTAAGAGTTGGGGAACCCATCCCCATATACTGTAAGAACCAGTTTTGCTTTGGAATATGGTCAGTCATGAAATACAACACACACAGTGTACATGATGATCGGTGGACATTTTATGTTGTGGGGACGGAAATGGAAAGGGAATGCTGGGAAAGGAACCCCTGAGCTAGATGGGATGTGGTGACGTCATCATTGGGGGATCAGAGGGAAGGAAGGAACCCGGAAGTGGCTTGTTCTGCTGACTAGGGTTTTTGGGTGAACTCAAGGCTGCATTTTCTGGTCTTGCCTGTCGGAACTAAGAGAGAGTGGTTAGTACACTGTTGTCGTCCCATGACGTGCGATTTTGCGCTGCTCGTTGGGTCTTTAAGCTGCTCCTGAAATTCTAGATATACAGTTAGGTCCATAAATATTTGGACAGAGACAACTTTTTCTAATTTTGGTTCTGTACATTACCACAATGAATTTTAAATGAAACAACTCAGATGCAGTTGAAGTGCAGACTTTCAGCTTTAATTCAGTGGGGTGAACAAAACGATTGCATAAAAATGTGAGGCAACTAAAGCATTTTTTAGCACAATCCCTTCATTTCAGGGTCTCAAAAGTAATTGGACAATTGACTCAAAGGCTATTTCATGGGCAGGTGTGGGCAAGTCCGTCATTATGTCATTATTAATTAAGCAGATAAAAGGCCTAGAGTTGATTTGAGGTGTGGTGCTTGCATGTGGAAGATTTTGCTGTGAACAGACAACATGCGGTCAAAGAAGCTCTCCATGCAGGTGAAAGAAGCCATCCTTAAGCTGCGAAAACAGAAAAAACCCATCAGAGAAATTGCTACAATATTACGAGTTGCAAAATCTACAGCTTGGTATATCCTGAAAAAGAAAGCAAACACTGGTGAACTCAGCAATGCAAAAAGACCTGGACGTCCACGGAAGACAACAGTGGTGGATGATCGCAGAATAATTTCCATGGTGAACAGAAACCCCATTCACAACAGCCAACCAAGTGAGGAACACTCTCCAGGGGGTAGGCATATCGATATCCAAGTCTACCATAAAGAGAAGACTGCATGAAAGTAAATACAGAGAGTGCACTGCAAGGTGCAAGCCACTCATAAGCCTCAAGAATAGAAAGGCTAGATTGGACTTTGCTAAAGAACATCTAAAAAAGCCAGCACAGTTCTGGCAAAAAACATTCTTTGGACAGATGAAACCAAGATCAACCTCTACCAGAATGATGGCAAGAAAAAAATTATGGAGAAGGTGTGGAACAGGTCATTATCCAAAGCATACCACATCATCTATAAAACACGATGGAGGCAGTGTGAAGGCTTGGGCATGCATGGCTGCCAGTGGCATTGGGACACTAGTGTTTATTGATGATGTGACACAGGACAGAAGCAACCGAATGAATTCTGAGGTGTTCAGAGACATACTGTCTGCTCAAATCCAGCTAAATGCAGTCAAATTGATTGGGTGGCGTTTCATGATACATATGGACAATGACCCAAAACATACAGCCAAAGCAACCCAGGAGTTTATTAAAGCAAAGAAGTGGAAAATTCTTGAATGGCCAAGTCAGTCACCTGATCTTAACCCAATTGAGCATGCATTTCACTTGTTGAAGACTAAACTTTGGATAGAAAGGCCCACAAACAAACAGCAACTGAAAGCCGCTACAGTAAAGGCCTGGCAGAGCATTAAAAAGGAGGAAACCCAGCATCTGGTGATGTCCATGAGTTCAAGACTTCAGGCTGTCATTGCCAGCAAAGGGTTTTCAACCAAGTATTAGAAATGAACATTTTATTTCCAGTTATTTAATTTGTCCAATTACTTTTGAGCCCCCGAAATGAAGGGATTGTATTAAAAAAATGCTTTAGTTGCCTCATATTTTTATGCAGTCGTTTTGTTCACCCCACTGAATTAAAGCTGGAAGTCTGCACTTCCGCTGCATCTGAGTTGTTTCATTTAAAATTCATTGTGGTAATGTACAGAACCAAAATTAGAAAAAAGTTTTCTCTGTCCAAATATTTATGGACCTAACTGTACATTTTGTCTTTTGTTATTTTATCTTAATGGGAAGCAACATAACACAATAGATAGCAGAGATGATTCATGGGTCCAGTTCCTGGGTTTCCAATCCCAAACTCAAACATTGCCTAGTTGGAGTCAGCATATTTTCCCATCTCTTCGTAGATTGTGCTCCATTCATATCAGCCCAAATAGATATTCCAACCATGAGTGTGAATGTGCACGTGAATAAACCCTTTGGTGCTCTGCCAATCTGCCCATGAATTTTTCCTGCCTAGAGCACAGTGATGTGAGATAGACACCAGAACTCTACAACCCAGAGTTTGTCAATGTATGCATTTCATTCATGTTTACCTGCAATTCACATTCTAATTAAATTATTTTAAAATAGAACTACAGTTCTACATGATTTCAAGAGGAGATCTTGTATGTTTTTCATCTTTCAGCAATTTGATTAAAAAATAATTTCACATGTTCTGCTTCAGTTGTTCATATTTATGAGCAAACATTGTATTTTGCTGTTTAAATAGAAAAACTTTTTTTTTGCTAAAACCTGCAGTCCATTAGAATTTACTTTGTTTTTAAATATTTCAAAGGTTAGTTTCAGACAATTAAAAAATAAGATCTTATTGTTTCTGATACATGTAGCAATTTATCATTTTTGTGTAGATAAAATAATTTGTCAGTCTATCAAACTTAAAAGGAGACAGGACAGTTCAATGAGGTGCTCTGGTATTATACACCACCATTTGTGACACCCAGTCCCTGAGCCTTACAAGCTGCTGTCTGTTGGTCAGTAGTCCTTGATCCAGGAGACTGAGGGGGCATCAAGATATTAGCCTGTTGTCACACTCTGTTAAGTTTGAGCTCTAGTAAGAACAAGAAATAAATTGCCCACTGGGTTTGCAATTTTTGCTGGCAAAGCTTGGCAAGAACTGATGTGTTTTGTGTTAAATTTCCAATTCAGGGTTATAAATGGGCCAAACATGTCCCAGCAGCACTGAAGACAGACTACAAAACAGCCCTAGCCAGAGTACCAGTCTGCCTAATTAGTACTTGTATTTATTTGTCAGTCGTCAAATTAACCAAAACATGGGCAGATCTTAACATTTTTTAATAACTAAAATAGCTTTCCACAGTGAGAAAGTGTTGATTGAGGTTACACAATCACGGTAAGTTTGACATGCCACATTTATTATCATTATCAGTACTGTAATGGAACATGAAAAAAGTATCTAGTATAAAGGGGGTCAACTAACTTTAGGTAGGGATGTTAAACTTAAACACTTAAGGGAATTATCATACAGTTATACCAAAACCAAATAATTTCTACAGCAAAGTAAGAAAATTATGTGATAAAAACAAGTTGCATAACAAAATTATCTAAGATAGGCTAAATATTAAATGTGAAGTTGATTTGAGAAAATGTAGTTCCTGACTGACTGAAAAGTGATTAAGAAGGAGATTCAAAGACATGCATCAAGTCTGACAGAATGTACTTGTATTTCTACAAAAACTAGTAGAGTGGAATAAAATTGCATTAACAGATGTGGAAACTGTAAGTGTAAAGGATATGACTATTAACATTGTGGAGCCATTCAGAAAAAGTATGGAGCTAAAGACAAGTTGCCAGAAACATTGCTTGGCGTTGAATTTCAAGCAGATAGACACTGGCTATGGTAGAAGAGATGCTCGGTTATTTATGTCAGATAACAGTATGAAGGATCATGCCTGGTGAGGTATCATGGACGCCAAAGGATGAAACCAAGGAGTTCATATGGGAAATATGCACTTTCCTGAAATATGGTGCAGCACAATTGCAAGAAACCCAGATAATAGTTTGTGAATAGTTCCATTTCAGGCTACTTTAATTTAACGGAGTATAAATGTAGCATGCTTCGTTTAATAAACATGTTCTGTCTTACAATTAAACCAAAACAATTAGTTTTCAGAATATCTACAGTATATTAAATAGTTTTTAAAAAACAACATATATTTCTTAAACAATTTTTACAAAAAATGTGTATATGCTTCCTTTGTGGTTAAAATATGAGAATATGATTTAAAGTGCAACAAATATAACATCAAGAAAAAAAAATTTCTTTTCTAAAGTCTTATCCAGTTTAGGACAACAGGGGAACACATCTTTAGTTTACATGTAAAATGTAAAATAGAACTATATACAAAATATTTTAATATTCATTGCCTCTGCTCTCCAGCCAAGAAGCTTTAGACCCACCAGTGCATGAAGGTGTGTTCATCGATTGTACTTTTGTAATTTCTTTTTTATTCTCGTGTCCTATCCACAACAATCTTTTGATTAACCTTTTAATCAAGCAATCTAAGTTTAAGTAAATGAAAGGGTAGCTTTCAATTACTTAGGTGAAAGGGTAGCTTTTTTTTTAGTTAAAAGTGGCTTTTCACAGTATGTTGCATTTTAGATTGATTCTAAAATCATAATCTTAATTTCATTACTGGATTCCAGTCCTGAAACTTTCATTTTTGCTGTAAGTTGTGGCACTGCACTGAGGGTGATTAAATTACTTTCCAGGAAAAGTCATGTCACAAAGTAAGGAAGCCAGTTCTGCAGCTGGCTAATGGAAGTCTTCTTTAGCTGGGTGGTAGAACTGGCAGCTCTCAATTCCAATGTCCTGGGTTTGCATCTTACCTCTGCCAGAAAGGTGGAACAAGATGGAGTGGGAGTTTCTCACTGAGCAATTTTCTTACCGGTGATACCTGTCTTATGGCCAGTAGTTGCAAATTAGTCTCTACTTGCCTGTGACCCTGAACTTGTAAAAAGTGGGTTTAGAAGCTGGACAGCTGGAAGTAGACAACAGGGTAACATCAACAATTTCTATTTAATATGGAAGTCTTTTCTGAATTAGATTTACACCTATTGCACCTTCTATGTCATGAAACACACCTCTGTGTGCTGTCTAGCCTCATATTTTACTTTCCTTTCAACTCTCTTATACACAGATCTCACTTTAGTGGCTTTTTTTAGAAACTTAATTCCTCATTGGTCTCAGGCCCTGTAGAGGTCTCCTAAATCTAATTGACATCACAAATTCATCATGGTGGAGTCTGTAGCATAAACTAGAGAAACATTCTTTAATATATATAGCTTTTTTCCCTTGAAAAGAACATAGCTAAGTGACTGTAAGGCTTTTTATTCAATGGATGCTGGTATCATTGAGTCAGTTGCAGAGTATCTAGCATTAGCTGCAGATCAAGAGCAGACTACATAGTATGGTTGCAGTGAAGTGCAGAAAAGTATCAAAATCAAGTTTAACTGACTCAATGCTCGTCTTGTTTTTGTTTTTTGTTTCTATTTGGTTTGCTCAGCTAGCCATCTGATCACCCGTCAACAGCAGCATGCCTGCAATTAATGTATCGCTGTCTCTCAATTTACGATGTGTAGCTACACATTTCTCTAAGTTTGAATGTTCAAAGTACAGTATATCATGTATACCTAATAAAATTATTTGCAATTGTTAAGCTACATTAGATCCAAATGAGTGTCGTTGTCCTTATTGTAAATGAGCATCTGACAAAGCCATGAAATCTATGGAAAGTATACTGTATACAGTAGAAAGTAATGATGACAAAAGATAAACATTAAGAAGAATCATGTCTGAAGCATAATTGTCTCTCTGTAACTCATTGGGTGGATCTACCATGAAGGGATATGAGTATGTGTCATGGCAAATGTGACAAATAAGTAATGCAGGTGTTGTGCCAAATTCATTCCTGTGTGCATGTGTGTCACCCAAGCCATTATTTTATCTTTGTTATGGTCAATTAACCAATAGTTAATTCTGTCATGTTATTAGGAGAGCATATAGTGATTGTAAGATCACATTTATTTATATTTTGTGTGTTACTGCACTGAGTGTTAGGCTATACTATTCAACTGTAGCTGCAACAGGATATTACAATGTTGATATCACCCGTGCCAAAATAACCCCCTGCCCTTAACTCCAAACTGGAAGGTCAGAATCTATTTAGATGTCATCGGCCATCACCAAATGACCTGTAGATTAAGAAATTTTACTCCTAACTAAAAGTAGCTGTGTTGCAGCCACAGTTATGAAATTTTTAGTTAATATATAATTTTTATAAATTATTACAAGTATATACTTATATGAAGTTGTGGTAGTGAATTAATAAAAATATAAGGAAACGGACTGAAGGTAACTAAAGGGTTAACTAAACTTGGGTTAAAGCTTGAGCACAGGAGGCTTTTGTCTCATCTTAGAGGAGCCACCAAAGTAGTTACTAAAGTTAAAATGAAGTAAATGAGTAATGAACACCCAAGGACAAACTAGTAAAAAACCCCAAACACCTCCATTATGAAGCGGTGATAAGATCAATGGGAAAACCTGTAGGACACTCCTATTAACAAAGCAATATTCAGAATAATGGAAGAATTGACATGTATATGAAATTACTGGTGGCTGTAGCTGAGTGGTTATGATGAAATAATTCTGCATGTTAAGAGTCAAATGAAGTTATGTACTGTATTAGATAAAGTAATGGTAATAGAAAAGTATAAAAGGGAATGAATTGTCTAATTAATATCTCACTCCATGGACCAAGACATTTGTGCATATCTGTGTGCAAATAAAGAACTGTTCTGCATTCTCATCCAACCCCGAGACTGACTTCTTTGAAAACAGAGGAAATTTTTTTCCACAACACAGTCATGAAATTTTTAAAGTCTTGCCCTCTATCAATAGCAACTGCATTATTCTTCTACACTGTTACTTTGCACCCTTCCATACATTATATTAACGCCCCTTGATCAAATGTACACTTGACCACTGCCTTAAGTCTCAGAGTGAGACCACCTCCTGGCTCATTTTATTTTTATGTGTAATGTTCATATAGTGTAAATATCTATGTGTGACACCCAGGGGTCTGTGTGGGACTTAATCTGGTCATGCTGTAACTCGTATACCAATTACAAAATAGTCCATACTTGTCATTTGATCGGCTTTTCCTAATAACCAAATTAATCCAACAGTCACAATGTATAAAATATCTAGTCAGACTGAATAATATTTTTAGAAAAGAATGCTTAATCACAGTGCAAACTTCACAGTAGAGCACCAGCTCTACATAATTTACCTGTATACTGTGAGAGCTCTTATATTAGATCTGGAGGACACACACAAAGATACCTCCATGTCACCCCAATGAAATATTGCATGTAAGAAACTGGCAGCATCTTTCAATGTGCACTTTCTGAAACGACAGCTGAGTAATTTCTTAATTAGGGGCACTGACTCTGCATTTTTTCACTGAAGATTAATGATTAAACGTATATTGGTTCATATTTTCCTGTTTTTTATATTGTACACTATAAATATTTCCATGCATCACTTGTGTGATTCAGTATCACACTATGGGCAGAGTGGTGGCTCTGAGGCTAAGTGCTGTGCTGGTATCCCAAAGGTTGCCGGTTCGAATCCCTGTCACTGCCAAAAGAGATCCTACTCTGCTGGGCCCTTGAGCAAGGCCCTTAACCTGTAATTGCTCCAGGGGCGCTGTACAATGGCTGACCCTGCGCTCTGACCCCAAGGGGTATGCGAAAACTACCAAATTCCTGATACAAGAAATTGTATAAGGCGAAATAAACAAAAAAAAAAAAAAAAAATGCTTCAGTCCAAATATAGTTTCCATATTTTTTTAATGGCATTGCTTTTTCATGTCCTTGACAGTCTGTCTGATGAGCGCGAAATTCATTTTGCAACATTACCCACTGTACTAAGTCCATTAACCTGCTCACAAGGTGACCTAAGTTAGTATGCAATTTTGTTCCCTCCTCTCACTCCAAAAAGCACACTGCAACTGCACTTAGTTTTAGTCTTTGTTCTGCTGTTATGGTACACTGAGGCACACTACAACAGCACTAAACTCAAAAGTAAGCCTTATTACCGTAAATATGTCCTAAGAGTAGATCAGCACAGGATCATCCCCAGCTGATATCACACTGAAACTGACCCATTATACTGTATGTGATGGCCATGTGAATTTTATTTTCTTGGTCTTCACGTAGTTCTTCAAAGCTGGGATTAGAGACTATAAATTGAAAGGACAAGAAACATCCTGCAATTACTGTTACATAAACCTTCAGCTTTAGCTGCTATACCTAACGATATATTACTACTCATTACTAAGCCTTCTCTTTGGAGCTTACAGGTATAGCTGAAACTCTTGCTATTTTATTGCACAGCAGAGTAAATGTGAATTCAGTGCATTATCTGTTTCAGACTCAACTAGCCAAAACAAGATGCCCATGTTAACATACTGTTTCACTGCTCAGTATTTAGGTCCAGAGGAACAAAAACCTTCCAGTTAGATATAAATTTACACCAGTGTTCCTGTACAGTCACAAATACATTTTGCCAATTTGTCAAGTAGTAACAAAATGTAGCAAAAGCTCTTTTGAATGTTAGACATCTTAACATCTTTTGTTAAATCTAGACTTTCAGGAACGTGGTATTAGACATATATAAACCAAACACCTGTGTGTGTGGAGCAGTCCACTCTGCTCCCGCTCAACCACAGCCACTAGATGGCGCATGCATTAACTCTTACATTTTTTTGTCACCCCAGTTCTCATTGCAAAAGACATGTGTTTCAATTTTATTACTGGGCAGTAAATATATAAACTATAAAAACCTGGACATTGACACAAATAGATGAACATACACAGGCTTGGTCCGCAATAGAAATAAAATCCTACAGTATGTCTTTATATTCCTTGCTTTGTACCCTATTAAATACAAGTCATTGCCAATATACTAACAATCCAACTGTGCTTCACTCACATATGGAACCAATGTAGGAAGTATTTTAAGACAGAGAAGCTTTTATCTGTGGCACCTCTGCATGATAACCACATTTCCCACCCTCTCAATCATACACAGTTTTTAATGTCTAGAAAACATTTGGGATTAACTCACTTAGAGATCTGTACATAAACAACATCTTTGCACCCTATGAACAATTACACTCCAAATTTAACTTTCCAGCAACACATTTCTTTCACTACCTTCAAATTAGAAACTTTTTTAAACAGTACCTGCCCAATTTTCCTGACCTCCCACCTACCTCTATGCTGGAAAAAATATTGATCAGTCTTGAGAACTCAGACAGCACTTCTGTAATATATAAAACCATTTTACAGTCCCTCCCTTTTAAAGATCCAAGAGTACAGTGGGAAAAGGATTTGTCAATCAACATCTCAGAAAAGGAATGGAAGGTAGTGATGCACAGAATTCACTCGAGTTCCATATGCGTAAACCATACAATTATTCAACTTAAAACAACATATCGAGCACATCTGTCTCGCTTAAAATTGTCCAAAATGTTTCCAGGGCAAGATCCAACCAGCAAACGTTGCAATCAAGTTCCGGCCTCACTGGGCCATATCTTTTGGGCCTGCACCAAATTAACATCATTCTGGACCAATATCTTTAAATGGCTTTCAGGCAGCCTTGGTGTCACAATCCCTCCTAACTCATTAACAGCTGTGTTTGGTGTACTTCCAGATGGGCTTAAAGTGGAGAAGGACAAACAAACTGTGATTGCCTTTACTACACTATTGACACATAGACTTATCTTGCTAAACTGGAAGACTCCTAACTCTCCTATTTTAGGTCAGTGGGTAACTGATGTTATATACTATTTGAAATTGGAAAAAATAAAATTCTCACTTAGAGGATCTGTTCAAAACTTTTTCAAAACCTGGCAGGATGTAATCAATTACATTTTAGAATAAGCATTTAAACTGAGGAAGCAGATTCTCTCCCCTCTTTTTTTCTTTTTTTTACTCTATTTATCTTTATTCATTTATTAATTTAACTATTTACTTATTTTTGTTAGCTTAAAGTTTTACTCTGCTGAACTAGCACTCTTTCTCAGGGGTGGGGGTTGATTTGTTTCGAACCTATTTTTGTAAAACTTTATTTATTTGTATGGAATGTTATTTGATTTTAATAAAATGAATAAATTCAAAAAAAAAAAAAAGATGTGTGGGTGTGTGTGTATGGAGTAGTCTGCTCTGCTCACGTTCAACCACATCCATGGCAGTTGGTGTGATTTCTATGGAAGATGTAGAAGCTTATACAAGTGTGACTTGCATTTGGTGAGATGGCGTATGCATGGCCTTTTAAAATTTGTTTCAGCACATGCATGCACCTCACTTCTCATTCAAACCAAGCAGAAAAACTCAGCTTTGTGGTACATGCATGTTGTTCATTCACAGAACAAGCTGCTATATGTTTGCCTGAGACAGGTTCCAGCCTGTCCCACTCAATTTGTGCCACAGCTGTACTTGTCCATCTTGGATATGATACAACCTGTCCTGGCCCACTTAATTGACACCTCTGCAGGTTCCTCAATATAGTAAAGCTGCTGAGGAGTTGTTGGATTGTCTTTCAAATCTAAAAATGTATATTAACGGCTTGATTTTTGTTTGGTCCATTTTGGCTGGATCAGACAGAAGAGCAGCGGCAGATACAACATTTGGAGCATAGACTGATCCAAAAAGATGAGTATCTGCTCTTGAATTTTAGGACAAACGTATATGAGGACCACTTTAATTTTCCAATAATAACATCTATGAGTTCATGTGTTTGAGAAAGGAAACACTTACAGAATACCATCTCAAGCCATTCAAAATGTCTTGCAGGCACAGTAACTGGAATTCCCATTCACTACTAAGCAGGATTACATAATCTAGATATGCACCAGCGTATTTACATTTAGGTCTGAAAATCTGATCCGCCTTTGAGTAAATATTAAGAGGGCCATATTTAGTGCACATACTGTATGAGCCCTTTAAAGTGAGAAAGATATTCTACTATGAAAAATGATATTTTTCACACATCAACTCCTCTAATATTATCCTTCGGTTTGCCTGACTATTGTGATTTACTGTGTCTGACAGAGATTTTCAAGAAATACATTAGATCAGTGTTGTCAATTAGGCCCCAATTCAGACATATAATTGAATTGTCAGTGGAAAGGTGTTTGATTGTATGTTCAAGACAATTCTTTTTACCCTAATATTGCTTAAATCTATCATTTGTTGTATCTACTTATAGATGGCTGCCTTACGCACTTAAGGAATGTTGGGGATGGGGTGGGCATACATATACTTTCACACCTGATTCAATTGCATTGGCTTCAGCTTAATTTTAACTACCAGGGTTTTATTTATGCTTTGCTACTCATGCCAATCATCTGTATTATTTTCTCGTCCAATTTCTGTAAGATTTCTCTGCCTTTCATTTGTTGGTTTGTGATTAACATTTCCTCAACTGTGACAGGTCCTTGGCAGTAGGTTTAGAATATATTGTATATAAATCTCCTTTTACAAGTAGAAGTACTTTAGCTACCTTTTTATACTCAGGTAAGTCACTGCTGTAATCTTAGTATTGCTTTTCATTCTCTGCTTACAGTGTTTTTTTGTAAATGCAGAAGCTTAACTTTAAAAGCCGGTGTCTATTTTCCTTATATTTTGAGTTCCTACCTCCTCCATCAGTCTTCCTTAAATATGTCCAGCAGCCCTCCTGGGTTGGCAGGTAAACAAGAAAAAGCTTTAGGCACCATGTCTGAGATCTATAAAGCAATATATTTTTCTAAGCAAAAGAATCTCTTGTTGAAACCAAGTGATTTCTCAAGTTTGACAATATTAATGTTACTTTCAGAGTGTTTGAAATTGAATTTGATGGGAACAAGATAGAGGGGATGGTGAATTTTCATACGATGCATATTTGAAATAAAATATTGTATTATTATGAAGAACACCTGATACCCTTCACATAAACAAACCAACAATGTTATAAATAACATACTGAAAAGCGTTTTTTGGGTGCTTAATTTTGCCAGTTCTCATACTAATTCAACCAAGAGTATAGTTTAACTATACAAATGCATCATTTACAATGAGCAGAAGTGCATTGGATAGAACATTTTAGGAATATTTGTGATTATAACATATAGATAGCAAGTAAATTATAATAATAAATGTGGTCCCCTGATCATCTCACTACTAGTACATACTATTATCAAAATTTCAATACAGTCATATGAAATAAACTTTTCAGTTTTAAAACTGCTCAAACAGAACCTACTTAAACAAATAGCTAACAAAAATAAACATTTTATTTAAGTCATATACAGACTATACTGGAATGTTCAGAAGTTTATTCTTGTAGAGATCAAGGGAGCAATGGTATTCCACAGTATCACAGAAAAAAACACTGGTAATTAGAATGATTTTTACTTATTTGTGTCATGATAGCTATGGTAAAATTTTACATTAATTTAATATGCAGTGCACATCATGCAATGGTGCCATATAAGGTACATGAGTCCGGGATGATTTACCAAAAAAATGAGATGGCATTAAATCATCAATAGCAGGAGCGCCTATAAAAACAGCAACTCTGCATAGTTGTATATCAATTCTCCAACTAGTGTGGCAAAAGGCAAACAGCCCTTTTAAGTACAGTGAGCTGCCCCAAAGAGCCATGTAAAGAGCAGAGAATCCATCCATTGTGGCACTCAGCTCCGACATAACATCAAAATTATATGACTCCAGACCTTCATAACCATTAATTGGAATTAAGCAGGGTTGAGACACATTGCAAATGTAAAAATACAAAATATGTACTACACAATATAAATATAAATATTTTCCAGAACAATTTTTGACCACTCTTCTGTATAACATATACAGTGCATCTGGAAAGTATTCACAGCGCATCACTTTTTCCACATTTTGTTATGTTACAGCCTTATTCCAAAATGGATTAAATTAATTTTTTTCCTCAGAATTCTACACACAACACCCCATAATGACAACATGAAAAAAGTTTACTTGCGGTTTTTGCAAATTTATTAAAAATAGTAAAACTGAGAAATCACATGTACATAAGTATTCACGGCCTTTGCCATGAAGCTCAAAATTGAGCTCAGGTGCATCCTGTTTCCCGTGATCATCCTTGAGATGTTTCTGCAGCTTAATTGGAGTCCACCTGTGGTAAATGCAGTTGATTGGACATGATTTGGGAAGGCACACACCTGTCTATATAAGGTCCCACAGTTGACAGTTCATGTCAGAGCACAAACCAAGCATGAAGTCAAAGGAATTGTCTGTAGACCTCCGAGACAGGATTGTCTCAAGGCACAAATCTGGGCAAGGTTACAGAAAAATTTCTGCTGCTTTGAAGGTCCCAATGAGCACAGTGGCCTCCATCATCCGTAAGTGGAAGAAGTTCGAAACCACCAGGATTCTTCCTAGAGCTGGCCGGCCATCTAAACTGAGCGATCGGGGGAGAAGGGCCTTAGTCAGGGAGGTGATCAAGAAACCAATGGTCACTCTGTCAGAGCTCCATAGGTCCTCTGTGGAGAGAGGAGAACCTTCCAGAAGGACAACCATCTCTGCAGCAATCCACCAATCAGGCCTATATGGTAGAGTGGCCAGACGGAAGCCACTCCTTAGTAAAAGGCACATGGCAGTTTGCCAAAAGGCACCTGAACGACTCTCTGACCATGAGAAAGAAAATTCTCTGGTCTGATGAGACAAAGATTGAACTCTTTGGTGTGAATGCCAGGCGTCACGTATGGAGGAAACCAGGCACCGCTCATCACCAGGCCAATACCATCCCTAAAGTGAAGCATGTTGGTGGCAGCATCATGCTGTGGGGATGTTTTTCAGCGGCAGGAACTGGGAGACTAGTCAGGATAAAGGGAAAGATGACTGCAGCAATGTACAGAGACATCCTGGATGAAAACCTGCTCCAGAGCGCTCTTGAACTCAGACTGGGGCGACGGTTCATCTTTCAGCAGGACAACGACCCTAAGCACACAGCCAAGATATCAAAGGAGTGGCTTCAGGACAACTCGGTGAATGTCCTTGAGTGGCCCAGCCAAAGCCCAGACTTGAATCCGATTGAACATCTCTGGAGAGATCTTAAAATGGCTGTGCACCGACGCTTCCCATTCAACCTGATGGAGCTTGAGAGGTGCTGCAAAGAGGAATGGGCAAAACTGGCCAAGGATAGGTGTGCCAAGCTTGTGGCATCATATTCAAAAAGACTTGAGGCTGTAATTGCTGCCAAAGGTGCATCGACAAAGTATTGAGCAAAGGCTGTGAATACGTATGTACATGTGATTTCTCAGTTTTTTTATTTTTAATAAATATGCAAAAACCTCAAGTAAACTTTTTTCACGTTGTCATTATGGTGTGTTGTGTGTAGAATTTTGAGGAAAAAAAATAATTTAATCCATTTTGGAATAAGGCTGTAACATAACAAAATGTGGAAAAAGTGATGCGCTGTGAATACTTTCCGGATGCACTGTAACATCCTACCAGGAGTCTTCTAAAAAGCTGGATGTGTACTGAGTTGTTTTCCCCTAACACGTACATGAATGGGAAATAATAAATGACACATCGTAGACCTAACATTTTAGTACAAGAAATGTCTTCTTCAAAGTTAATTTCAGGATAAATCATCCAAAAGACAAAACATCACATCTGGCATCTGGACTTCAGTTACACTACTTAGTATTCCGTGAATAAGATTTGTGTCCTCAGGCTTACAGCAACAAATATTTGGCTAGTCATGTCTGTAAGTGCACTAACATCGCTTACTTTATGTGCTGAATGTGGAATTATGTTACTATTAATTTACCCAATGATGTAATAGAATCATCCTCCCTCGTTCTCTTTGTTAAAAGAAGTCAATGGCCAAGAGGCTAAAAGCAAACTCATGTCTAAAACAGTTTTGACTACAAGGCCCAAAGGGGTAGCTAAATACGGTTACATTTCTTTCCACCCATCCATTTTCAGTAGTTCCTTTTATCCATTGTCAGGTCACGGGGGCTGAAACACATTCTGTCAGCAAAGGGTGAAAAGTTGGGGTATCAGCATTTTTAAACTATAAACATGTTTCCTGAATAACAGCTAAATAATACCAACCAAAGTTAAGTCAAGTCAAAGTCAAAGTGAACTTTATTGTCATCTCAACCATATACAAGTATACAGATAGACGAAATTGCGAAGCTCAGGGTCCACAGTGTAACAACATGACGTGCAAATAATAAATTAAAAATAGAATTAAAATTTAAATTTAAAATTAAAACACAAACAAGACATTGTGCAAAGATAAGACAAAGAAGTAGCAGCAATATTGATGTGTAAGATATATAATATAATAAATAAATAATAAATAATAGATATAGATAATACAGAAATTATCAGTGTATGATAAGTTGTTTAAGACATGTGTAAACAATGACAGATCAGAATGTTTCACAGCAGAAGAATATCAAGAGTGTCAAAATACTTAAAGGTCAGTATGAGATTTTCAGTTCTTCTCTACATGCACACTAGTCTTTGCAATAAAGTGGCTTGCATGTATAAAAGTTCTGTTTTTAGAGGTGGTTGAGGCCATGTGGAAGGTCCCAGGGGGCAGCCTGGTGTTAAGGAGTCTAACAGCTTGGGGGTAAAAACTCTTCTGCAGCCTGGCAGATCTGGCTTTGATGCTGCAGTATCTTCTCTTGGATGGCAGAAGTGTGAAAAGTCCATGTGAGGGGTGTAAGGGGTCCTGCACAAAGCTGCAGGCCTTTCGGACACTGCGTTTGTAAAATATGTCCTGTAGTGAAGGGAGAGGCACCCCAATAATGTTCTCTGCTGTCTTCACTATCCTTTGCAGGCACTTGCGGTTGGATATGTTGCAGTTGCCATACCAGGCCATGATGCAGCTGGTCAGAACACTCTCAATGGTGGCTCTGTAGAACATGGTGAGGATGGAAGGGGGAAGACTTGCTCGCTTCAGTCGCCTCAGGAAGTGTAGTCTCTGCTGGGCTTTCTTGATTAGTGATGAGGTGTTATGTGTCCACGTAAGTTCCTCAGTTATGTGCACACCGAGGAACTTGGTACTCCTAACAGTCTCCACATCTAAACCATTGATGCTGAGTGGGATGTGGGCGGGATGTGATTTTCTGAAGTCAATGATTATCTCTTTTGTCTTGTCGACATTGAGAGATAGATTGTTGTCCTCATACCATGCAGACAGCCTTTCCACCTCATCTCTGTATGCTGTTTCATCATCCCTGCTTATCAGTCCCAGCACCGTCGTATCATCCTCAAACTTGATGATGTGGTTGGTGTTGTGCGTGGCTGTGCAGTCGTGAGTCAGCAGGGTGAACAGCAGTGGACTAAGCACGCAGCCCTGCGGTGCTCCAGTGCTCAGTGTGATGATGCTAGAAGTGCTGCAGCCCCTCCGAACTGACTGGGGCCTCTCTGTCAAGAAGTCCAGGATCCAATTACAGAGGGTGGTGTTCAGGCCCAACCTGCTCAGTTTTACAACCAGCTTTGGAGGGATGATTGTGTTGAAGGCAGAGCTAAAGTCTATGACTAGCATCCTGACATATGTGTCTTTTTTATCCAGATGTGTCAGGGCGAGGTGAACGGCAGAGCATATGGCATCCTCAGTTGACCTGTTTGAGCGGTATGCAAACTGAAGAGGGTCAAGGGAGGCAGGGAGATTAGTCTTTATGTGTGACATGACTAACCTTTCAAAGCACTTCATTATGATTGGCGTGAGTGCAACTGGTTGGTAGTCATTCAGACATGTCACTGATGACTTCTTCAGCTCTGATATGATGGTGGTCGACTTGAAACATGCTGGGACTGACAACTGTCTCAGAGATGTATTGAAGATGTCTGTGAGGACACCAGCCAGTTGACTGGCACATTCTTTGAGTGCATGACCAGGTATGTTGTCTGGTCCTGCAGCCTTGCGTGGATTGACTCTGGATAGAGTCCGTCTTCACGTCAGTTATGGAGAGACAGAGTACATGGTCAGTGGAGGGAGGTGTTGCTTTTCTCGCAGGCTCTTTGTTCTGCGCCGCAAACCGTGCGAAGAAGTTGTTGAGGTCATCCGGAAGGGAGGCATCACCATCGCTGCTGTGTGGGTTGGGCTTGTAGTTTGTAATTGTCTGAACACCCTGCCACATACGACGTGTGTCTCTGGTGCTGCTGAAGTGTTTGTTAATCCTCTGCGCGTATGCCCACTTAGCTCTCCTTATAGCGCGAGACAGGTTGGCTCTGGTTACCCGGAAGGCAGCCTTGTCTCCAGATCTGAAGGCTGCATTTCTGATATTGAGCAGCTTGTGCACTTCTCTCGTCACCCAGGGCTTTTGGTTGGCTCTTGTGGTAACATCCTTGGTAACAGTAACATCCTCTATGCATTTGGAGATGTAGCCAGTTACAGAGTCTGTGTACTCCTCCAAATTGATGGAGTCACCATCCGTAGCAGCCTCCCTGATAATGTCCCAGTCTGTCAATTCAAAGCAGTCTTGGAGAGCTGAAACAGCATGAACCTGCCACACTCTGATGCTCTTGCGGGCTGGTTTAGCACACTTCGGCAGGGATTTGTATGCAGGAACCATAAAAACGCTGATATGATCTGAACAGCCAAGTGGGGGTGGGGTAGGGCCTTGTAGGCGTCAGGAGCGCTCCTGTAAACATTGTCCAGACAGCTTCCCCCCTCTAGTAGCAAAGATCATAAAGAGTAAATATCATTGATGAAGGAAGAGCCTATGATTTTCAAATTGATAAGGCTGTTTGATTTCTAAATGTATTATAGTCCACATTTTTTCTTAATTGCAAAGCTTTAGTTCTACAGTTTTCCAGCAGACACCCCATGCAGAACATTTATAGCACATAACTAATTTTTAAATGTAGAATTGAATAAAAATTATTTGTGGCAAGTGTTAGTACTCTAAACATTTGGGAAGATATCCCCATTGCCAAACAATAAACCAGTGTGCCAAAACACAGATAGATACTTCATTGACCCCATGGGGGACTTTCTGTGTTACAGCAGCCTACACATTTTAACAGCAGTTAGCTATACATAAAACTGTACAGGTTATTGGTGAATATGATGGATGGAGCTTTTTAGGCTTCACAATTCTTCCAATTTTCTAACAGATAAATGCTATACAGTAAACAGTTGAAAAAAACCTTAGTACGTTGCACAGTAATAGATCTAATTTACTTTGTTCAATAAGAAAAGTTTCTTTGGATCACATGTATTTTACAATAGCTTAAACAAAGCTGCAGAATAAAAAGCTTAAGATGAAACATGATTTAAGTAAGGCAATGACAGGTACAAATTTTAAAGTAGATCACTCAAAATATAAAGATTTTTTGAACACTTCAGGAATTCTTGTTTTTCCCATAATTATGAATTGCTCAAAATCAGAATGAAACAACTTATCAAGGCATCTAGAAGTATATCTGTTGTTACTGATAAATTAACAGACACAAAAGATGCTTAAGCTTTGCAGATGTTATTTGTGTTGTAAGAAAACTCAATTGTGTGCAATTTAAGAACTACTGTAGGAGGTACACACCATTTTCAAAAGCTTTGCAATTTGCTCCCAAAGAAAGATTTTTTCATTTTGTTAGGTAAGAACTATATGAGTTTATAATAAAAAAAAAACCTTTTTTGTATTGTCGTTATATGACCATATTATTCTGGTTTATAGAAAATCAAATAAACTACATACTAGCTGCATTTATTTAATTTTATATGATTTCTTTTAGTAGATACTGTAGGCTGAGTGACTTACTTTCTATATGACAAAATAATCTGCCACAAAAAATTTTAATAAAATTTGTCTCTCTGGAGGAATGTGTGTCTAATATGCAAAGTTTCTTCTATTTGAAAAGTTAAAAAATATTCAGACTATCAGTGCAGCGAACAATTTGAATAGTTGATATTGCGATTTGATGTCTGAGTATATGCAAGTCCTTTCCAGAATGCCGGTGTTGCTCAGTGATTAGTCCTAGTTTTCAATTCATTGTTTTGTGCTGCATTCACGATTGCTTTCTCACAGCACCTTTTTATTGCTGCTAAAACTGGCATAGAAAATCTGTTATAGTGTTTTACAAATACAAGTGTTTTACTAACATTCACAAAAAATTGATACAGGTACAGTGATACAGTAGCATAGTAGTTAGCAATAAAACTACACAGTTCTAAAGTTGTACGTCCAGATTTGTATGATGTAATCCACTATATATTTAAACAAATTTATATTTCTCATGTGAAACATTGAACTGCACTTACCGGTCCAGAAGACTGGCCTGCTCTTAGCACTTTTATTCTCTTTCTTTGACTTCATGTTACTTGCTGCGTGCATATTTGTTTGGCATTTAAAAATATTAAAGCTTCTTCTTCTATTACCTGACACCTGACTGTATGCACTGTTTGTGAGTATTGCTTAAACTACTAGGCAGTGTTTTGGGCTTGTGTAAAATTTATGAGACCTGATAATACATTTTTCTTTGTCGAAAGTTAGCTCAGATTCAGCACTTTTCCTTTCCTGCAATCAAGGAACATATTCCTAAAACAATGCAGTCTCTAATGAGATTTTTCTGATTGCATAATTATAGACTAGCAGCTGTAACTCACTCATAAAATTTTAACAAGGTTCATTAACTTTGTGTACTTTTTCATAGCATTTATACTGAGCAAATATTATATTAGTTCTGGGCATTAGATATGCTTCAAATTGATCATAATAGATTTTCAGTATGTTTATCTCACTGCTTCAGATGGTTTGAGTATTTTAAACGTTTCTTCTCTATCTGCAGGCTGCCATTATCTAACCTCTCTCTTCCTTTAAATGACCTGACAGCATTAATCTCACATGAAATTGAACCATGAGGTTGGCAGATGTTTGACATCCCAGTCTATCTGCATTACAAAGCAGGCAGCAGTATTCATCTTTTAAAACCAGATATAATTATACACTATCTTTCTTGTTTGATCCCTTCAAATCACAAAATGTCACATTACTTAAGCACACATTTGCTTGTTATTTACAGGAATGATCAACACATTTTGAGCCTGAACCTGAAAGGTGTCTTCTATAGTGTTCATTGTGCAAGTGGCCAATCAACAACAACAATAGCAACATTTACTGTATTTCTATAGCATGTTTTCTTAAAAAGGATGTAGCTCAAAGTGCTTTACAACATGTCAAGGAAGTAGCTACATGTAAAGAAAAACAGATTAAACTTGGATGACAATAATAATGAATAAATAATATACAAAAGGTAAATAATGCACACTTACATAAGAAAGATATATAAAAAGGAGAAATAGAGTCCTTAAATATAGAATATGGAATTGCTTTTTATTAAGTTTCTAAATGACAGTCCGATGATATGGTCAGATAAGCTTCTTTTTGCTAAAATATGTCAATTACAAGATAAGCCACAAATGGTACATATTTATATTTCCCATGATGAAATAAGATGAAAATTAAGTACCTTGCTGTCATTAAAAAGCTAACGTTACAGGACAATGTAGCCCGAGAGATTAATTCTTTCCTAGTTAACGTATATCAGGACAAGTCCTTTTCATAAGAGACAGCCTGCTGATTTGTGTTGTAGCAGGACTTTTCTCAAAAGTGACACATGTCAACATTGACAACAGAAGAAAATGTTTTCACCATGACATAAATAATCATGGACTGACGGTTAATGAAATACTGTAGCAGATACCATAGGTATTAGTTATATGTCAATTAAATCTATCCTTCATGAACAATGAGTAAGGTCTGCATGTGCTGGTCACCCAGAATATTGACTCATGAAATGAAACATCATTGCATCTAAAATGCCAAGGAGTCCCTCAACCTGGACTGGGAAAAAATTAAGAAAAGTTTAATAACTGGGGATAAAACGTAAATATATCATCATGACCAAAGTCCAAATTACAGTTTAAACAATTAAAGTATGACAATTCTGCAGCATCAGATAAATTCAAGGTCCAAGCCAGTACCTGCAAAATCACGAGTGCAAGTTTTTATGATTTTAAAGGTACTAGTCTAGATTTATTATATGCCACAAAAGTCCCACATAACTGGTCAGTATATTTCGGTGCTTGAGGCAGTCAATCGGAGAACACAGCTAGGAAAGCTATCAACCATCTAACTTCTGGTTCAAGACAATGCCATTGCTGCCTTTGCATAAACTGCAAATGCTGTTCTCTGAAACTGTGGATTTAAAGAGGTGTCACACAAACTTATTCTCCAGACATGACCCTCTGGGTCTATCATGTGTTCCACTAATCTGAAAGACAGCATTCATGGACACACTACGCCAGTGACGAAGACATCAAGTCAGCTATAGAAGAATAGTTGTATAAAGAAGGGAAAACATTTTATTGGATTATAAAAGTTTAAGGAATTATAGGACAAGTCCATAAGTATTTAAGGAGAAAGATAAATCTTGTAGGTCAGTGGCAGTGAACCTGAGATAGTACTGTACTAGCAGCGGATCTAGCATACTAGGAGGAGACAATCTTCTGGTCTCAATACCAGCTTTAACTAATCTGTAGCTAGTCCTGTTTTGGCCTTATGTTTCACCTTGGTTTGCTCAAATGGCCGTCTTATTGCTCATTAATGGCAGCGTATAGGCAATTATCATTTCATCCTCTTTCAATGTGCAGCTACACAGGGACAGGGTACAGAGAATAAAGTACCTCCTTATGTTTTAAACTTAATAAAAAGTAAGCTACATTAGATCGAAATGAGTGTCGCTATCATTATTGTCAATGTGTTTCACTTCAAGCATCTGAAAAGGCTGTGAAAAAATTGCATGTACCTAAGTATTTCACTACAATTTCCTCAATACGTGTAATTGTATGTAAGAAATAAAATTTGATTTGATACCTCCATGATACTTCAAAGGAATACAGCATAGAAAAAACTCACCATGTCTTTCAATGCACAGTTTCCAAATCAGTAGCTGACCGATTTCTTATTTAAGGACACTGACTCTGCATCTTTTTACTGAAGATTAATGATTAAAAGTATATTGGTTCATATTTTCCTGTTTTTTATATTGTACACTATAAATATTTCCATGTATATTTCCAAGATTAATGATTAAACGTATGTTGATCCATGTTTTTCTATTTTTTATAATAAACAATATAAATTTTCCATATATCATTTGTCTTTTTCTATGATATTTAGTCAAACACATTTCATTCAGTATCACACAATACTTCAGTCCAAATAAAAATTTTAAGTATGGTTTCTGTATTTTTAATGGCATGTTTTTAATGTCCATAACTGTCTAATGTATGTGAAATTTATTTTGTAACATTACACATCGTAGTAAGTCCTTAAACCTGCTCATGTGCAGCTACACTTATTTTTAATCTTGGTCCACTGCTGGATTGTAGCTCTGGGGCACACTGCAACAGCAGTACACCCAAAAGTTAGTGTTGTTACCATAAATATGTGCCAAGACCAGATCATCCTGAGCTCATAGTACACTGCAACTGACCTTGTATATTTTAGCTTGTGTTTTTTTAATAGGTCAAGTTCAGGCTCAAAACATTTTTATTAGCCCTAATAAAGATACAGTGTTTATATGCTGTATAATTTCCAGATAGAAAATCAATGTAAAAAGAACAATTTGTTTCACATAGTTTACAAGCAGAGAATGTTTTGTTACATTTTGCTTTTTATATTTATTTCCGCAGTGTTGTCCAAACTAATGATTCTTTATAAAATCCTGAAAAGCCATTTGTTTCCTGCGGTTTGGTCACATGATATTAGCATGTAAAGAGTGTGTGCCAATCTCATAGTGTGATTTTTGGATGTACTGTAAATGTTCCATTAGAATTGCTGCTTTAACTGGTGTCACCAGTTCACCTGAAGCTCCTTCTTGTCTACTTATTTATTACTAAATATTAAAGAAATTTTAAAAGATGATTTTCATTTACTTATATTTTCTTTTTACCAAGATTAGGATTTGGCAGAAAACTTAAAACTGTTTTTTGCACAAACACAGTGCATAACAACCTTTTTGAGAAATACTATTTGAACTTCAGTTTTGTATGATCAAAATTAAACCAGTTTACTGAAAATTCTGTATATTCAATAATTACAAAAAACTATGAAATTGAAAACTGATTTGGTTAAAGGAGAGGTATAATTATTTTGTACCCTTCAGAGTTAAATAATTATAGAATGAGCTAAATGCTTTGTTAGCTTCAGGCGTTAGTAATTATGATGGATTCCAGTGATTCAGAATGGTTATCGATGCATCCTATATATGCATATCAAGCTGAAGAAAATGTGTTCACTGCCTAAAAGGTCCTTGTTGTCATGTCAACAGCATGTACAATGTCTTTGCCAGATTGCAGGGTAAGAAATAAATCTAATTACATTAATTTTTCAGTAGCTAGTGCATATTCATAAATACCACTTTTCACATGAAATGAATGTGTGACATTGTAAATTCCATTAATGAAAGTGCCATTTATAAGTTGTGGCTTGGAATTCTGTAGAGCACAGATAAACTCTAAAAACCTCATGGGCTGTTTAATTTATATAATTATTTTAAAGAGGACAGGTAAATTAAATTTCAAGACATATGCTTCAAATTACATTATTATTTCCAATAAAACATTTATGTCACAAAAGGATCTAAAATAATACAAATCAGTCATATATGTTTTAATGATAACAGCAATGTGTAGGAATTCTCAGTTTCAAACATTACCCAGAATTCCAATACTATGAAAATATCTCTTCAGTTTATGAATTAAGTTAGTAAATTGGCAAAAGCCAACACAAATCAGCATTCATTTTCTTTGTTTGTGGTTTCAATGTAGCAATAGACTATTTTCCAGCAAATAACCCAAATATGCTTGCTTCAATAAACAAAATTATACAGTTTATTCATAAGGATAAGAGAAGACGGATACAATGTACTGTATATAAAGACACAATGTAGTAATGAACAACAGAAAGCATAAATCTAATTTAGCTTGGCTTGATCTTTTTCTCTCATATACAACAAGGCACAAATTGTGTTACTTCTAATTCTCTATTTCTTTTCAGCAAACATTATTCTTTCAGGACTGGCTTTTAAATGTTCTTGGCAGAGTCCTTATTATTTAGCAGATTAGATGGATACGTTCTTAACTAGCTATAAATGTTCTCAGTGCCAGTGTGTTGTTTTCTACATAGCTTGCCTGCACTCCGTTACTTTCCCCCACACATCTCATCAGTGAGGATGTGTATATGTGTGTCACACACTGTTTGAAAGTGCTGCCTGGCTGACACTGCTCTGAATTAATGATGGCATATTTCAGCCAGGGAGTGTTCCTGGCTTCTGTTTAATTTCCTTTTTTGTGTCTTTTTTGTTTGTATTATTTTTTTCATTTCAAGTTTATTGCAGTAACATTTTTTCTTAATGTCTTGTTGGTTTATTATTTACTATTTATATGTAACATGTTGTTCTTCTACGTTCTTTGTAGGAACAGTATAATAACCAACCGTAGTCCAACTAAAAAACTAGACAAAGTTTAAATGTGAATAACTTAATTGTAGCTGCGGGTGCGTAAGGCAGGATCAAGCATGGGTAAAATGCCTGCCAAAAGAAATTTTTCAGTCCAAAAGTTAATTTTAAAAGATTTAGTGAAAATTCAAAGCAAATAGTCCACACAAGAATAAAGAAAAAAGGTTGTTACACACATAGAATAAAAGGCAAAAAATTAGAAAAAATGTATCTTCTCTAAACTTAGCTTTTCTTGTCAAGCTTTAGTTGTTTCTATACTTAAAGATGCTTTTCTTCTTCTTCAGAATGCTTTAAATGTACAGCACTGCACATACAATAGAGCACGTTGTCTTTCATGTTACTTGACATGTAAGGTATGGTTTAAAACCATGTGCCCTCAACGCCTTAC
This sequence comes from Erpetoichthys calabaricus, assembly GCF_900747795.2. Lineage (NCBI taxonomy): Eukaryota > Metazoa > Chordata > Cladistia > Polypteriformes > Polypteridae > Erpetoichthys > Erpetoichthys calabaricus. The sequence continues at coordinate 107,317,059 of NC_041396.2, read as the reverse complement.
ACATGGAAAGGCAGGTCACTAACTAAGTGTAATGTATAGTCAGAGAGGCTAGAAATAGTTAGAATATACCAATTCAATTCAACTTATGGGGGTTGTAACCTCCCATAGACTATGCACTAATATATAGGCAAACATTTAATATAACTTAAATAATTAGCAAATGGCTCTTACACATCCAGCCCCTAATTGTTTGTGCTAAGGGCAAAAATCAATTACTTTAACATTATTTAGTAACAGCCTTAACTATTTGATGAACTTAAACTAAACTTAGGAAACTTAAAACTTAAATGTAAACTTAAACTCTACTGTAAATGCACAAACACAATTATGCAAATTAAGCATGCAAAATGTAAAATTAGTCATTTCAATTAATTGCTGCTCCCTGGAGCAGGCACAGTTTGTTCACAGGTCTATATAGTGCGCTGGTTTTGGTTTGCACACAAACTCTTCCGACTGCTCCTTTTGCATCTGGCAATGTCCTGACGACTGTTCCCATTACCCAGGAGTTACAGAGTGTAGCATCTTGTAATTACGCCCACAATGTCAAATTTCTTTATGAATTTGCTGCAAAATGAGAGTAACAACATGTGAATTCTTGTGAAAGATAGCAGGGTGTTTTGCCTCTTCTGGCGTAGCAGATTTGCTGAGTCTTCCTCCAACTCTCAGAATTCCATCTTGCAGGACTGGGTCAAGTTTATAGATTTTGCTACTTTTCTTTACATGATGATTTTTGCGTAAGGCTTTAACCTCTTCTGGGTAAGCTTGTAATTGACTGAGGTGAATAAGTTCCTTCTCTGCTTTAGACAAGTCTTTCAGAGAAAGTGGCTTTAGCTTCATTGTTGATTTGTATTCCTATATATGTTCTGTGATTAGTGTTTCTTGTCTTTCTGGGCTGTTTCCAGATTGACTGACCATATATTGGATTCCCTTTCTCTCTTCTTTCAGATGCAGTAGCACTTCTTTGAACCTAAGGAACCACACTGCTATTTTCTTTAAGCTTAACCATTCTGAGTGGTAGTCCATAAGTCTCTTTACTGATTCAGTTTTTTCTTCTGCACTTGTTGAACTTACTACACATCCTTTGATTTCCGGATGATCAGTAATAGGCAATTTTGCTTCATCCGGTCTCTTTGGCCATTCATGTTCCGGCTGTAGCAGGAAATTTGGGCTTTGAATCCATGTCTTACTTTTGATGAAGCTTTCTATGCCTCTTGATGCCTGGTCTGCTGGGTTTAGTGCATGTGACATACCTCCATTGTGAGGGCTGAGAGTCCTCCCTGTGGAACAATAATTTTAGGGTAACATAGCATTCATCTTAAAGAAATAGTATAAAGGGTTAATTAATATGGGAAACCAAATAAAGGTAAAGTGAACAACAAAATGTACACTGAAATATAAGAAATGGTTTAGGAAAAATACTGAGATGGTCAAGTAAATAAAGAATGTACCAGAAGAAGGTTTGATTTAATATAAAATGTACTGAAGGGTGACTAAGAGATAAGTAAGAAATCAACAGATGTCCTATAAACTAGAATGGACAATTGTTATATTTACAGAAATTTCAAGGGTGGTGGCTCATCTCAAAAGGTATAAGAAGAACCAGAATATAATATACTTTTATTTTATATAAATCATTTGGGTGTAAACCAACAAACCAACCAGAGTAAAATGTATGCATTGATTGACACTGTATGTAAATTCAACAGTTTATAAAATGAATCTTTATTCCTTGTTTCTCTGACCATTCTGACCATGCTGTAATGGACTGCTTTTGAAGAATGCTCCCTCCAAGGCATTTTGCTGAGGAGTAATTAAAAGATACAATGAACAGCTTTTGTAGCGTGCACTTTCATTTGCAATGTACCCTAATACAGTGGTGCTGTCAGTCCAAAAGATTGACTTTTGCAGGGGAATCTGCAGTTCTTGTTTTGGCATCTTGCCAATTTTAACTGCTACCACTGCTGCTGTAAGTTCTAACCTTGGTATAGTAATAGGTTTCAGTGGAGTCACTCTAGATAGATAGATAGATAGATAGATAGATAGATAGATAGATAGATAGATAGATAGATAGATAGATAGATAGATAGATAGATACTTTATTAATCCCAAGGGATAATTCACATTTCTGATTTTCCCATTAGAAATGAACAACGTCTCTTACGTTCTTTATCAGTTAGGAGAAGGTAAGAAACAGAACCATACCCGTTTTCTGAAGCATCTTCAAAATTATGCATTTGTGCAGACATTATGTGACCAAACCCAGTTGGTTTAATGCACCTGTTTACATTGTAATCCACAAGTAACTGCAAATCATGCATCCATTTTTTCCATTGCTGGACATACTTAACCTCCACTCCTTTGTCCCACCCATATTTCTCTTTACACAGTTACCTTAAAATTCATTTAGCAGGCAGTATTACTGGTGCCAAAAATCCAAGTGGATCGTATATTGAACTGACCAACAACAGGACACCACGTCTTGTAGCAGGCTTATCTTGTAGCTTTACCTGGAACTTGAAACTGTCAGTCTGTGTGCACCATTGAACTCCTAAGGCTCTTTCAAATTGTAACAAATCATGGCTTAAGTCTAAGTTCTTTTGATCAATCGCCCTGTCTTCTTCAGGAATGGACAACAAGACTGCTCTGCTATTGATAATGTAGTTTGTAAGATGGAATCCTCCCTTGAAACACAGGGTTTGAAGATCTTTGGCCAATTGTATGGCTTGTTCTTCTGTAGCAACTGACTTTGAACAGTCATCAACGTAGAAATTGTGAAGCAGTGTTAACTGCTTCTTCAGAAGCTGTGCCTCTGGCATCCTCTGCTGTTCTTCGTAAAGCATAAAAGGCACAACTAGGTGAGGAAGTAGCACCAAAAAGATGTACTGTAATTTTGTATTCCTCTAGTCCATTGTTTAATTACCTTCAGGCCACCACAGGAATCAGGCCACCACAGGAAACGCAGAAGATCAGCGTCTTCATCTAGATCTTTCATTTAATATCTTCCATAAGAGCGATTGGCTGCTCTCTGAATCTTGTAAGAATTCCAATGAGTGTATTAGTTAAGTCAGGTCCTTTCAACAACTGTTCATTTAGTGAGAAGTCTTTATAAGTGACTGTACAGTCAAAAACCACTCTAATTTTATTTTTATGTGGATGATATACTACTCCATGGCGGAGGATGTACCACACTCTATCTTTTTTGAGTGACAACTGTTCAGTGGGTACTTTAATAACATATCCTTTGTCTAACATGTCTTTAATGAAAATTTCGTAATCCTCATGGAATATAGGAGTCTTTGTAAGTTTTCTTTTGAGTCCAATAGCATGTTGTTCTGCAATGCAATGATTGTTTGGCACTTTAAGTGTTTCATCTTTAAAAGGCAGATTAATGCAATAGTGTCCATCCACTAGTTTGGCAGACACTGAGGCTATGTGCATGAACTTAATGTCCTTCTGTGACATTTTCTCCTTCTCGTCACAGCTGCTCTCTGGAAAGTCTGTATTGTATTGCGGAAGTAGAACTTGTTCTATTTCAATTATTGATGCACGATTGACTGAGTAACTTTGCAGTCTTTCATTGTCTGTCCCCTTTATTAGGTCATTAACAATCCATCCGAGAACTGTTTTCACAGTGTAAGGACCTCAGTCACTACTGTTTTTGACTTGCCATGGCTCCATGGCTTTAGGGGCATTTGTACCTATTAACAAGTCGACTTCTGCCTTTATCTGGGATAGATGCATGTCTTTGAGATAAGACCATCTCATGATATCTTCTTGCATAGGGATGTTCTCCATTTTCACTGGTATAAAGTTCAGTGTATACACCTCTGGTAATTTAATAAATATGTTTTCTTCTACCCCACAGACTTTGTCCCTTTCTACAGTGCTGATATGGACTTGAGACTTTCTTCCAGAAAGATTTAAGTGCTCTTGCAAGCTTTCTGTGCAAAATATAGCTGTGCTGCCAGAGTCTATTAGAGCATGAGTTTCTACACATCTGTCACTCATTTTAGACTTAACTTTAACTGGGATCACAGCTAGGACACACTCTTTACTGGCCCCAGTAGCAGTATAAGTCTCTAATGGTTCCACAGAAACATGTGAAGATGAAATGCTCTTCTTTTCCAACTTTGCATTCTCCTTTTTAAGAGGCATGGCTTTATCGTCGATACCCGTTTCCTCATTTATATGCAGGATGACTGGATGTAAATGAGAGCATATTTGGCATTTAATTTTTTCTACACAGTCTTTACTAAGATGTCCTTGCTTAAGGCACTTAAAGCATAAGCCCTTGGATTTTAAAAAGTCAATTCTACTTTCATATGTTAGTTTTTGGATTGTATTGCATTCAACAAGGTTGTGACTTTCATTGCGATATAGACAGGGCTTACCACATGCACAAACTGCCGCCTCTGCCTTTTTGACTGAGGTGTCTGTATTCCTTTTTTCGACAGTTACAGCAAAGTTTGTAGCAAAACTGCTTTTTCTCAGACCGCATTTCAAAGTATATTTCCCTTGATCAGTCTTGTCCTTTTCCTTCTTGAAAGTATGACTTTGGTAGACGGCACTGTACATAGGGTGCATGACTATTACTACCTGTCGTTCCAGAAAGTCAACTAGGTCAGCGAGTCATGGCCTTTTGTCTTCTTTACTTTCAATCTTTGCAGCTTTATGTTGCCAGCGCTCTCGCAATTCTTGGGGGAGCTTTGATGTCATAGTGCGAATATTTGAATTGTTGTCAAAATCATCTCTATCAGTTACAAACTGCATATGCAGATTGCATATGCTTTTAGACCCTCTCCACCATCCAGTCTTATTTGCAGCCACTTCTTGGCATTCTTTATGTACGCATCAGCTATCTGTAAGTGGTTTCCTTAAAAGATCTCAAGCTTCTTCCTGGCCTTTCTGTAACCTTCTGCCGGCAGCAGGTATGTACAGCTTTGCATAATGTCATTAGGCATGTCTTTGGTAAATTGTGCTAAGAATTCTAATTTATCTCAGGGGTTGTCCAGCACTTCATCAACAGCACGGTCAAATGCCCTGACAAAGTTCACATAAACCAATGGGTCACCATCAAATACTGGAACTTTTCTATGGGGTACATAGGGCACTTGCATCTTGTACTACTGTTCATCCTGCTTTTCATAATACTGTTCATAATGCAGTTGATGAGGCTTGTATTTACTTTCATTTTTATATAAAAAGTTACAAATACTTGAATCATATGGCTTTTCATTCCTCACATCTGGTTTCTCAGGAGCATTACAAGTATTTGGTTTACTTGGAATGTGGCTGCATCCTTTAAGAGCTCTCAATTTTGCACTGGATTCTGCAATTGCAGCTTCTAATGCTAGTTGATCTCTTTTAGCATTTAGCTGTGCTTCTTCAAATTCTCTTTTGGATTTTGACCGTGCCTCTTCTATATCTACAGCCTGTTGTCTTTTTACAGCTTCAGCCCAACAAGCAATACTGTGTATTCCGTTTCTTGTTCTCTAATGGCACTAACAGAGGTAGCTGTTGAATTTGCTCGACTTTTAGGTTTTGCAGAAACTCTGGAGACACTGTCGGCAGGAGTGATATCGTCAATAAATCTGAACCCCTTGAACTGGCTTGCAGAATCAGGAGGCTGCTTGTTGATGCTTTTATTTTGACATGTTTCCATAACCCAGTCCACTGTCTTTCCAAAAAACGCATATAAAGTCTTCAGTTTAGCATCAAAACCTTTACATAGTCTCTATTGTTCATCCTCATGGCTTTGCATGGAAAGGAATTTGTCATTTAACCTTTTGTATTCCATTCTCAAAGTTTAGAAGTCTGTCTCAATGATTGTGTTTATTTTTTCACAGATTCACTTTTTTGTAAATCCTTTATGTACTTCATCAGGCTGGATAACTGTCTGGTAGTTTCGTCTATTTCCGACTGAAGATCAACATCTGGTTCTGAAGGATTGGTCAGTAGCACGCATTAAGAGATTAACCCATTAATCTGTGCTGGTACAGTGAACTGCTTGCTGTCGTCTTGGAGATGGTCCTTCTCTGTTGCATCACAATCATCGGGGTAACCACTTAGGCCACTCAGGCTTCCATGCGGAGTTTGATATCTCCTCGGGCTTCCGGGTAGAGATGTCATGTCGATTATGCACCAGGACGGATTTCCTTTAACACTAGAATTCCTGAAGCCCGCGAAAAAACTTGTAATCCCAGCTCATCTTAAATCTGTTCGCATATCTCCATCAGCATCTTTTGTTTTGTAAATGTGTCGATCAGCACAAGCAGCAAGCAGCCACTATCCCATCCCCCCCACCGCCAGTGCTCATCTCAGGGAAAAAAGCTCTCCCAGTTCAAGCCAAGGCTCCTTATCTGTGTGTGGTGCCTGGAGTTGTACAGAGTAAATATTACATATTTCGTCATTTGGAATATATACATTTCATGCGTGTTCCGTGTCTACAAAGATTTGTGTAAATTGTGGGATGAAGTGCAAGACAGGAATCATTGAACACATAACTAAAAAAGAAACATTTTTCATACAGTATTTTAGTAATAATTGACAAAATGTACACATGAAGTGTATAATGTGTGAAGACTGAAGTCCAAACATAAAATAAACACTTTCACAAAAGGTACAAGTATAGCAAAACAAGTGCACTTCTATTCAAGAATATAACCGTAGAAAAACAAAATTGGTTTAGGGTACAACACTGCCACGATCGCTTTATTGGTGCAGCGGTAAGAACTGCTGACTAGTAATCAAAAGGTTGCCGGTTCGTTTCCGAGCATGCCAGTTTTGAGTAGTGAGCTGCTCTTATTCTTACTATTATACAATGAAAACATACATTTGATTTGAGTCTGTGACACCTGGTGTACATTTATGGTACTTATAAAAGTCAGGTTTTTTTTTTTATTAATTTTTATTCTCCCAGTCACTTCACGATCCCCCTGATCTGAGACTGCTGTTTTCACATAAAGACATGCTATAACAGAGGTGAACTCATATGATGATGAGGGTTCTACATCGGAGAAAGAGAAAAGAAGCCCACCCCACAAGAAACGTCCACTCACACATAAGAACAACACCACTGCACCTGGCATAAAGGTGAAAGATGGCAACGTTTGGATGCAGCAACAGGTCGGGTGTCATCCTGCCAGTCAATGTGCCACACGCGTGTCCTTCAAAGAAAAAGCAGTGCTTACAGAGCTCGCCAAGGAATTGTGCAAACTCCCATTTTTGATTATGTTTTAAATGTTATGATTTACATGTTACTTATATGAAAGCCAGATAGAATGTTATTTACCTATTCACCTTGATTTATTTACTTATCTTCCTACAACATAAAGTCACAAGTAGACTGCAGAGTTTCCTGTGTTTGATCGACAAGTTAGAGAATTTTCAGAATGCTTAGACATTGTTTGGGTGTTCATGCCTTTAAAGATAAAATGCATTTAAAAACTGTGTTTTTTCTGCACATTATCTCAACTTCCCAGTGTTAGACTTTATTCCAAACAGTCTTTAATAACAAAATAATTCTGGAGGGATCCTCCCAAAACAGGAGTATGTACTTGCAGATTATTCACAAACACCACAACCATGACTTGCTCCTCCATCAAGCACTCAAAAATAGCAGTGATGTCACTTCTAATGTCATGTACTGTTGGTCACTATCTCTCCTTGGTATCTCCCATTTGCCCATGCCATCATCCAGAACTGTCATCAAAAACATTTTGACATTACCTGTGATAGGCTGTGTTGTGGGTGCCTCTTTAATGTGGGCCCATTAACAAGCTCTTAGTACCATTAATGTGGAGAAGAAGCTTGAAGTTGTCAGTCATTTTCTAACCAGTTTAGTCCTGAACAGGGTTGCAGGGGTTGCTGGAGCCTATCCTAGCTAGCATAGGGAGCTAGGCAGGAACAAACCCTGGACAGGGCTCCATCGCAGGGTGAATACACACACACACACATATACAGCCAAGTTAGTGTCACCAATCCACATAACCTGCATATCTTTGGACTGTGAGAGGAAACCAGAGTACCCAAAGAAAACCCACACAGACACAGGGAGAACATGCAAACTCCACTCAGGGAGGAGCACTACCACTGTGCCACCAGGCCGCCCAGATTGTGTTAGTGTATGATCATATTAGCTGATCTCAAGACCATGCTGTGTAATCAAAGTGCACATCTAGATCTCCCTCCCGTTGTAGTGAAAGCCTCTGTCAATACTGATGTACGTTTCCTGGATAAGCTTCTAGAATTTCTCCATCCTCTACTATTCTTCACTGCCTACCCAGTGTCTTACTTTTTCATTGGATTCTGCCTTAGGTCTTCATTACTCCATGTTAGATCATTTTATTGTACAAGAATCTGATATGGTTACTACAAACTGGGGTTGCAGTAAAAAAAAAAAACATTAAAAAAGGATGTATTTGTTTCTGTACACAGTGCTGCTTACTTAAATTTTGTAATACTTCATCAGTTAGTTTTTACACAAATGGCATTTTCTTACAAGAAATGCACTCCCACTTTATAAGAATTTATTTAATTATTTTTGCACTATTCACCGGTTTTACCATTTTCACATTCAAAAGAGTAATAAATAATGATTGATTGTTTCAGTGATTATTTTTTTAACAGATTACTTTAACATAAATGATTGTTCATCAGTAAACTACAAATCCATTTATATGACTAAATATAATTTACCATGTTTGACAAAGACATATCTGTTTATGGTTGTAATTCTAAAGTTTAAAAATAATCAAAAAACTCTTGAAAGGTTTTGGTTTGATAACAAATGCATAGGATTTTTTTCATCAGAGTGTCATGAATATAAAATAAACAGATTAACCTGTTAATGTATGTGCTGCCTTTCAGCCATCCATTAAATCTCAGTGTAGCATTAAGTATGGTATACGTATCATACTTGCACTGCCAAAATACAGACACAGTAATTTTTTTCTGAGATTTCTGTTTTTGTCATTTTACATACTGTATATACCAATCCTGTTACGATAACATCACAAAAGACTCTTTTGCCATGACTGTTGTATCAGACCAGCAATTTAAGTCACATAATGTATTTCTAGATTTATCTTTGCAAGTATAAGACAGCAGTTGCCCCCCTCCCCCTCGCCCTTTACAAAAACTCATATACATAATATATAAAAAAGAGGTACACTATGTTATTACCATTTCAGACAAGGTTATGTTTCATATTCTGAAGCATATCATTATTTTCCAAGGAGCAATCACACATTTCAAACCAAAGGGAGGATTGTGTGATGGAATACAGATATTGAAACAGAAAAAGGCACTCTTAAGTGTCTTTCATAATGGACACTTTATTAAATGCAAACTAACACTGGCTGAAGAAATTCTGATTAACTCATAGTAGTATCTGCTGAATATCTTTAAGCATGCTGGTCATGTTTTAAACTAATATATATTGTACCCTTAGGAATAATAAGTGATTTCTAAAATATTCAGAAAATTTTACTGTTAGGAATCTTTACTAACAGACAATACAGAAAATATTATTTCTTTGTTCCACAGCTTAACATAGTTCTGTGTAAAATGTTATCTGTAACTGTGAATTTTCTTATGGATTCAAAATTTCTTTTGAAACTGCAATTTAATAAGCAAGGCAGGATATTACTGACATTAATAAATTATATGTCACAGTAATGAATCGCTTGATTTATTAAATTTAGTTTTAATAATGCTTTGTGTCATGGTTACATATTAGTTTTGATTTGTTTTAGCTATTTTTGGCTGCCCAAATATATTACCGCTCAGTGCATAATCTTATCAATGCAGCTGATGACTTTTTATGGTTAGCATTTATCATTTTAAAACAACTAAAGTAAATCACAAAATGTTAAGACATAAACTTACTGCATTGAAGAGTTGTAGGACTAACATCTCAAAAATAAATTTGTAGGTTTTCACTGTGCTCCTCTAAAGTCGTGTATACTTACTAGGTCAGTTAGGCATACAAAATAAATATAATCTGACTTTATTACATATATTAACAAGATAAAATAATAATAATTGTATACAAAAATCTTCAGTATGATTTATTCTTTGGAAGGCAAAATGTTTTATTTTAAACAATCTTCATATCTGGTTATAAAACTCTTGTCTCTATTTAAACCATGACTTTTATATCCTTCTAAGTGTCCATGGCCTACAGAAAAGATGTAAAACATTTATAATACAGATCGTGTAGTTATACCACACTGCCGACTAGAAAATCGCAAAAAGGGATAATTTTCCTGCAGATCACCTAGTGTGGTCTACCTAGTTCTCTGTATGAAATGTCCCAACACTGCACTCTATGTGGGAAAAACTGGACAAACACTCCACAAAGAACAAAGAATGAACAAAGAATACATTTATTCAGGTTCCACATTAAGCCTGGCAATAGGGATGTTCCTGTAGGAGATCACTTCAACAGCCATGGACATTATGAGAAGGACTTTACTCACAGTGCTTATGGGAAACTTCAAAATACAACAAGACAGAAAAAAATGGGAAGTTAAACTCATGCTGAAATTTGTTAATATCTCTCTGACTGACCCGGACAACCTGACTACAGATCCACATTATATGGAGAAAACTCATCACAAATTTCAAAAGACTTTGTCGGACAGCTCTCTTATCAAAAGATCTTCACTATACATTGTTCTCCTCTCTTGCTAAATGAATCTTAGCCTGGAAAGGTCTATTCATTTTTTACATGTAAGTTGTTTCCCTTAAAGGTTTTCCAATGCTGTATCTGTCCTAGTGTCTAGATAAACACAGGATGGGTCGGGGTTGAACTGAATTTAGTTTTACTTGTTTGTATGGAATGTTGCTTGCTTTTAATGAATTCAATAAAAATAATAATTAAAAATAAATAAACACATGGAATTCCAGTTTCTGTATTACATCTTGCCTGAAGAAGGGGCCTGAGTTGCCTCTAAAGCTTGCAATAAAAGATGTCATTTTGCTTGAATTCACATTACATCCATAATGGCCAACAAGGTACAACACCCTGGTACTCCAGTAATCTATAACAACAACAACAACAACATTTATTTATATAGCACATTTTCAAACAAATGATGTAGCTCAAAGGGCTTTCAAAATGAAGAATGGGAAAAAAGACAAAATATATAAAAAATTAAATTAGGCAATAGTAATTAACATAGAATCAAAGTAAGTTTTGATGGCCAGGGAGGACAGAAAAAAGGCTGCACTAAGGTCTAGCACTTCTAATATAGAACACTCCCCTGCAGTAGCAGCCATTAATAGGTCGCTAAAACCATTAAGGAGAGCTATTTCTGTAGAATGCCTTTTCCAAAAACCAGACTGAAATGGATCAAGAAGCTCTAAAAAGGCATCAAGCTGCTGCTACTCTAAAAGGGCATCAAGCTGCTGTTTAACAACCTTTTCTAAAACTTTAGCAATAAACGGCAGCTTGGAGATAGGCCTATAATTATCCAATATAGAAGGATCCAAGTTGTGTTTCTTCAACAGGGGCTAGAATACAGCGTGCTTAAAATTGGAACAATTCCAGACCAAAGAGAACAATTTATAATGTTGAACACATGTGGACCTATACAGTCTAAAGATTGAAACAGCAATAACATAGGCAACTAATCAAAAGGACATGATAAATAATAATCATCAAAAATTTAAAATTTAGATTACAGGTATAGTTATTGCATTGTCCATTTTACCAGTTTATGCCAAGCCCTACATAGTTTTGAAAAAAATAAACTTCCTTTATTACTGAGCATCTCATTTGACTTCAATAATGGATATTCAATAATGGATATTAAAGTCTACACACCCTTACTGAAATTTTAGGTTTTTGATTAAGATGCAAATCTCAAGTAAATCTGCAACCCAGCCACAGGGGATGCACAAACCAGTGTGTTTCTTTGTGCCGGTCCCAAGCCCGGATAAATCGGGAGGGTTACGTCAGGAAGGGCATCCTGTGTAAAATTTTGCCAAATCAATATGCGGACAACAATACAAATTTCCATGCTGGATCGGTCGAGCCCCGGGTTAACAACGACTGCCACCAGTACTGTTTGCCAACAGGGTGCTGGCTGAAATTGGGCTACTGTTGGCTGAAGAAGGAGAAGAAGAGGGGGGAGATGTGTCCAGAGGCAGGAGGAGAGGAGGAAGGTAAAGAGGGTGGAACTGAGGGTAGGAACTTTGAATGTTGGCAGTATGACTGGTAAGGGAAGAGAGTTAGCCGATATGATGGAGAGAAGGAAGGTTGATATATTGTGCGTGCAAGAGACTAAATGGAAGGGGAGTAAGGCCAGGTGGATTAGAGCTGGATTCAAATTGTTCTATCATGGTGTGGATGTGAGGAGAAATAGGGCAGGGGTTATTCTGAAGGAACAGTATGTCAAGAGTGTTTTGGAGGTGAAAAGAGTGTCAGACAGAGTGATGATTATGAAGCTGGAAATTGGAGGTGTGATGATGAATGTTGTTAGTGCATATGCCCCGCAAGTTGGGTGTTCGATGGATGAGAAAGAAGATTTTTGGAGTGAGTTGGATGAAGTGATAAGCAGTGTACCCAAGGGACAGAAAGTGGTGATTGGAGTGGATTTCAGTGGACATGTTGGTGAAAGGAACAGAGGAAATGAGGAGGTGAATGTGGGAGAGGAATGAAGAAGGTCAGAGGATAGTCAATTTTGCCAAAAGGATGGACATGGCTGTGGTGAATACGTATTTTAAGAAGAGGGAGGAACATAAGGTAATGTACAAGAGTGGAGGAAGATGCACACAGGTAGATTACATCCTATGCAGAAGAGTCAATCTGAAGGAGATTGAAGACTGCAAAGTGGTGGCAGGAGAAAGTGTAGTTAAGCAGGATAGGATGGTGGTCTATAGGATGATTGGAGATCAAGAAGAGGAAGAGAGTGAGGACAGAGCCAAGGATAAAATGGTGGAAGCTGAAAAAAGAAGACTGCAAGATTTACTTTAGGGAGGAGGTGAAACAGGCACTGGGTGGCAGTGAAGAGTTACCAGACAGTTGGGCAACTTCAGCAGATGTAGTAAGGTTGACAGCAAGAAGGGTGCTTGGCGTGACATCTGGACAGAGGAAGGAGGAAAAGGAAATCTGGTGGTGGAATGGGAAAGTACAGGAGAGTATACAGAGGAAGAGGATGGTGAAGAAGAAGTGGGACAGTCAGAGAGATGCAGAAAGTAGACAAGAGTACAAGGAGATAAGGCACAAGGTGAAGAGAGAGGTGGCGAAGGCTAAAAAAAAGGCATATAATGAGTTGTATGAGAGGTTGGACACTAAGGAGGGAGAAAAGGACCTGTACCGATTGGCTAGACAGAGGGACTGAGCTGGGAAAGATGTGCAGCAGGTTAGGGTGATAAAGGATAAAGATGGAAACGTACTCACAAGTGAGGAGAGTGTATTGAGCAGATGGAAAGAGTACTTTGAGAGGTTGATGAATGAAGAGAATGAGAGAGAGAGAAGGTTGGATGATATGGAGATAGTGACTCAGGAAGTGCAACAGATTAGCAAGGAGGAAGTAAGGACAGCTGTGAAGAGGATGAAAAATGGAAAGGCCGTTTGTCCAGATGACGTACTTGTAGAAGCATGGAGGTGTTAGGAAAGATAGCAGTGGAGTTTTTAACCAGATTGTTTAATGGAATCTTGGAAAGTGAGAGGATGCCTGAGGAGTGGATAAGAAGTGTACTGGTGCCGATATTTAAGAATAAGGGGGATGTGCAGGACTGTAGTAACTACTGGGGGATAAAATTGATGAGCCACAGCCTGAAGTTAAGGGAAAGAGTAGTGGAAGCTAGGTTAAGAAGTGAGGTGATGATTAGTGAGCAGCAATATGGTTTCATTCCAGGAAAGAGCACCACAGATGTGATGTTTGCTCTGAGGATGTTGATGGAGAAGTATAGAGAAGGCCAGAAGGCGTTGCATTGCGTCTTTGTGGAGCTGGACAGCTGGCATATGACAGGGTTTCTCGAGAGAAGCTGTGGTATTGTATGAGGAAGTCAGGAGTGGCAGAGAAGTATGTAAGGGTTGTACAGGATATGTACGAGGGAAGTGTGACAGTGGTGAGGTCTGCGGTAGGAATGACGGATGCATTCAAGGTGGAGGTGGGATTACATCAGGGATCAGCTCTGAGCTCTTTCTTATTTGCAATGGTGATGGACAGGTTGACAGACAAGATTAAAGAGGAGTCCTCATGGACTACGATGTTTGCTGATGACATTGTGATCTGTAGCAATAGTAGGGAGCAGGTTGAGGAGACCCTGGAGAGATGGAGTTATGCTCTAGAGAGGAGAGGAATGAAGGTCAGTAGGAACAAGACAGAATACATGTGTGTAAATGAGAGGGAGGTCAGTGGAATGGTGAGGATGCAGGGTGTAGAGTTAGTGAAGGTGGATGAGTTTAAATACTTGGCATCAACAGTATAGAGTAATGGGGATTGTGGAAGAGAGGTGAAAAAGAGAGTTCAGGCAGTGTGGAATGGGTGGAGAAGAGTGTGAGGACTATTTTGTGACAGACTGGTATCAGCAAGAGTGAAAGGGAAGGTCTACAGGACGGTAGTGAGACCAGCTATGTTATATGGGTTGGAGACGGTGGCACTGACCAGAAAGCAGGAGACAGAGCTGGAGATAGCAGAGTTAAAGATGCTAAGATTTGCACTGGGTGTGACGAGGATGGATAGGATTAGAAATGAGTACATTAGAGGGTCAGCTCAAGTTGGACAGTTGGGAGACAAAGTCAGAGAGGCGAGATTGTGTTGGTTTGGTCATGTGCAGAGGAGAGATGCTGGTTATATTGGGAGAAGGATGCTAAGGATAGAGCTGCCAGGTAAGTGGAAAAGAGGAAGGCTTAAGAGGAGGTTTATGGATGTGGTGAGAGAGGACATGTAGGTGATGTGTGTAACAGAACAAGATGCAGTGGACAGAAAGATATTGAAGAAGATGATCCGCTGTAGAAACCCCTAACGAAAGCAGCCAAAAGAAGAAGAAGAAGATATCAAGTAAATAAGCCTTTATTTACTTGTAATACCTTGTAACCTATAATGTTCAAGTGAAAAATGTTAAAAATAACAAACATTAAATTTAATTACTGGTGAGAATCCGATACATGATATCATTTTCAGAATAGAAGGACAGAAGCAACATTTTGCATACAGTTACCAGAATAACAATGCTTGTGTGCTATTACCTACACTGAGAGGATATTGAGGTCTTAGCAAGGCCATGCTGTGGCACGCAGGAACAGGATTAATGCACACACTGCCATCCTTTTTGACAGCAGTGACCATTGCAGATAACACATTGTAACACAGCTTCATACTTTATATTGGTTTTTTTTTTTCTTTTCAGTCATTTGTTGTTGCAGTTTTTCATATTGTATTTGTAATGTTTGCTGTGCATAAAGAATACAGACAGAAGAAGGAAGGGCTGGACCCAAAGATTGAATAGCAGTACTTCCAGATGAAGATAGAATAAAATAGAAATTATAACGTCATGTCTGGAATTAAAAAGGGTCACATGGGCTAGCAATTAAGTTGGGATATGGCTTGGTATTTGTTAGTTTCTCATAATGTGCTACTTATTATGAAGCAATTGCTGTGAGCCTTGTCACTCATTGATTTTGTGTATACCTGAAGAGATATAATTATCAAACTGTATTTGATACATAGTTTAACTATCATTTTGGGTTCTTGCTGCAGTTAAATATGCTAAACTACCTGAAGTGTTATTTATTTATTTATTGATAGTGCATGTTTTACCATATGTGGGATTAACTAACTAAAAGATTGATAACATTTTGAAATTTTGTGAAAAACAATATAAGGGAAATGTCACAAACAGGAAAGCTTTGATGGCAATAAGCCTTCATGTCACCAAGAGTCAGAAATTACTAAAAGAATAGAATAAGTAGCAAATAAAGGAAAAAAATAATTACCATTTCTTAATCCAGCTATTTCTGTGTAGGAATGAACAACAGATACAGGAAATATTTGTGCTACTGCTGTTAAAAGCGGGCGACACTAACTACAAGATTTTTTACCATATTTAAATGTTTCCCTGCTCTTTCCATCTAAGATGTTACATAATACCTGTAGATAAACAGGAAGGAATTGGATGTCCACTGCTGCTTCGTGGCTGACCCTGTAACGTGTCTGTCACGTGATGGTTGATGCGGGGAATTTTTAAAACCGGCCTCTGACCTGGACATGTAGTCATGTTCTGTCATCTCTCCTTCAGAATGAACCTACTTGATGAAGGAGGCTATCTGTTCCTTTAATCAGATGAAGAGAGGAAATGCAGGATGACCGACAATAGCACCTGATGACCCCAAATCTCTTGATTCGCTAACACAATGTCTAACTTGTATCTCAGAATGGATGAATAGTAACTTTCTCAAATTAAATAAAGAAAAAACCAAAATCTTAGTGATTGGCAATAATGGATACAATGAGGCTATTAGAAATAAACTGGATGCATTAGGATTAAAAGTCAAATCGGAGGTAAAAAGCTTAGGGGTAACCGTTGATTGTAATCTGAATTTTAAATCGCATATTAATCAGATCACTAGGACAGCATTTTTTCACCTAAGAAACATAGCAAAAGTTAGACCTCTTATATCATCGAAAGATGCAGAGAAATTAGTTCATGCGTTTGTTTTCAGTCGGCTAGATTACTGTAACGCACTCCTCTCAGGTCTACCCAAAAAAGACATCAATCGTTTGCAACTAGTGCAGAATGCAGCTGCTAGAATCCTTACCAGGAAAAGAAAATCCGAACACATTTCTCCAGTTTTGATGTCACTACACTGGTTACCTGTGTCATTCAGAATTGACTTTAAAATTCTGCTTATGGTTTATAAAGCTTTAAATAATCTCGCCCCGGCTTATATATCGGAATGTCTGACACCTTATATTCCAAATCGCAACCTCAGATCCTCAACTGAGTGTCTCCTTAGAATTCCAAGAGCAAAACTTAAAAGAAGTGGTGAGGCGGCCTTCTGCTGTTATGCACCTAAAATCTGGAATAGCCTGCCAGTAGGAATTCGCCAGGCTAATACAGCGGAGCACTTTAAAAAACTGCTGAAAACACATTATTTTAACATGGCCTTCTCATAACTTCACTGTAATTTAATCCTGATACTCTGTATATCCAATTCATTATAATAACTATTCATTCAAAATCTGTACTAACCCCTACTCTCTCTCCTGTTTACTTTTCCGGTGTCCTGTTGGTGGTGGCATGCGCCACCACCATCTACCCAAAGCACCATGATGTTCCAACAATGATGGATGGATTAAAAGCCAGAAGTCTGTACGACCATCAGCATCAAGTGACTCCGTGAAAAACCCGAACTACAAAGAGGACTATTTCATTTATGTTAGGTAGAATGCCCAGAGGGGACTGGGAGGTCTCGTGGCCTGGAACCCCTACAGATTTTATTTTTTTCTCCAGCCTTCTGGAGTTTTTTTTTGTTTTTTCTGTCCACCCTGGCCATCGGACCTTACTCCTTTCTATGTTAACTAATGTTGTCTTATTTTAATTTCTTATTTTGTCTTTTATTTTTCTTCTCTTCATTATGTAAAGCACTTTGAGCTACTTTTTGTATGAAAATGTGCTATATAAATAAATGTTGTTGTTGTTGTTGTTGTTGACAATATCACTGCTTGCTTGTTGTGTTTGTGTGTGCTAATGTGACAGCTCCCATTTGAAGAAAATGCATGAGACTGTTCCTCTCTTCACAACAATAAAGCTAATTTTCTCAGAAACTAGGACTCAACTCCTTCCCAAAATAAGTCTATAGTCTCTCTGTATTTAACCGGTCTGCCAGGTAACTTACAGTGCTGATGGTCCTAATATACTGACAAAATTCTACAAAATAGAAGTATAATGATTATCTCTACCCATTATTCCAGTCTGCAGTATCTTCACTAATTTATGCAAAATACACAACACAAACATCCAAGTAATGCACAGTGTCAGTTTTTAAGTGAGATAGCAGTTATGGAAATCTTTTTTGCATGCTAGGAGCAAAGATGTACTGTAGGTAGAGCAATGTGTTCCAGCCTGTTTTCTGTGGTGGCACACTTTTTGTAACCCAAAAATCCAACACACACCACGAGTCTATCCATCCATCCATCCATTATCCAACCCGCTGAATCCAAACACAGGGTCACGGGGGTCTGCTGGAGCCAATCCCAGCCAACACAGGGCACAAGGCAGGAACTAATCCTGGGCAGGGTGCCAACCCACCGCAGACGAGTCTATGAACCGAAAAAATATTAAATCTCTTAGATGTGCTAAACTGTCCGAAGGGGCGGGACAAGGGGCTGGCAAAAAAAGCAGCTTGGAGATCGCAGAGACAGTAGTGATGGGCGGAGTGAAGCCTCACAAAGCAATTAAAAATTTGAAGCAATTATGTTGGAAATCATGTCAAAGCTTCTTAGCATTTGACATTCACTTCTCCAGTGACATCTCCTGGACTCGTTACACAAATTCATAATCAAGTTCAATGATGTCTGTTAAACTTTTTTTTTTTTATGTCCCACTGCTACTAATTGGCAGTGGCTTTCAGTGTCTGATGTCAAAAAAATATAACACGGACACTGTATGACAAATAAGAGTTTAAATAAAACGAAATAACACTCCTCACTCATGGAGCCCTATCTCTTTTAATAAATATTACCCTTTTACATTGTATCATTGTTATTGCTCCTGTTATTAGTATTAATATTAGCCCTCATCTTTTATTGAAATCACACTTAATCGACTGTCGTTTTGTGTTCTACAGCCGTAATGTTGAAGGTTTAAAAATAAATAACAAATTGAAAACGAGCCTTGTAATTTGTCCTCAAATGTTTTCTTTGTTCTGACATATTTAAAACTGAGTAGATGGAAAATAATGGTTTAACCTACTACTTTGCCATAATATAGGTGATTAAAACTTTATAATATGTTGTGGAGCTCAAAATGAATGCGTTTTCTACAAAGAAAAGATGCCGTCCCAGTCAAATCTGTCACAAGTGCTGATTCTTCCGTCCTGTGGCTTGACTGACTAAGGTGGCTGCATTTCATATTCTGTGCATAGTGAAAACCCAGGTTTATTCACATTACACTCTGCCAATCAGCAGCTACCCTCTAAAACACAAATAGATCTGATCTCTCTCTCAAAAAAACATCAAACGTTACCCCTTAACAATCTGTAGATGATGATGTCTGTTGAACAAATAGGTATAACTAGCTAAGCAGAGGCAAGGTATGCTCCAACACGTAGCGAGAGGTAGAGGAACTCAAACGGAGGCTGGCGCGTGAGTGAGGACGG
Organism: Erpetoichthys calabaricus; assembly: GCF_900747795.2. Taxonomy (NCBI): domain Eukaryota; kingdom Metazoa; phylum Chordata; class Cladistia; order Polypteriformes; family Polypteridae; genus Erpetoichthys; species Erpetoichthys calabaricus. The sequence goes on along the minus strand of NC_041396.2, from coordinate 107,297,723 downwards.
CCCCGTCCAGCTCCCTACTCCTGAGGTCCTGCCCCCCCTCCCCTCAGCCTGCAGCCTGTCTTTCAGATTCGTGCGAATAAATCAGTGCCACAACCAAACTATAATATTTAATGTGATGAGAGAAGTCGCAAAAACAACCAGAATGTTCAAGCAAATTATAGAAAAAATCCCGATCTAAATCCGTTAAGTAGTTCTCTTTTGAAAAGTGGACAGACAGACAGACGTTGCATTTTATATATATAGAGATTGACAATTAATCATTAGATCAAATATCAAGGAAGCTGTGAGTTTGTGTGGACTGTGCTTTATTTTAAATTTTTTTTTTGTGACATTGTCTACGCAGAGAGTGCATGTCATTAATCAATGCATTCTCCCCTAAATGACAGCTCACAAGCTTTTATTATATTTCCTAAAGGCCAATGCTTCTCAATTTGTTTATTAATATATATTGACAGCATTTTATTTCCCATATTCATTGCCTGTGTAAATATGTAGCATTTGCTGAGAACAAAAAAAACGTAACAATACATATAGTAGTTATGGTGCATTTTTTATAATTAACAAAACTCATTGTTGTCTATAGTGTTTTGCTTTGTATTTTTATGTTTGGCAATGGAATGCTTCAGTATACAGTCGATTTATTCCACTTTTGAAGTAACTGTAATGCGTGCCATTGTGGCTGACAGACTGAGAAGCGGCAAACAAGAGCTCAAGTAATGGAAGACAAGACACCTTCACACCCTGATTCCCAGGTTCTTCTGATACATATTCCCATCTTGTGCTTTTCTCATCATTGCCATATTACTATTATTAATACTGAGTATATATATATATATATATATAGAGAGAGAGAGAGAGAGAAAACATGTGTTTTATCTTATGTGTATGATGGGAAGAATGGTAAAGCCTTGAATGACACTCAGTGTTGATCAGTGAGAAGTGAGAGCAGGTGCCTGCGTTTGGTAACATGAGTGGTAAGGAGCAGGGAAACGTTAAATGTGTCACTGACTAGGACTGCAAAACTGGAAGATGGTTTAAGAATACAGAAATGATCAAAGCTCAGGTTTTCAATAATTCTGTTTACACAAATGATTTATTCTGTTGTTGTACAGTTCGGACGACTTATTATATACAGTACTGATGCAAAAGTTTTAGGCAGGTATGAAAAAATGCTGTAAACAAAGAATGCTTTCAAAAATGGAAGTGTTAATCAACAAAATGCAGTGAATGAACAAAAGAGAAATCTAAATCAAATCAATATTTGGTGTGACCACCCTTTGCCTTCAAAACAGCATCAATTCTTCTAGGTACACTTGCACACAGTTTTTGAAGGAACTCAGCTGGTAGGTTGTTCCAAACATCTTAGAGAACTAACCACAGATCTTCTGTAGATGTAGGCTTCCTCACATCCTTCTGTCTCTTCATATAATCCCAGACACACTCGATGATGTTGAGATCAGGGCTCTGTGGGGGCCATACCATCACTTCCAGGACTTCTTGTTCTTATTTACGCTGAAGATAGTTCTTAATGACTTTGGCTGTATGTTTGGGGTCGTTGTCCTGCTGCAGAATAAATTTGGGGCCAATCATATGCCTCCCTGATGGTATTGCATGATGGATAAGTATCTGCTTGTATTTCTCAGCATTGAGAACACCATTAATCCTGACCAAATCTCCAACTACATTTGCAGAAATGCAGCCCCAAACGTTCAAGGAACCTCCACCATGCTTCATTGTTGCCAGCAGACACTCATTATTGTACCGCTCTCCAGCCCTTCAACGAACAAACTGCCTTCTGCTACAGCCATATATTTTGACTCATCAGTCCAGAGCACCTGCTGCCATTTTTCTGCACCCCAGTTCCTATGTTTTCGTGCATACTTGAGTCGCTTGGCCTTGTTTCCATGTCGGAGGTATGGCTTTTTGGCTGCAACTCTTCCATGAAGACCACTTCTGACCAGACTTTTCCGGACAGTAGATGGGTGTACCTGGGTCCCACTGGTTTCTGCCAGTTCTGAGCTGATGGCACTGCTTCCGATTTCGAAGGGTAATAAGGTTGGTGTGTCTTTAATCTGTTGCACTAAGTGTCCTTGGCCGACCACTGCGTCTATTATCCTCAACGTTGCCCGTTTCTTTGTGCTTCTTCAAAAGAGCTTGAACAGCACATCTTGACACCCCAGTCTGCTTTGAAATCTTAGTCTGGGAGAGACCTTGCTGATGCAGTATAACTACCTTGTGTCTTGTTGCTGTGCTCAATCTTGCCATGACATGAAACTGTCTTCTACAACCTCACCTTGGTAGCAGAGTTTGGCTGTTCCTCACCCAGTTTTAAGCCTCCTACACAGCTGTTTCTGTTTCAGTTAATGACTGTGTTTTCAACCTACGTGTGACATTGATGATCATTAGCACCTGTTTGGTATAATTGGTTGATCATACACCTGACTATAATCCTACAAAATCCCTGCCTTTGTGCAAGTGTACCTATAAGAATTGATGCTGGTTCGAAGGCAAAAGGTAGTAACACCAAATATTGATTTGACTTAGATTTTTCTTTTTGTTCGCTCACTTTGCATTTTGTAAATTGGTAACAATAAACAATCATTATTTATATTTCTGAAAGCATTCTTTGTTTACAGCATTTTTTCACATCTGCCTAAAACTTTTGCACAGTACTGTATATATACTTATATACTTATAAGGATAGATGTTGCTGACAAAGTCAAATGCCTTTTTTAAAGTCTGCGTCCAGATATGCTTATCCAGCTGCTCCTTCTTGTCAATACTTAAGTGATCTTTATATCCACCTCTGGATGAAATTTCTTTACAACTTTTGACTCATTAATGCAGAAGTCCCGAGGCTCCCACAAATTGCAGAAGGAGCTATCAATGGCACTGGTTCTGTTTGAAATACAATTGTAATTAGTTAAGCAGTAAACACTTTTATTCATATTGCATTTTGGAAATTAACAGTACTTATCAGCTACATATCTGAAAATCAGTGAGTTCTAAAAACATTTAATGAGGAGTGTCATGCACACATACTGTTGTGTTGTTCATGTTGACTTTGCAAACTAACGTGAAGCTTCTCTCAGTCTTACTTACATGATCGACATATGCTCATCAATTTACTTAAGCAAGACTCCACACCAAGAAACATGGTATCCTGCGTGAATCTTTCATAATGTCTCTTAAAAGTATTTTTTAACTTTCAGATACGTACTTTATATCTCTGCCTCACTCCACTAACCCGGGGTCAGAGGCAACCTCTATGCCCACTGTCCCTCAGCTCCGCCAGAGTTGCTTGGGGAACATGCATCCAAGCAGATGGACAGGGCTCTCTGTACAGGCTAGTCAAGTTCCTCCACCCCAAACTCGCTTATCCATTACTTTATAGAGCTAGCTTTGTGCACTGGTGCGCAATCATGTTGGAACAGAAAGGGGCCATCCCCAAACTGTTCCCACAAAGTTGGAAGCATGAAATTGTCCAAAATGGCTAAATATTCTGAAGCATTAAGATTCTCTTTCACTGGAACTAAGGGGCCAAGCCCAACCCCTGAAAAACAACCTCACACCATAATCCCCTCTCCACCAAACTTTACACTTGGCACAATGCAGTCAGGCAAGTACCGTTCTCCTGGAAACCGCCAAACCCAGACTCGTCTGTCAGATTACCAGGTTCGTCAGTCCAGTGGAAACATCTCCACTGCTCTAGAGTCCAGTGGCAGTGTGCTTTACACTACTGTATCCAACGCTTTGCATTGCACTTGGTGATGTAAGGCTTGGATGCAGCTGCTCGGCCTTGGAAAACCAATCCATGAAGCTCTCTATGCACTGTTCTTTAGCTTTTGGAGGTCTGTAGCTTTTGACTCTGAAGAAAGTTGGTGACTTCTGCACACTGTGTGTCTCAGGATGCGCTATGATTTTACAAGGCCTACCAATTCGTGGCTGATTTGCTGTTGTTCCCAATTGCTTCCACTTTGTTATAATACCACTAACAGTTGACCATGGAATATTTAGTAGCAAGGAAATTTCACGAATGGACTTATTGCACAGGTGGCATCCTATCACGGTACCATGCTTGAATTCACTGAGCTCCTGAGAGTGACCCATTTTTTTACAAATGTTTTAGAAGCAGTCTGTATGCCTAGTTGCTTGATTTTATACACCTGTGGCCATGGAAGTGATTGGAACACCTGAATTCAATGATTTGGAGGGGTATTCCAATACTATTGGAAATATAGTGTATATATTGTGGACCACCAGGGCGCATATAGCCACTCTAACCCAACACAGACAGGCAGAGAAACGAGTTGCCACACAACACACCTTTATTTTAAGTGGGGCTGCGCTTTCCATTCGCTTCCCACTACAGACCACAGTATATACGCACCAAAGATAATGCACAGTCCCTTCTTCTCTCTCCTTTCTCTCTTCTCCTGCCACCTCCACTCCTCTCCCAGCAAGCTCGTCCAGCTCCTCCTGACTCTGGCTCCTCTAATGGAGTAAGGCGGTCCCTTTTATAGGGCACCTGGAAGTGCATCAGGAGCTCCCAAACCTTCTTCCGGCAGCACTTCTGGGTGTGGTGGAAGTGCTGCAGCCCTGGGCTCGGGAACTGTCCAGGTACCCCCAATGGTGGCCCCGTTTTGTGTTTTGGAAGAGGTATTGCCCCGAGAATGTCCTCTCCACCTGTCCTTTTATTACTGGGACGCCTTGGCCATCTGCCACTATATATATATTTATATTTTTTAGTGGTACAAATTGATAATGTACTTAGATTACATAATGCATGTTTTCTATATCGAATCAATGCTGGAATACAGTTTATTATTAAGGATTAACACACATTTCCTCACCATTGCGCAATCTCATGTTTAGGCAAAAACTATGATGAATCTTTGTTTACAAAATGCCTTTGTGTCTTATAAAAAGTTAAAAATTGCATTGCATGGCATAAATCTTTGGACAAAAAGATGCAATTAAATTTTAAAGTGCTAAAAGGCAGTTTTAAATTATTGTAAAAATTTGTCTCAAAATATTTTAACTTTGAATGAACATTCATGTTGATGGTGAAGCTATCTGTTCAAAAGTTGAAAAAGAAAGACAGCATGTACTGGAATAAAGATGAAAAGGCTACTTCATTCAAAAGAACATGAGATTATTTAGAAACGGGAAGATCCCTTTTAGTCCTTCAAACTGCTTTGACTGTCTAACAGGTAAGTAATTGTTGTAACTTTTCCAGAATATTGAGGCAGCATTTTAAAAGAAAATTGACTCTCCCATCATAAGTGGTTTTACAAATTGAGATAGAACTTAATTTATGTAAATCTCATTCAGGAATACCTGCTTCAGATAAAGGATAAAAGTGCTAAAAATTCCTGTAGCTGTGATGATAAATGTAGCCTAACTATACAATGAAAGCTATGCTTTTCCTGAAAAGATAGTCAGCCTAAAATGTTTAGAGAATACTTACTGGACAAGGATAAATGTAATGATGATAAAAGCGGCCATGACAAGAAATGACATGCCGGGAATATTTGTCAGCGTTACTGGATAAAGGGTGTTGAAAATTCCCGCTGCGATGATGATACATGTAGCCTCCACTGATGCCATAATGGAAAACATTGCCCCTAAAAAAGGAAATTTCAAAATAAAAATGTCAATATAGCATATTTTAAAAATCATTTAGTTTCTTGTCAATTTATATTGGGTGTGTACCAGATCATAAAAGGTAGCTGTTGAGTACAACAGATTACTTTTTTGCCCTCTGCAGACAGATTTTGTTTTTATGTTTTTATAGTAACCATCAAAAACATTAGTATATGTCTACAAAAATGGCACTACATGGTGTACCTAACACTCTAAAAATAAATCTTTTACTATGTTTTGGAATGTCATTCTCTACATACACAGCTTAAACTGTAGATTGTGCTAATGCTCTATGAGTTTGAAGTCCTTTGTTTAAATTATGGCACAGACATTGTTTGTGAATTTTGCACAGGTAATCTAGATTCCTACCGCATTCCAAAGTCATGTATAAATGCATAACTGACATGTACAGTGTGGTGGACTGGAGCTCTGCCCAAAGTTTGTTCGTACCTGGGATCTGGTGCTGCCAGGATAGGCTCTTTTTGAGTCTGACCTTGTATTACGTTTAGAAAAAAAATGAATTAATAACTTAGTTTCTTCATTGCTATAAAGTATCTGAACCACAAATGACATAAGTTCTAAGTTAATTAGAAGTTTTTAGGTATGTTATGTTCTTTGTAAATAAAAATAATTTGTTTCTCCTGTAATTAATAAAAATGTTTATTATACAAGTTTACTATTCACTCATAATATCTGATTGTATACCATTTAAAATAAAAATGCTATAAACAGCAACTAAGAAAAAAATAAAAAAGTAACCAAGACCTTGGTGGTTTAATAATTAATTGTTCATATAATAGTGATTATGGAACAAGATGTATTCCTTTTAAAATGGTTTAAAGGGTGTAAAGTAATATTCTTTTGAAATATCTTTTTGGTGTCCACCTGCATTAGAGTAAGCAGTACCTGACAAATCATTAATACCTGAACAATGAAAGAGGTGCTTCTTTTCATTTTGCTTAATTATTTATAAAGTTTCAAATGAGTGAGTATTTTATCAACACCTTCCAATTTTTCCCTTTTTAAATATAGAGACACTAGTCAGTCTTATGAAAATAAAATTTGTAGAATGTTAAAATATACAAATTATAGAAGATTAGTACCTTAAAATGTATCCTTATAGAGGACTAAATGACAATGTACAATTTAAATAATATAAAGATAATATAGTTCAGTTTCACGATGTCTGCATAGTGATCTAGCATATATTGGGAGACCACAATAATGATCTGTTTATGGTATATTCTGTAGTATACTGTTTGAAAACTAATGGAACAGTTTGTAGAATACACATTGTGGGACATGGCCGGCTTTTTATCCCGGCCAATACCCCCAGGCCGCCAGGTGGAGCTCTCCCTGCAGCATGGAGGTGCCCCGAATACCAGCAGGGAGTCATGGACAGTGGAGTTTTCCTTTACAGCCCTGCTGGATACCTTGGGGGCCAACAGAGGATGCTGCAGGGAAGCCCAGAGACTCTTACGTGCCCTATAACCCGGAAGTACGTCTTAGTCACAGCGACAGGAGGAATTACGTACTTCCGGGATGAAGAAAAAGAGTTTTTATCTGACCCGGAAGTGTTCCTAGTCACATGGACAGAGAGAGCGAAACACTTCCAGGTCAAGGACTATAAAAGGACTATGGGCGATCACAGATGTTGAGCTGAGCTGGGTGGAAGGGTGGCAATGCGTCTGGGAGAGTGGAGGATTTATTGAGTATTGTTTGTAGTACTATTGTATGAGTATTGTGGAGAGGAGTGTGCTTTGTGCACGTATTTGTCCTAAAAAAGTCAATTATTGGACTTTTACCTGGTGTCTGGTGTCTGATCTGAGGGTTCAAGGGAGCGAGAGCACCCCCTATCTGTCACAACATATAAATTAGTCATGAAATGGAAATGAGAATACATATGCAAATATTCAGAAAAGGTGAGTCACATAAAAGAGTACTTTAATGACATAAATGTATAGATTAAATGAGAAAATGAGCTCATGACACTAAACAAAGCAAATAAAAAATAAAAAGGGATTAAACAAGTTACATAATGTAAAAGAACCAGTTAATTTGGAGTGCTTAAAGTCAAGAAAGTATGGTTACATTATGATTAAGTGATTCAGTATATGTTAACAGAAATGTAGTGAATACATAATAAGAAATTTAAATAATATACTGTAACTATATGAAAAAGAAGTGGGAGAGATTTAACCTTTGGAGACATGGGAGAAATATAACATTAGTACATACATAATGTTGTACATACCCTATTTAAATAATACCAGGAAATTTAAACAAATATGGATTTTATATATTTTGTTTGTTTTATATATAGGTAATTCTGTGGAGTTCTTTAATTCTGTTAAATTCTCCATACTAGAGCATTTTGTCTAGTATTTCTCTACTTACATTTTGTCAACACAGAGAGGGATCACTAAGACATGGACTACACTTATATGCTCTCTCTTGGCCAAGTATTCTCCTCATTTTCTTGGACATCAGATTCAGACGTATCGATATAATACTCTGATCCACATCCTGTCAAGTAAGTGAACCAATTGCAATGGTACAACGACTCAGGCTCTGCCCCAGGCACTGACATCTGAGGTTTGATCCCCGAAAGGGGAAGCAAAAGTACATACACCTGACAAGCCCCAAGTAGGGCAAAACATGTGTCGTGTACTCTTTGTATCATTTGGCAGGTACTATATAACATATCTAAATATTTACAAACACAGCACAATTAGGTAAGGACAAAAATACAAAACAAATACCATGAACAAACCCCCCCGATGATATTTACAGTTCCATGACGGTCTTTACTGTAAGTGAGGGGTGTGGATCCTGAAGTGTAAACAAAGGCTAACAGAAGAAAAGATGTGGTGGAATAATCCCCTTTTGTAAACTGCTTTCCAGAAAAATGGATATTGAACACAGTTGCACCACCAGAGTCCAGAAGGTAAATAATCTAATGCGTGCCTCCTCACAAAGAGAAACTGTAGACAGGAATGGAAAAAAGTGACCCACCACCATCCCTGTATCCGATGGCTGTACAAAGTCCTTCTCCTCCTGAAATGTCCAGGGACCTCATGTATAAACAGTGTGTATGCACAAAAATGTTGCGTACTCCCATTTCCATGCTCAAACCACGATGTATAAAACCTAAACTTGGTGTAAAGCCATGCACATTTTCACGGTAGCTCAAACTCTGGCATACGCAAGTTCTCCGCTCATTTTGCAAACTGCCGGCACCTAGCGTCAAAGCAGTGCTTTTGTTCCAGTGTGGTTTCCCTTTCTTTTTTAGATCCACATCCCTGACGTAGATTTATCATATACACTGAAATTAACCGCATATTGTTTATTAGTTAAAGGCATCTGATTGTAATTAACCTGTAACAATATAATGGTCCACGGAATGGCCAAAATATTCCAAATACCATAGCTGCTTTAGCGTTGTTCCTCTCAATGCACTTTCTTCTTCTTCTTCTTTCAGCTGCTCCCATTAGGGTTTGCCACAGTGGATCATCTTTTTCCATATTACTCTCACTGCACCACTCTGAGTATTTATATCACTGTATCTGAGTGTGGAATCACAGCTCTACAGAAGCTGATCGGAAAGAGAATTATCGGTATATAGCATCAAGCACACGCTGCCTTAGCCATGCTGTCTATTGAACTGCTCTAATACGGCAAACGCTTCAGAGCCTTTCCTGTACGGACCTCGCGGTTCAGAAACAGTTTCATCCCAAGAACTATACACGCAATCAATCAGTCCATCAAGTGCTCCTTGTAGAACTGTTTGTACTTATAAGTACAATTACCTCACTGTAAACTTGCAATACAGTTATAATATTGCACGATCTGAGTCACTTTATAAAGTGCGTATTTACATATGATGACAATATCATTTTTAAGATGAAAAGCAGCAAAATATGTTTATTACATTATACAGATAAAATGTTAACATAATTTAAATAATCCATATTTTTAATAATTAAACATGTGAGGACACGGTGTCGCAGTGCTAGCAAGGAGCTGGCTCCATGTTGTTCCTGCCTCGTGCTGTATTCTTGCTGGGGCTGGCACAACACTGGAAGGATAGATGGATAGAATAATTAAACATGTACTACGAAAATATTTCAATGTGCCTTAAAAGTTTTTAAGAATCGGAGTTCTAAGCTTACAGATGGCTTAACGTCTATTACTGAGCTGATTGTGTGGCAATTGGGTACTTGGAGAAAGAAAAGGAAGGACAGCAATTGGTTAGTATGTTTGAAAGAGACAGTACTGCTGTAATAAATTATTTCATCGAAGGTCGCATACTGCGCAGCAAGCATATTGCGAGAGGCAGGAACAATCTCTGGATGGGGCTCCAGTTCGTCACTATCACTGTGCCACCGTGTTCCCGTGTTTAATATATGCTTCAATTGATATGACATGAATACTGAAATGATATCAAGTATACATCTCAGTATTTAAATTATTCAAAGAACTGTAATATCACAAATGTAATGGATTCTGTGTCCTTTCGGAGGAAGAGAAAGCCCATTTACAAAGCACGTAGTTATTCACACATATAGAGCACGTAGAAGAACACATACAAAACAAAGTATTTAACGTGCTACTTTAGTTACGATGGGATTTGAGAAACTAGTAAGTTAAATGATTTAAAGATGAAGTTTATGATGTTCTACTTTAATGGCAAAATAAACTACGTGATTAAAGTGGATATTTCGGGATTAAAGTTCGAGCTTTTTTCTCATTGTGTCCCTATTTTTTTTTCTTTTCTCTATACCCTAATAAGCTTTCATATGACACTCAGACAGTGGGCTATGACTCGCCTTTTCACGGCGACTTTGATATCTGACAACTTCTTTTTTATTTCGGGCACTGTGCGACTTTGTGAACTTGAGCTTTCAAGTTTCTCCGACACTCTATTTCACTCGATCAACTTCCTTTTGTTGTTTATGCCACTGTTTAAACCAACAAATAGAACGTTTTTCCTTGCCTCCGCTTCGTATTTGCTGAAATTCTCTGTTTTCCCCCGTGCTTTTGCCATTGCCTTTTCACAGAACGCTGAGCTTAAGGGCTATTTATATTGATTTGCATATTCAACGAGGTGTAATTCTTGGAGGAGTTGAGATGTGGCAGCAGGCACGTGCACATGTGTTTCTTTTCACGCTGACCGGGATTTATGTAGCGGAAGAATGTGGAAGTTGGCGAACAGATTTATCCATCTGGATTTTTTTGTGTGTACGAACATTTCCGCTTTTGTCCATACGCCATGTTTTAGTGTGAATTCTACGCACGGCGTTGTGCATGAGGCCCCAGTTCATTCAGAGTTTTTGGGTGCTACTAATGATGAAGTTGGTGGAAAATGGTAAAATCAAAAAGTCCCACCACATCCTTCTCTTCTGGTTTTATGTGTACAGTGCCTACAACTACAAACTACAAATCCCACAAACCCCTCAGCATTCATGCAAACCTGTTTGAAGACACAGACCCCATATTTACAAATCAGGTATCTGAACAACCAGAGTTGTTACTAACATTTAACAACCATGAAACAGGACATACTATACAAAAATGAAAACCCTCTATGTGGCAACACTACATATTCCCCACCCTTCAGTCCCCTTCAGCTTTTTAAAGAAAACTTTACCGAGTAATACTGTGTAAACCAAAATCACCAACCTGTTGATGGCTGGATTGAACATCACAATGAAAATCAAAGTCAAAAACTGAAATGACAGACTGACCCAACTTACATGAATTTCATCACGGCAACTCATAATGTGATTCAATAGTTTGTATGGCTCCCCACATGCCTGTTTGCACCCCTATCAATGTATTGATATGCTCCTGATGAGTCGGTGGATGGTGTTCTTGGGGATCTCCTTCCAGACCTGGATCAGGGCATCAGTGAGCTTCTGGACAGTCTGTGCTGCTACTTGATGGTGTTAGATGCACCAATAAAAAACATCCCAGAGGTTCTTACTTGGATTCAGGACTGGAGAACGTGTGGGATAGTCAATGGCATTGCTGCCTTTGTGATCTAGGAGCTGCCTACATACTCCGGTCACATGAGGCCAGGCATTGTCCTGCTCCAGGAGGAACACAGGGCCCACTGCACCACCATAAGGTCTGACAGTGGCTCTGAGGATTTCATCCTGGTGCTAATGGCAGTTAGGGCACCATTGACTAGCACATGGAGATCTGTGCGACCCTCCAAGATATGCCTCTCCAGACCATCACTGACCAACCGCCAAACTGGTCATGCTAGATGGTGTTGCAGGCTGTATAACATTCACCACAGCATCTCCAGACTCTTTCACGTCTGTCACATGTTCTCAGTGTGAACCTGCTCTCACCTGTGAAGAGAACAGGGTGCCAATGGCAGAGCTACCAATTGTGTATTCTCTGGCGAATACTAGTCGAGCTGCACAGTGATGGACTGTGAGCACAGGTCCCACAAGAGGATGTCCGCCCTCATGTCACTCTCAATGAGTCTGTTTCTGACAGTTTGGTCAGAAACATACACAGCAGTAGCCAGCTAGAGGTAATTTTGTAGGGCTCTGGCAGTGTTCCTCCTGTTCCTCCTTGCACAAAGGAGCAGATAACGGAGATAACGAGAGAGCACATGTCTGTGGCCACCACCTGCAAAACCGTTAACTTTTGGGGGTTGTCTTGCTATTGCCTCTTTAGTGCACCTGTTGTCACTTTTATTTGCACCAACGCAGGTGAAGTTGATTAACAATCACTTATGCTTCTAACTGTACAGACTGAGATCCCTGAAGCTTACTTGACTTGGTATTAGACTGTGATAATTAAGTGTTCCCTTAATTTTTGTGAGCAGTATACAGGTAGTCCCCAAGTTACGGACATCTGAAATATGACTTACAAACGGGGCCACAGCTGCTCCTTCATCTGTCTGGGGGACATGACGCAGGCTCCTCAGTAACTGCCGCTCCATCATCTTTGGCCTGGGGATGCTGCAAGCAGTTGCTGGAGGGGGCGATTTCACTGCTCGCACAGTGTAGTGTCCCTCAAGGGGCTCCGGTTGATGAATGGGGCAGTGGGAGCCGCACCCCATTCATTCTCAGTGGGTGGCTGGGTGCGCAGCAAGCGGTGACCCAGGGTCGATAGTCGCCGGGGCCACAGCTACCGCTCGTGTGCAGGATGGAAGCTTGATGGGGCAGTTTGCTGCCCGCCCACCACGCAGTTGCAGCTATTGCTCCTGACTGCCCTGTTCGTTCTCAGTGGGCAGCTGGTGATGCTGCAAATGGTGACCCAGTTGTGTCTGAACGGAGGCCATTGAAGGTGAATGGGGCAGTGGGGGGCAGCATTGTATAGTGTGCCTTGGGTAGCTGCCTGTTAGAATGGGGACGGTGGTGGGTGATTCACTACCCAGCATTGGCCGCACCCTGTTCGTTCTCGGTGGGCAGACACTGCAGGCATCATGCTGTATGCAAGTGGAGATGACTGTGTGGTGGATCGCTCTTTGCCCCCCCATTCATTCTCAATAGCAAGCCTGCTTGTACTGTTACATACATAGCAGGCAGTTGTCTCTTGTCAGTACACCAGACGTGCTGACGAGGGGTGCCTTCCTGCTGTGATAGCGTGTACAGTGCTGTGCAGAAGAGCTCATCTTAACCTTTTGTCTTCACCCTTCAACTATGTCTCTGAAACACAAATCTGATGCAAGTTCTGGTGATACAGCAACGAAGAGAAAAACCATCAGCATGGAAAATAAAGTAGAAATAATAAATAGTTCAGAGAGAGGTGAAACTCCATCCTTCATTGGCAGAGCACTTGGTTACAGTCGGTCAACAACAGCATTTATTAAAATAATGTACCTGTTCCAACTTACATACAAATTCAACTTAAGAACAAACCTACAGTCCCTATCTCGTAAGTAACCTGGGGACTGCCTGTATAATGTTGTTTTATATCATTAATTCTTATAGATTATTTTTTGTAAAAGAGAGAGAGATGCTAGGATTGATTTTATCTCACTCACTCTAAAAGCAGTACATCCTCAAAACTGCCATTTCTGGGTCTGGGATATATTTTTTTATTTTATACAATTGACTGAGGTGAAAAGTCAACATTGTTTTCTCTGAATTGTCAAACTTGGAACTCTGACTTTGCAAGGCATTCTCATGAAATTTCCATCTTGGAAACTCAGATTTCCCATCTGTCCAATAGCATATGCATTCAGAATAAATATTGGCATTGCACATGTGTAATTGTAAATACAGTTTACCAATTCTTTTATGATAAACCAAATATTCCTATGTATTCTACAGTATGAGCAATATTTAAGAGACATAGTTATTTGCGTTATAATTTTGAATAAGTAACAGAAATCGTCAACCAACGCCTGGTTACATCCACTTCTTTTATTAGTCCTCAAACCCTGTTTGTTGAGTTTGAGAACATTCAAGGGACAATGATAAACTCTGCATTCCTCTTGCCCCCACTTCTAGCAGATTAGATGCCAGTTTCTCGTCAGCTTTACATCAGTGAGAAAGGTCTTAAACTGGTGAGAAGAGCTTGTGGCGTTCTCACATATAACATATCTTTTCATCATTGAGAAGCTTTTGAAAAGTTCAACCTATACAGTTCTCATTACGTTGTCAGATGGAAAATAGTCAATTTTTATGCACTGAAATATTTCTTAACAGGGTCAAAGACACACCACAGAAGCAGACGAAAAACAAAAAAAGCATTACAAATGTAATTTTGGAGTAATTGAGGGAAAGATAGTAAAAAATACTGTTTAAAGAAGTACAGTGAGGCAAAAAAGTATTTAGTCAGCCACCAATTGTGCAAGTTCTCCCACTTAAAATAGGTATACCTCAACTATGAGAGACAAAATGAGAAAAAAAATCCAGAAAATCACATTGTCTGATTTGTAAAGAGTTTATTTGCAAATTTTGGTGGAAAATAAGTATTTGGTCACCTACAAACAAGCAAGATTTCTGGCTCTCACAGACCTGTAACCTCTTCTGTAAGAGGCTCCTCTGTCCTCCACTCGTTACCTGTATTAATGGCACCTGTTTGAACTTGTTATCAATATAAAAGACACCTGTCCACAACCTCCAACAGTCACACTCCAAAACTCCACTATGGCCAAGACCAAAGAGCTGTCAAAGGACACCAGAAACAAAATTGTAGACCTGCACCAGGCTGGGAAGACTGAATCTGCAATAGGTAAGCAGCTTGGTGTGAAGTAATCAACTGTGGGAGCAATTATTAGAAAATGGAAGACATACAAGATCACTGATAATCTCCCTCGATCTGGGGCTCCACGCAAGATCTCACCCCGTGGGGTCAAAATAATCACAAGAACGGTGAGCAAAAATCCCAGAACCACACGGGGGGACCTAGTAAATGACCTGCAGAGAGCTGGGACCAAAGTAACAAAGGCTACCATCAGTAACACACTGCGCCGCCAGGGACTCAAATCCTGCAGTGCCAGACGTGTCCCCCTGCTTAAGCCAGTACATGTGCAGGCCCGTCTGAAGTTTGCTAGAGAGCATTTGGATGATCCAGAAGAGGATTGGGAGAATGTCATATGGTCAGATGAAAAAAAACTCTACTCGTCATGTTTGGAGGAGAAAGAATGCTGAGTTGCATCCAAAGAACACCATACCTACTGTAAAGCATGGGGGTGGAAACATCATGCTTTGGGGCTGTTTTTCTGCAAAGGGACCAGGACGACTGATCCGTGTAAAGGAAAGAATGAATGGGGCCATGTATCGTCAGATTTTGAGTGAAAACCTCCTTCCATCAGCAATGGCATTGAAGATGAAACGTGGCTGGGTCTTTCAGCATGACAATGATCCCAAACACACTGCCCGGGTAACGAAGGAGTGGCTTCGTAAGAAGCATTTCAAGGTCCTGGAGTGGCCTAGCCAGTCTCCAGATCTCAACCCCATAGAAAATCTTTGGAGGGAGTTGAAAGTCCGTGTTGCCCAGCGACAGCCCCAAAACATCACTGCTCTAGAGGAGATCTGCATGGAGGAATGGGCCAAAATACCAGCAACAGTGTGTGAAAACCTTGTGAAGACTTACAGAAAACGTTTGACCTCTGTCATTGCCAACAAAGGGTATATAACAAAGTATTGAGATGAACTTTTGTTATTGACCAAATACTTTTTTTTCCACCATAATTTGAAAATAAATTATTCAAAAATCAGACAATGTGATTTTCTGGATTTTTTTTTCTCATTTTGTCTCTCATAGTTGAGGTATACCTATGATGAAAATTACAGGCCTCTCTCATCTTTTTAAGTGGGAGAACTTGCACAATTGGTGGCTGACTAAATACTTTTTTGCCCACTGTAGGACCAGCTCAAAATTTCCCTTAAAAGACAATCAAGAACTGTGGGACTAAGAGGTCTGGAGCAAGATGCAGTGATATGGATCAACTGCAGGGCTAAGCATTTGCCAAAAAAAGGGTAACTTTTCTAAAACTTGACTTGCTTGTATGGAATGTTATTTGATTTTAATAAATTCAAAATTTTAAATAAAAAAAAAGAAAAATGTAAGTTTTAAAGTGGTAGACTTTTGGGAGACAGTAGTTATAACCGATCTCTCTACTTGTTAACACCAGTAAAACACCCATCATCCTTGGCAGAAGACAGAAATAACATTGACCATGCACACACAAGACAAAGTCTTTTGATTTGTTAAAAGATAAATTCAGAGCTTTGCATTGGTCAGATAATGCCCTACAGCAGGGGTCCCCAACCCCCGGTCCGCGGCCCACTACCGGTCCGCAGCCTTCTGACAGCCAGGCCGCGAGAGAACTGCCGGCAACAGCGACTCACTCAGACTTTTCAGAACGCTTGGCAGGCGGGGCTTTGCAGCGGTGCAGAGAGAGGAGAGAGGCCGAGGTGAGAAACTATTACAACAAAGTATTTTTATGGTCCCGACAGTTTCCCCGTATGACATGAGTCTATAGAAATCACGTTACTACGAAGTACATTCAACAGATGCTTTCATTACAACGAAGTGACCTTGAAATGCTTGAACGAATCATCCGCAGAGCAGTTAGATCTGTGGTCGTATGCTCAGATGTGCACGTTTGCACAACGATCCCCAAACAGAAACATTGTAAAAAAATCTCTTTCTTCGAACTTTCCTCGTACTGTTTTTTTTTTTTTTTTTTTTTTTTGCTGTTTTTGTTGTCTGTGGTTTTCAGTGATTCATTTTGCTTATTACTTGTCAACATTTGAAAAACATCCATTGGAATTTAACTCATTGTCACCCTCCTATAGAAACGGCAGACACGAAAAAAAGACAGCAGTGTTAATGTTTGTGATGTGCAATCTGTTGGATTGGCAAATGTAAAGCATATGTCTTTGTTATATGCAAAAAAAGAAGAAAAATCTCAGATTGCAAACGTATGCGAACTGCTTAATAACTTTAATAATAATAGAAATGTTATGTAAACTGTGTATAAAACTGCCCCCCCCCCAACCAACCCCCCCGACCGGTCCTTGGAAAAATTTGCATCTAATAAAGTGGTCCTTGCTGTCAAAAAGGTTGGGGACCACTGCCCTACAGGACTCTCCTAAAAATTTGTCATCATTACTATAGGCTGTTATTTTCTTTTTTTTCTTTTTGTGTGGTGCTATTTCATTTATCGGCCACTAGCAGCTGTAGCCATTTTTACCCATTATTACAGTCTCTTTGGCATTGTTTTAGTATCTTTACTGATTATTCGGTAGGTATTCCTGGACTTTTCCACATCTGTCACCAGAAGCACTTTCCCTGTATGTTTGCTTTTGTGACTCCTTCCTTCTTCAACACTGTTATTCTTAAGCTTCTGACAATGTTTTCAAAGTGACAAAAGATTATTCACTGCATCGTTTTTTTTTTTTGGTGCCATTCCCGTTTACGTTTAACGATTGTACTTAATTTTCTTAAACATTTTATGTGTATTTCATGTATTACACTATTTTCTATGTTAATATTTTCAATGTCCTCATTATTATATTATTTAGTTTGCATTGTTTCACATCACATTCCTACTTTAAATGGTTGCTTTCCTTGAATCTGTAGATGGCCACACCTCTTCATGTGAAGTTTTTAATTGCCCAGGGTTTTGTTTCATTTTACAGGTGTGAGTTTATCTCTTCTCCCTTGTCTTAAGAAACTGACTAAAGAGCTTGTTGAGAAACTAGTGAGATGAGCATGAATGCAACTCTTACCGGTCATCATCGAAAAACAGGCCCTAGGTCTCATTTTGCTTCTCTTGTGTATTTTTTTGGTTTATCATTTCTCTGGTTTTGACTTGTACATTGCTTAAAGGTAAATGTTTAGGTTGTTCCCCTAGCTCTGTATTTAAAATCATATTAGTTTTGAATCTTGAAACAAATAATGTATACAGTATACATGTGTGTGTGTTTTTTCTGGTTTTGATTTTTTCTTTAAGATTTAGCTTCATTACTATATTTTCAGTTTATTTTTTATGACCAGTTTATTTCTTTACCTAACTTCTCCTATAATAAAGCACACACATCTAATTGTTAGTTTCAGTTCAGAGAAACTCATTGTTTCATTGGTTTTCCGTTGTTCTATTCTATAGTATTTTTCCTGATCCAGTTATTGTAAATTGTTTATTAAACCCTTATTGCTTTTGTTCATTATTTATTAATAAATATTTAATTATTGGTTAGTGGATTATAGGGTTTTTTACGCTTTTAGCCTTCCATGATGGGTAAACTCACAATGCTATGTCCATATGTAGTTTTTATAATCACTGCTATTCTTCAATCATGTCTCAATTCCTATTGCTTGCTGATCTGAATAAAAACTCCGTCCAATCTAGTATAATCTTTTTAAATATATACCCTTTGTCAAATACTTAAACATTTTGTTTAAGCTGGTTGTATTATAGTGTATCATCAAAAAACAATAAAAAATATTTTGTACAAATATAATAAATTCATTAACAGCTAGCATATTATCATCATAGTAGGCTGAGTTAGGATAATTAATTTAGGTCAAACTAGCATCATTCCAGAGACAAGCTGTATTAGATGCAAGCCCTATTAAATGCTAATTAAATTTATAGCTCTTCCATCCATTCATTTTTCAAGCTTACTTTATCCTAGGTTATAATTCTTCTATTATAAAGTACCTCTGTCAGAAAACTAAGAGTACTTTAAATAGCTTGACATTCAAAGATGAATACATGGTATATTTTAATCAGCTCATATATTAATAAATAAAAACATTGCACAAGTAGCAAAAAGTTCAAAAGTCAAAACAAGTCTATTAGAATAATAAGCATACTTCTCCAACAGAATTTAAATTAGAAAACTAAACTTACCAACACTGCTAAAAACATAAATGACCAAAGTTATGCTTTATTAATCACTGTTTAAGAAAAGTGAAAGAAAGCAAACATTTGCATAAATCACCAATATCATTAGTTTAATTTGGTTTCTTAAAATCTTTGATCATGGAGCAGGTTGTTAAAATTTCTAGACAAAAATTTCAAAGATATAATGATTTTTAATGATAAAAAAATAGATGTTTCAGAATTGGATATTTTTTAAAACATATACAATACCACCATCTCATTAGATAATCTTTACTTACTTGTTAAAGAACTGATTTTGAGAAAATTTATTATGGAAATTTAATGAAACAACAACAAGATAAGCAATATAATGGGCATAAAAGTGAAACACAGAATGAGCATATTCTTAGTGAAGAAATGGTTAATCAAGTTTAATGTGTTTGCTTGTTCCCTTTTTTCCACTTTAGGGATGGAAAACTATTTATTGTGGTGAACTAAAGACTTTGCAAGAATATAAAAGGCATGAAGAATGTAGAGAGGACCATGCTTAATATCACTCAAGGGAGAGGGATGATAGTCCTTTAAGACCTGGAAAATGAAACATGATAATAAGTGGCAATTATCCAGGATGTACTTCAAAATATTGTGATGGTTTTAGGATATCAGCATCAAAAATGCTGCCACAGATGAATTAAGATGTCTAGTGTACATATCAGTGAGTTTAAAAAACAGAGTTGAAACAGACAGGCCAAACAGCTATTTTAAAAAAACAGGAAAGCTGTGTCTATGTGAGTCATAACAACCTGCTGCTATAATGTAATATCAGCTTCACAAACAGTCCGTGTGGCTATGTGGCATAAAATACTCCTCTAAACAGATTTTTCTAGGGTTATAGGATTATTATTATCCCTCATCATTGTTCAGCATTATGCTATAGACAATGTGGGACATGGCTGGCCTTTTATCCCGGCCAATACCCCCAGGCCGCCAGGTGGAGCCCTGCCTGCAACATAGAGGTGCCCCGAGTTCCAGCAGGGCATCATGGACAGTGGAGTTTTTTCATCACAGCCCTGCTGGATACCATGGGGGCCTCCAGGGGACGCTGAAGGAAGGCCCAAAGACTTCGGTTTCACCTATAACCCGGAAGTACGTCTTATTCACAGCGACAGAGGGAATGACGTACTTCCGGGATGAAGAAGAGGACTTTTGATCTGACCTGGAAGTGATTGGAAGTCACGTGGACTGAGGAATTGGAAACACTTCCGGTTCAGGGACTATAAAAGACTGGGAAAGTTACCAGATGACGAGCTGAGCTGGGTGGAAAGGTGGCAACGCGTCTGGGAGAGTGGAGGATTGATTGTTTATTGAGAATTGTTTATTATTTATGAGTATAGTGGAGTGGAGGGTGCTTTGTGCACTGTATTGTCCAAATAAAATAAGTTATTGGACTTTTATCTGGTGTCTGGCGTCTGATCAGAGGGTTCAAGGGAGCGATAGCGCCCCCTATCTGTCACAACAATTAAAAAACTGCTTAGGATAAGAAGATAAAAGGGTTCATTTTCAGCTGATATCAACCAACTAATTGAATATCTCTTGATTATTATAAGGTCCTATCTGTCTAAAGATGGTAACTTAAGATTCACAAACAATAAGGATGAAAGTCAACTGCATCCCAACATATAGTGGCTCTGGCTGCCATTGTCAGTGAATACTGAAAACAATTCCTCAGTTTGTCATCTTTAGTTCATTCAAGGCTTTACTTTGATCTGTTCCTAAAACTTCAAATCTCAGTATTTATGAATTAGCTTCCCTGGTTGATACCCCCAGAAGTTTATACAGATAATGAAACTCCAGTTAATTATCTTTATCCTTTGGCGAGAAATGCAGCAGTTTCAGTATCTGGACCAGGTCTAGCAACATGCTAACTTTCCCCCTAATTCTCTGAAAGGTCATCCACTCTGAACGTGTCTTTGGCACTGTGTTGTTCAGCATTCACTTTAAATTTTCTCTCACCATCCTTTATGACTATTGACTTTTGGCTATGATGGCTTGCATCTAGAAAGGTTTAGTAGATCCCTTCATGAAGGCACTTCTATACATAAAGAGTTGTGGGAATCTAGAACAAATTATCTAGCCATGTAGTTATTATTATTTGAAACAAAAACCCCCCTCCTCGAACCGCCACCTTACCGTGGTGGAGGGGTTTGCGTGTCCCAATGATCCTAGGAGCTCTGTTGTCCGGGGCTTTATGTCCCTGTTAGGGCCACCCAAGGCAAACTGGTCCTAGGTGAGGGATGAGACAAAGTGCAGTTCAACAGACCTCCTATGATGAATAAAAAATTTGGACGGCGTTTTCCCTCGCCCGGACGCGGGTCACTGGAGCCCCCCCTCTGGAGCCAGGCCTGGAGGTGGGGGCTCGATGGCGAGCGCCTGGTGGCCAGGCTTGCACCCATGGGGCTCGGCCGGGCACAGCCCGAAGAGGCAACGTGGGTCCCCCTTCCCATGGGCTCACCACCTATGGGAGGGGCCAAGGAGGTCGGGTGCAGTGTGAATTGGGTGGTGGCCGAAGGCGGGGACCTTGGCGGTCCGATCCTCAGCTACAGAAGCTGACTCTTGGGACGTGGAATGTCACCTCTCTGAAGGGGAAGGAGCCTGAGCTTGTGCGTGAGGTCGAGAGGTTCCGGCTGGATATAGTCAGGCTCACCTCGATGCACAGCTTGGACTCTGGAACCAATCTCCTTGAGAGGGGCTGGACTCTGTACCACTCTGGAGTTGCCCCCGGTGAGAGGTGCCGAGCGGGTGTGGGCATACTTATTGCCCCCCGACTTGGAGCCTGTACATTGGGGTTTACCCCGGTAGACGAGAGGGTAGCCTCCCTCCGCCTTCGGGTGGGGGGACGGGTCCTAACTGTTGTTTGTGCGTATGCACCGAACAGCAGTTTGGAGTACCCACCCTTTTTAGAGTCCCTTGAGGGGGTGCTAGAGGGCATACCTTCTGGGGACTCCCTCGTACTGCTGGGAGACTTCAATGCTCACGTGGGCAATGACAGTGAGACCTGGAAGGGCATGATTGGGAGGAATGGCCCCCCCGATCTGAACCCGAGTGGTGTTTTGTTATTGGACTTCTGTGCTCGTCACGGATTGTCCATAACAAACACCATGTTCAAGCATAGGGGTGTTCATATGTGCACTTGGCACCAGGACACCCTAGGCCTCAGTTCGATGATCGCTTTGTGGGTCGTGTCATCGGACTTGCGGCCACATGTCTTGGACACTCAGGTGAAGAGAGGGGCGGAGCTATCAACTGATCACCACCTGGTGGTGAGTTGGCTTCGATGGTGGGGGAGGATGCCGGTCAGGCCTGGTAGTCCCAAACGTGTTGTGAGGGTCTGCTGGGAATGTCTGGCAGAGTCCCCTGTCAGAAGTAGCTTCAACTCCCACCTCCGGCAGAACTTCGACCACGTCCCGAGGGAGGTGGGGGACATTGAGTCCGAATGGGCCATGTTCCGTGCCTCTATTGTTGAGGCGGCTGACCGGAGCTGTGGCCATAAGGTAGTCGGTGCCTGTCGTGGTGGCAATCCCCGAACCCGTTGGTGGACACCAGCGGTGAAGGATGCCATCAAGCTAAAGAAGGAGTCCTACCGGTCCTTTTTGTCCCGTGGGACTCTGGAGGCAGCTGATAGGTACCGGCAGGCCAAACGGAATGCGGCTTCGGTGGTTGCGGAGGCAAAAACTCAGGCATGGGAGGAGTTTGGGGAGGCCATGGACAACGACTTTCGGATGGCTTCGAGGAGATTCTGGTCCACCATCCGGCGTCTCAGGAGGGGGAAGCAGTGCAGTGTCAACACTGTGTATGGTGGGGATGGTGCGCTGCTGACCTCGACTCGGGACGTTGTGGGTCGGTGGGGGGGAGTACTTCGAAGACCTCCTCAATCCCAATAACATGCCTTCCAATGAGGAAGCAGAGCATGGGGACTCGGAGGTGGGCTCCCCCATCTCTGGGACTGAGGTCACCGAGGTGGTCAAAAAACTCCTTGGTGGCAGGGCCCCAGGGGTGGATGAGATACGCCCGGAGTTCCTCAAGGCTCTGGATGTTGTAGGGCTGTCTTGGTTGACACATCTCTACAACATCGCATGGACATCAGGGACAGTGCCTCTGGACTGGCAGACCGGGGTGGTGGTCCCCCTCTTTAAGAAGGGGGACTGGAGGGTGTGTTCCAACTACAGAGGGATCACACTCCTCAGCCTCCCTGGAAAAGTCTATTCGGGGGTTCTGGAGAGGAGGGTCCGTCAGATAGTCGAACCTCGGATTCAGGAGGAACAGTGTGGTTTTCGTCCTGGTCACGGAACAGTGGACCAGCTCTACACCCTTAGCAGAGTCCTGGATGGTGCATGGGAGTTCGCCCAACCAGTCTACATGTGTTTTGTGGACTTGGAAAAGGCATTCGACCGTGTCCCTCGGGGAATCCTGTGGGGGGTGCTCCGGGAGTATGGAGTACCGGACCCCCTGATAAGGGCTGTTCGGTCCCTGTACAACCGGTGTCAGAGCTTGGTCTGCATTGCCGGCAGTAAGTCGAACCCGTTTCCAGTGAGAGTTGGACTCCACCAGGGCTGCCCTTTGTCACCGATTCTGTTTCATAACTTTTATGGACAGAATTTCTAGGCGCAGCCAGGGTGTTGAGGGGGTCCGGTTTGGTGGACTCAGGATTGGGTCACTGCTTTTTGCAGATGATGTTGTCCTGTTTGCTTCATCAGGCCGTGATCTTCAGCTCTCTCTGGATCGGTTCGCAGCTGAGTGTGAAGCGGCTGGGATGGGAATCAGCACTTCCAAATCTGAGACCATGGTCCTCAGCCGGAAAAGGGTGGAGTGCCCTCTCAGGGTTGGGAGCGAGATCCTGCCTCAAGTGGAGGAGTTCAAGTATCTCAGGGTCTTGTTCACGAGTGAGGGAAGAATGGAGTGTGAGATCGACAGGCGGATCGGTGTGGCATCTGCAGTGATGCGGGCTCTGAATCGGTCTGTCGTGGTGAAAAAGCAGCTGAGCCATAAGGCAAAGCTCTCAGTTTACCGGTTGATCTATGTTCCTACCCTCACCTATGGTCATGAGCTATGGGTAGTGACCGAAAGAACGAGATCGCGAATACAAGCGGCTGAAATGAGTTTCCTCTGTAGGGTGTCTGGGCTCTCCCTTAAAGATAGGATGAGAAGCTCAGTCATCCGGGAGGGGCTTAGAGTAGAGCCGCTGCTCCTCCGCATTGAGAGGAGTCAGATGAGGTGGCTCGGGCATCTGATCAGGATGCCTCCTGGACGCCTCCCTGGTGAGGTGTTCCGGGCACGTCCAACCGGAAGGAGGCCCCGGGGAAGACCCAGGACACGCTGGAGGGACTATGTCTCCCGGCTGGCCTGGGAACGCCTCGGGATTCTCCCGGAAGAGCTAGAAGAAGTGGCCGGGGAGAGGGAAGTCTGGGTATCTCTGCTCAAGCTGCTGCCCCCGCGACCCGACCTCGGATAAGCGGAAGAGGATGGATGGATGAATGGATGGAAACAGAAACCTTGATACCCGTTAAGGAGTATCTTGATGAGATATTGGGACAGCTTAGCTATTAGCTAAACAAATGAGCTTGATGGACTCAATGATCTCTTCTCATTTGTCAAATTTCTTAAGTCCTTATGTTCGAAGATGTCATGTATGCTAAAATCAGCAAAAAAATCTGATTTTGAGATACTAGTGCAATTCAGCAAGTTTTACATTATCCATATCAACATACAGTACTTAAATGAATTTACTCACTGCTTTCTACTCATTATTATGTACATAAAATGATCATGTTTTGTTCAACTGCAGTTTCCTCCAAATACTGTACATTACATTTTTCATGCTGATTTCTGGTAGACAGAGTACAATTTAGATATTTTAAAACTCCAAATGTTTGAAAGAAGTGTCTGAGGGCAAATTGTCATGCAGTACTAATCCTAAATGTTGGACTATGAACTGCCTGAAGTTGGAGAAATCTTGTTTCGGTCTGCAATAAGTCATCTTCTGTTCTCAGTGAGAAGAGTACTAATATATTGCAATTAAATGAGCTTTCTTTCAAGAATAGATTGTGTATTTATGAACTCCAAAGGCATTGTTTAATCAAATCATACAGAGTTGAATTAGACCGGAAGACAGATGTAGAATCTGAAAAAAAATTGTGCATAATAATTCTTGGTTCTAGGATGGCATCTGATGTAAAGAATCACTTATGCTCTTCCTTGTAGAGTACAGAAATCTATAGAGATGCTAAAATGTGAACTGAGAAATTTCATATTGGATATTGGCATTCATTTGCTTTGTGTCATTGGCTATTATCTTGTCAAAATTGTGTATGAGGCCCAGTGTTGCATTCATATACGAGAAAGCTGCAGGTGTGCAAAAAGAAATCAAAATTATCTGACTGTTTTCACAGTTACTGCAGAAACACACTAAATATTATTTTATTGGTCCTATATGAAATTACTGCCTGTGACCTTCATGTCTTATTGGGATAGACAGAGTGTGCACAATTTATTAAGTGTCACAAGGTGACTTATGTTTCTGTAACCTATACTTTTCTTTACAATTTTTTATTCCCACCACATTAATTGCTTTTCAGTATACTACGTTGTAACAGCAATTATGAAGTAATTCTTATGTGTCTGGTTTTCAGCTACATGAATATATGGCGAATTTTCAAGAAACAAGGGGATGTTTCCTTTTAAGCAAATTAAACATGTTGGTTTGCATTTCTAATCAAACACACATTTGTGTTCTGTATGTTTTCTCCTTTACTTTCAAGCCCAGTTTGTTGTGAGATTTGCTGCACCAGTAAATGCATTATCTCTGTTTGCCTGATGCCTACTTCACTGGCTTTCATAGTAGTGGAAAAGGCTCCAGCATTTCTGGACTAGTGTGAAGCTGCTGTATACTGAAGTGCATGAGCAATTTTAGTTAGTGGATTAACATCAGAATCTTTCAGGATATCATTTGTGCTTTATTTGCCTTTTTTTTGTAAATCTAAAATTACTAAGTAAAATCAGTGGTTCTGCATATTTTTCCAGCCCATTCACCTCTACTGCAGCCTGCTTACATGTAAACAGAACTTTATTTATTTGTCCCTGGGGGAAATTTAGCTTTTTACCGAAGCTCTTTAAATAAATAAACACATACTGTATATAGATAGATAATTAAAAATACATGGTGAGTCAAAATTATGTTAACATTTGAATGGCGGAAACAATTTATTCACAAAACATACTTCATATCTGCAAGATGTTTAACAGGAATGTCTCAACCTGTTCGCCATCATGTTCAACACATGTACCATATGTGGCACATAAATTGTCCACAAAAATTGTATATAAGTATATACATAGTAGTACCATTAGTGTTAACATAATTTTGACTCATCCTGTATATACACACATACTATGTCTGAACACATACCAGAATGACTAAAAAGGAAGAAAATTTTAAAAAGAAACAAAAGAAAACTTCTGACTTGGTAGTCCCAGTCACAGTGAGGCATTATGCAGACATATTGCTGTTGGTAAAAAGTACCCCCAGTAGTGTTTCTTCACACACTTGTGTTGAATAATTTGTTGGCTGACATTACTCAGTGTTAGTGTGTCAGAGAGAGGATATACAGCATTATTCATAATGGCACTCAGTTTTGTTTTAACTGTTTCCTATGCTACTAACTTCAGGGGGTGCAGAGTGTGTCCCATAACTAAGCATGTCCTTTTAATTAGCTTGAAGTCATGTTACCAGTCCAGTACATCTCAGTGCAGAAAATTGCACTATTAGAAACATTTACTTTCATGAATTAGTATGCATACACAGGATGAGGTACTTGGGAACCCATTTTAGATATCGGAGAAGGTGTCACTTCATAGGTATAGTTTGGGGGATGTACAATCTAGTAGGGCTTAAAAAATATAATTTTGAGGTTTTTAACTATTTACACAGTTTTACATTAAATTTCAAAATCTATTTTAGAAAAGCATGTACTGTATCTTGGGGGGGGGGGGGGGGGGGGGGGGGGACTGAATTATTATACCTCTAGAAACACATATTTGTAAAGGAGTCATGGTAGCATGTCACATGCCAAAGCAGAGTATTTCCTGTGCAAGCTTAAAAGCTCCTTGCCATAGGTGCAGTTGATTCAGTTTTTTCTTTCTACATCTAACAATTTAAATAGCTAACAGTATGTTACCAATTATGTTTAAATAACTAAATTCACTTTGATTCTTACTGTGTGGCAGAGAAGTCATCAAATTCAGAATGTTTACTTTTATCTGCATAATTTGGATTTGTTTTCATCTGTCCAAATCAGCCTACACGGATTACTTACAGGAGAGAGTACACATTTCAGCAAAACCTTCCTGAATGCACATATATATATCACATGATTTTCCCAGGAACCTGGTCACTATTATTAATTCAGTAATCTGTTCTAATAGTTAGGAAACAAGAACAGAATACAATAGAGAGAGAGAGAGAATGAAAAATTGTTTGTATATTTTTATCTCAGTTACTGACTTTTATACTGGACTTTGTCCAGTCTCTACAGAGTGGATAAACTTCAAGCAAGGTTTCAGTGCAGTTATAGAGATGCATGCATTATGGAACTTACAGAAACTTGGCTGAGTTTAATTCTGATAACAATTTAAAAATGAATGGACTTGATGCACTTATTCTTTTTTGGATAGATAATCTGGCAGCCCCATCTCAAAGCAGCAGGGGTGTCCGCCTTTATATAAATTAGAAATGGTGTAAATTGGTGTGAGTAAGAGCAAAGTGTGAACAAAGGATGTGGAAATTCTGTCAGTCTCACTGCTCCCCATTTATTTGCTCAGGGAGTTGTTACAAATTCTAATTATGATTGCCTGTGTTAATCTAAGGGTGATGGTAAGTGAAGAAGCCGACTGTATTTCCAGGGTGATACAGAAAATGCCATCACTGTCGCATGCAACACCAGATTTTATGATAGGTGATTTTTGACAGTCAAATCCCTGCTGCATTCTGCAGATCACAACCTTATTCCTACACATAAAACACTCTTTAAAAGAGAAGCCAGTAATTAAACAAATCAAATTCTTGCATAAGGTGTCTGTTTAGTGCCTCCCAGTCTGTCTTGCTTTGTACAAGTGCACTGTGTTTAAAGAATCTTGTGCTGATATTGATGATCTGACCTACACATAAGCAGTTATACAAAATTCTATGATGGTACCACACTCCCATTTAAATCAGTAAAAGTATATTAGAGCAGCAAGCTGTAATTTACCAAAGGCTTAAATGAATTACTAAACAGAAAAAAACAAGACATTTTAAAATGGAACTATAACTGAAAAGAAAGAACTACAGAAGGAGGTGAATCTCAAAATCTATTTAAAGTTTAAGGGTGTACTCGCACTGACAATTTCTTCCATGCCTGAGCATGTTTGTCCACATGTACCCCCGCAAAGTGTAGTTCATTTGACTAGTGTGATTGCTTCATGCTAGGCCAACCATACTGTGCCCTGGTCTGCTTGAAAGAGGTGGGCCTGAGCACAGTTCAGTAGCATTCTGGAACAGTGCGATGGCTAAACGTGCCTAAGCACAGAAAACAGACATGACGTCAATGATGCGACAATATCTTTTGAGTTAAAAACAGGTTTTTATTCTTACGCATGAATGTACCATGAATTGTAGTTGGCAAGAAAAAGCAGCAAATTCCTCCCTTGACATCATTTGTCACCGTAAAAATCTTCTTGTACGTGCAGCACAATTAACAGCAAAACACTACGCTGCACACTCAATAAATCTGTAAGAAGGTAAAATGTTATGCTGCCCTACACGACTCCAAAACAATCCCAAAATAAGTAAAATTGTTTTGACATACATGCTGTCATTCCTTCAGACACACTAGTCTCCTCTTTAAATGTGTTCGTGTTTTGTCATCTAGCGCACGTATATTTACACAGGACAGTGTGGATATAAAAATCTGGAGATGCAACTTCTCAGATCTGCACAACATGACTGGTGACATATAAACAAGTATAAACAAGCCTATAACGATTAGATTATTAAAAATATCAGTATGTGAGTATGGAATGTTAAGGACAGAAGACGTAATTGTGAAGTAATATAAAGAAATACAGTAATCCCTCGCTATATCGCGCTTCGCCTTTCGCGGCTTCACTCTATCGCGGATTTTATATGTAAGCATATTTAAATATATATCGCGGATTTTTTGCTGGTTCGCGGATTTCTGCGGACAATGGGTCTTTTAATTTCTGGTACATGCTTCCTCAGTTGGTTTGCCCAGTTGATTTCATACAAGGGACGCTATTGGCAGATGGCTGAGAAGCTACCCAACTTACTTTTCTCTCTCTCTCTTGCGCTGACTTTCTCTGATCCTGATGTAGGGGGATTGAGCAGGGGGGCTGTTCGCACACCTAGACGATACGGACGGTAGTCTAAAAATGCTGAAAGATTATCTTCACGTTGATACCTTCTGTGCAGCTGCTTCCTGAAGCGACATGCTGCACGGTGCTTTGCATACTTAAAAGCTCGAAGGGCACGTATTGATTTTTGATGTTTGTTTTTCTCTGTCTCTCTCTCTCTCTCTCTCTCTCTCTCTCTCTCTTTGTCTGCTCCTGATGGAGGGGGTGTGAGCTGCCGCCTTCAACAGCTTTGTGCCGCGGTGCTTCGCATACTTAAAAGCCAAACAGCCCTATTGATTTGTTTGCTTTCCTCTCTATCTTTCTGACAGTCTCTGCTCCTGACGCGCACTCCTTTGAAGAGGGAGATATGTTTGCATTCTTTTAATTGTGAGACGGAACTGTCATCTCTGTCTTGTCATGGAGCACAGTTTAAACTTTTGAAAAAGAGACAAATGTTTGTTTGCAGTGTTTGAATAAAGTTCCTGTCTCTCTACAACCTCCTGTGTTTCTGCGCAAATCTGTGACCCAAGCATGACAATATAAAAATAACCATATAAACATATGGTTTCTACTTCGCGGATTTTCTTATTTCGCGGGTGGCTCTGGAACGCAACCCCGCGATGGAGGAGGGAATACTGTATTAAAAGTCAACCGATTGAATGAATCGAACAGATTCAACTTTGTTTTTTCAAGAGGAAATAATAAAAATCCCAATAATCAATAGATTACCCTTAATTTTTAAATTATAAACCTGTATTAAGGGGAAAATTTGTGACACTCAGTTTAACCCCTTAACCGCCCTCTGCCGGATATATCCGGCAACGTTGTTTTATTGCTAACGCCATACTGCCGGAATTATCCGGCACATTTGCCTGTGGTTATATGAATGCCTGGCAAGTAGTATAACTGACGGTTTGGCGTGGGTATTATTACTACGTTGTATTTCGACAAGTCTGTGGTTGTTTTGGCCGGTCATGTGACGTGATTCGCATGTAACAGCTGTGAATATGGCGAAACGTAAACTGACTTCAAGTGAGGCTTTGCAGGCGATTTTGGACAGTTCTGATCATGATTGTAGCAGTTCTGAAGAAGATTTTAGCGACAGTGACGAGCAGCAACGTGCGCTGCATGATACTGTGAATGAAGACGCATCGGATGACAGCGCTGAGTGGGTGTATCCCCAGCATCTCAGCTGGGCTGCTGCCCGTGGTGAACTACCTTTTCTGCATTCATTTGAGGGAACGTGTGGCTTTATTGTTGATGTAAACAATTACACTGTTGAGCAGTTTTATGAGCTGTTTGTGTCACCTGATTTGATCAGACATTTTGTTCATCAGACAAATCTGTATGCAGCACAGTTTATTGAGAAAAATCCCAATTTACCTCCACATTCCCGTGTTCGTGCTTGGTTTGACACTGATGAAAACGAAATGAAAAAATTCATTGGGATTTTGATGTTGATGGGAATAATCAGAAAACCAGATATTGAGATATACTTGTCTACAGATCCTATGTATGCAACACCTATTTTTGCAGCTGTCATGACACGTAACCGATTCTCTTTGCTGCTGAAATTCTTTCATTTGAATGACAACAGAAATGAGCCAGATAAGAAAGATCCAAACCGCGACCACTTGTTCAAGCTACGTCCTATGATTGATCATTTATTTGAAGCATTTCAGTTGCCCTACATGCCAGGACCGTCAGTTGCAGTTGATGAAAGTTTATTGTCGTGGAAGGGCCGCTTACAGTTTCGACAGTATCTACCATTGAAAAGGGCACGGTTTGGTATCAAGATGTTTTGCTTAGCTGAGAATTCAGGTTACATTTATAGATTTCGTGTATACACTGGCAAAGAGGATCCTATGAGTAGTATTTCAGCAGTGTTGCCAGATGAATGTAAGGACTTTGGACTTTCAGAAAAAACGCTGTCATGTCTGTTCAAAGAAGGGTCAGCGTAGAGACGTCAAGACCTTCTGCTCAAAGTGTCCCAGCAATCCAGGACTTTGTGCAGTTCCCTGCTTTGGCCTGTGGCACAGCAAACTCAAATACTGGGAATGAAACTATGATTGACTGAACTACTTTTGACTTTTGAATTACTTTTGACTGTTCCGTTTTTGTAGTTGACAATAAATCCAGAAGCCTGAGAAAAGGTACATTTTGTGCTTTATTATGTGTTTGCCCATTTCTAGAACTTGCACAACATTTAGTGGTCAATACTGCTTGAATAAATGTAAAAAATGTAAAAAAAATGTAAAAAAGTAAAAAAACGAAAATTGTTCAGATTTCGCCTGGCGTGGGGAATATTTAGGGAGTTGGCGGTTAAAGGGTTAACAATGCTATCCTGTTTTTCTTATGGGAAAAAGAGTCATAGTTTTTGATCTTTGATATTATTTTGAAATGAGGACATTTGGCATCTCTTCCTTTACATTCCTGCAATCTGTACACAACAAAACTCCATTTAGCATTCCTAAATTCAGAGGGAAAACATTTGGTTCCCAGTGCTTTCTGGTGTCATGGAAAAATAGTACTTTTGAACCAGAAAATTATTAACAAAAAGGCACCTGACAAGTTTTTGTGTATACAGTTAATGTGGAAATCACTGCTTCTGTTAGCGTCATGAGAGAGTTCAGAAAAATGACAGAAGAATGGATTTGGATTTTCCATTATGAATATGTTCTTGTGTTGTTAAATGAACATGTTTTGCGCTTGCTTACTGTTCCACAATCATTGTCTGTTAATGCTATGTTAAATTACAGGACTTTTACAGCGATTCTCATTCATAGCCTTCATTTACATAATCTCAGCAAGTTGGAGGCAGTCAGCAGCACACTTCCATGAAACTGGTTGCATAATGTGACATCTAGTGACTTGCTCCATAATTAGTCATAGCGGCAGGCTCTGCAACCATGAGTGCTGACAACCAATGAATTCTCATGTGGACATACAGTGTATTTAATGCAACAATAATGAATAAGGAATAGATAGATAGATAGATAGATAGATACTTTATTAATCCCAATGGGAAATACGAATGTTTTGCCCCAAACAGAAGAGGAGCCTGTCTGTCTGATGTCTCACATTTTACAAACCACAACAGAATGGAAAAAAGAAAAAAGGGGTGAGATTGAAGTTGAACTCCCCTAGCTGTTAACCCTTCCTTCAGCGCTGCTTTCGTCAGGCAGCATGCTATTGACTGTCAGATAAAGGGGAGAGCACAATTGTTCTGGAAGGTTGGCACACAGTTGTTAAATCTGACATGGGCAGTAATTTCAGTTGTGTAAATCAACGTGGTCCAGCAATGAGATCAGCAACTACATTCAGCAAATCTGATATAACCAACAATTAGAAGTCTGGTAATGATAATTCAGCTTTACACTACATACCAAGAACAATACAGGCTTTGCAAGGAAGATAAAAGTACAATTCAAAGCAAGAAGATAAAAATACACAAGTCAAAGCATAGATAAATTACAAGGATTGGAAATATTTTGATTCCTGGGTTTGAAATTCACCCAATTCATTATTTTAAATAAATATGCTTTTGTATATGTGATAAACTGTCATCCAGTCCACTGGCCTCATGCATAAAACTTTGGATTCCATACTAAAAGTTTGCTTATGCTAGAAAGGCAAGAACAGCATACTTACAAAAAAAACAAAATCAGATTTATAAAATAATATGTACACCAGGTCCACCAACACTTTTCACTACATGTTGTACTATATGTATAATTTGTATGTGACAAATAAAATTTGATTTGAATCTAAAATCAACTTAAAACTAGGCATCCATGCAAATGCTTTTAGCTGCTCCCCATCACCTTTTACCAATAACCATGTATGGCATAACCTAATCTCCATATAAATTTGTCCATCTTTACTTAGAGAATGCTCCATAAGATGTAATATGTTATTAAAATAAGTCCTAAATCAAGGGTGTTGAGGGACCCTCCTTAGCTAGACTTGCGCCTAAGTGGGTAAGTCCAATTAAAGTTATGAAAAAATTAAATCCTGTTAATTATCACATGCAATGGCAGGACCCAAAGAAGACGATAGAGACAGTTCATGTGGCTAATATGAAGCTGTACTTTGCTCCCTGTAAGAATATTTTGTGGGGTGGGTGTGTGACAAAGCAACAGTAAGCTATAATTTATCATATGGAAGGCTTTGGGTGATATTGAAACTGGAATTCCTTGTTAAGCATTTATTTTGAAAAGACTGCCTAGGGTAATATGAAGATTGGAAGGACTTTTATAGTGAAGCAGGTGTGTGACAGGAAGTTCTTGTGGAAGGTAGAAGAAAAAAAAGAACTGGGAAAAAGTACTGAAGTTACTGGGGAGAAGGAGGTCCTCCATCTTGGGAAACACACCTATAATGTAAACTGCTGGGACTGGTATTAAGAATTACAAAATGATTGTGGAATTCTAAGTGGAATGGAGGAGCTTCCAGATAATTAGTTTTAATTATGCTCCGTGGATGTTCTCACACTGTAGAAAAAGAAAAAACAATCAGCATTGGATGAAGCAAAAAAGTTCCATGGGATGGGTGAGGTCAATCATATTTCATAAAGAAAACAGAAACTATTCCCTTCCTTGGTGGCAGTGTTAAAAATAATACTCATTTTTGTTTAGTTTATTCTAACCTTTTTCTTTTGTTTATATATATATATATATATATATATATATATATATATATATATATATATATATATATATATATATATATATATATATATATATATTCCTGCACCTGTATTTGTTTATGATTTAAATCTAAATTCTAAATACATTTGGTTTTGTTACATTGTAAATAAAAGAAAGTATGGCTTTTTCTTTTTAGAATTCTAGAATTCAACCTTGGTGTTATAGAAGCTCAACTAGTCGGAATTGGTGATAGCTGATTGTTACAAACTTGAGGTATTACTAACGTTTAAAGGAGTTTAAGGAGTGGCCTGGGCGTCTGTTCCAAAGGATGTAATAGGTTACTAAAATAAGTCTTGAATCAAGAGTATTTTTCTTGTCAATTTTTAAGGTCACAGCTAATGTAAATATGTTAATTAATGAATTAGGTGTACTGACCTAACGGAAATAGAATACATGAAGCCACAGGACTGGTTACCACTTTGTGCTTTGTGCGATAACTTCACAACCAGCTTTTGAGAGTTTAAACATTCATAAACATCAAAGTGTCCACTACTCAAATTATCACCTGTGAATCTAAGATGTTTAAGAGGCATTGGTGGTTGTCCAAAGGTGTCAAATATTTGGCCATTTCGGTTCACTTGAAAGCAACAACCAAACAATTCAATGGCAGCCATCAACTCACATGCAGAACCATAGGTGAAGGGCTTAAGCATTTCACTCTTCTAGTGTTCCTGTGTAGTATAATTATCTCCTGTACCGTCATCAGTCCACACCTTGAACCTGTCCCAGTCATTCAATACATAAGACACAATGTTCCTCCGGATATCAAGAGTGAGCCTGATATGGCCGTGCAGTATGTAACACAGAGAATGGAAAAAGCAGTCGCCATCTCCGGGCATGGAAACCACTCAGTAAGTGACAGTTCTTTGATTGATGGTGATCACCTCGATAGACATATTAATGGGGGTACGGTTGGAACGATAAAGGAAATGGGTACCTGAACAATCTAAACTAAGTCTAAAATACCTACACAATAACTATAATCGTAATAAATGAACAATAAAACAGTGGAGAAGCCGTGGATTAAATAAAAAGGCTGCAGTTATCAGCAGGGAGACGTGCATACCGTGGCGAAGCAAGGAAGGGAATGAAGTGACCGGAGCGACGGACGGCCTTATATAGGTAGGCAGCCAACTACGTAGGGGATGGTGGACCCAACGCCTCCTCACATGGCGACCGAGCTGCAGACTATGGACGTATATATGTTCGTAAGTAGGATTCAGTCAGCGTTGGGAACCCGCGTACCAAATTTCTTGAAGATGGACCCATAACTAACAAAGACTGTTGGAAAGTTCAATATGGCGGCCGACAGTGGCGTCATACCACCGAAATAAGTATGTACATCGGTTTCAGTTAGCGCAGGGAAGCCGCCTACCAAATTTCGTGAAGATGGGGCCATAAATAAGAAAGTTTAACATGGTGGACATTGTCGACTGTTATGACCGTTACGTGTAGAATTTTGAAATGAAACCTACTTAACTTTTGTAAGTAAGCTGCAAGGAATGAGACTACCAAATTTCAGCCTTCTACCTACACGGGAAGTTGGAGAATTAATGATAAGTGAGTCAGTGAGTGAGGGCTTTGCCTTTTATTAGTATAGATAATGCTGAAACTGACAGTATTTACAAAATGAAAAGAATGCCATTTAAATGTACATGACATTGCTGTGTAATATGCCTAACATTTCATTTTTAGGGTTACTTGGTATAGAAATTTTAACTAGAACCGAATACAGAGAATATTATTTCCTACACCATTTTAAAACAGACAAAAAATCTATTTATTAAACATAATCATTATGTCAATATTTATACATTTAAATACTTTAGTTTTAGTAGGTGACTGATACTAGGTAATAATCTCACAAAAGAATGACATGCAAATTAATGAAATTGACTAAATACTTAAAATGGAAATGTGTTTTTTTTCTTTCTGTACTAACAGCTATGGGAAGCATAACATGAATCCTCTTATCTCTATAAAACACCTGTACAAGAAAACAGATCACAATCCTTTTATCACTTTCATTAATTACCTTGCTCACTGGGTTCAACAACCCTTGATGACACAGAGCGAACTACTGCTTGTGTAAACCCAGAAACTGCTCCAATTCCTGCAGCTAGAATACACAAAAAGAAAAATAAATTAAACAGCATGAGTCACCATATTATGGCAGGACAAATATGAAGTTACTTCAGGCAGTGTTCTATACTTTTTATATACTGTATAAATGTTTTGAGTTAAACATTGACACATTTTTGATGAATAATACCAAGACACTCCAACAAAAACTGACAATAGGGATAAAAATTTAAATTCTAAATGCAAAATACAATTTGTAAACAGAAGTTAACAGAAGTTAAACTCATGCTAAAATTTAATACTTTAATACTTTACAACATGGATTGAATAAAGACAAGAGTTTTATGGCCAGATATGAGGATTGTTTACATCTCTCAGAATGACAGACAACCTGTCTACAGACCCACATTGTTTTGAAAAAACTCATTACAAACTTCAAAAGACTTTGTTGGACAGTTATCTTATCCAGAGATCTTGACAATACATTGTTCTTTTCTCTCTTGTTAAATTAACCCTAGCCTGAATGAATCTATTAATTTTTTACATTTAAAATTTCTCATTTAAATATTTACCAATGTTGTTTCTTGTCCTAGAGTGTGTATATAAACATAGGAAACTTCAGTTTCTGTATTACATCTTGCCTGAAGAAGGGGCCTGAGTTGCCTCGAAAGCTTGCATATTGTAATCTTTTTAGTTAGCCAATAAAAGGTGTCATTTTGCTTGGCTTTTCTCTACATTCATAATGGCTAACACGGTACAACACCCTAGTACTATAAACAGGAGTCACAAATGTAAAGTAAAGTAAAGTAAATGGAAGTAATAAAACCACCAAGAATGAAATATTCAGCGTTAGCTTCTG
Organism: Erpetoichthys calabaricus; assembly: GCF_900747795.2. Taxonomy (NCBI): domain Eukaryota; kingdom Metazoa; phylum Chordata; class Cladistia; order Polypteriformes; family Polypteridae; genus Erpetoichthys; species Erpetoichthys calabaricus. The sequence goes on along the minus strand of NC_041396.2, from coordinate 107,260,678 downwards.
TCCATATTGAAAGTTTGTTCACTGTTCTTAAGAAATGCCTTTCTAGCTCCACATGTTTTCATGTATACTATTCTTCCAAATTTTAGCAAATACCTGCTTATTTCTGCTAGTGTATAACTGATTTGAGTTCCTGACCGTAAAGTTACTTGGTTTATTCCATTCAGTGGACCTTTACACTTGCAACCACTTGTCTTCTTTGGCACACTTGATGCAAAAAATAACCTTCAGGATACCAGTGCAGTAAGAACAGGATTATATATTGAACCTGCACTATATACATACTGTATACTATGAGGCACTGCTGCTCATGTCTTCTGCTGATTCATAATGACTGACCATTAGAGTGCCAGTGAGATATACTGAAAAAAGTCAGATTCTTATTTCTAAGGCCTCAATACCTCAAACTGTTCCATATAACAAGATATATCGCCAGTAAAAAAAAAAAAAAACATCATGGTATGTCTTGTCTAAAAGATGGCTAAGTGTCACTTTATATGCACGTCAATTTGTATCTGTTGGAAAAGGTCTTTCAGAGGTGACTCACAGCAGCTTGCTTACTTATTGCCAAGAATATTCAGCAGGTGCTGTTCATGTCTTTCATCGCATCTCCTAGAAATATAGAAAGAAAGTCCAGAAACAACCACACAGACACAAGTCCTTGTTGCAAATGCAAGGTTTATTGTTATAAATTACCTTACAAAATGCTTCTTAATAAACACAATTGCAACTTTTTCTATCTCTCTCTCTTTCTTCTCCTCCTCTCCTCCCAGGTGAGCTTTGTGCATCCTCTACACCCATCTCAAACTCGTCTGGATGAGTTTAAGTGGCTTCCTTCATCCATCCAAGTCAAACGGAAGTGCCACAACGTATGGATTACTAATCCTGGCTGCCCCCATGGAACTTAACAGGGCTGCCCCATAGAACTGTAGATCTCGGCATGTCTTGCGAGTGTCTGTGTAAGAATCCTAGCCCAGGGATGCTGTCATCTAGTGTATCAGGTTATAAAATGGTCCAATTAGGTTAATTTCCCCAATTATTTCATTATATTGGCCTGCTGGCCAGGTAAGAAACCTGAACCATTCCAGGTACAGATGTCAAAGTACCCACTTCCATTTTGGTGTCTCGTACTTGTCAACTGGCTGAGGCAGCACAATCCTTGCTTTATTTTGCTCTGAATGGCTTACCTCCCATCCAGACAAGGAACTTTGTCTCATCCTAGCTGGGACACCCATCCTACACCCGCTGTCCATCACACACCCTACTGACAATTCACAAAGTACAGGTTTAGAAACATCTTTTATATCAGTGTCTTCCATATAATATACATATGTAGTAAAATATAATATTGCCTTTTTTAATTAAATAAGAAAGAAACCGTCTTCCCTACATTATCGTTCCCAAATAAGATTTAAAAAGTGGGGCTTTACAGTTGTATTTCATAGTGTCTGGAGTTGTGAGTTTGCTTTTTTGGACTATTAACCCCTTAACCGCCCTCTGCCGGATATATCCGGCACCGTTGTTTTATTGCTAACGCCATACTGCCGGAATTATCCGGCACATTTGCCTGTGGTTATATGAATGCCTGGCAAGTAGTATAACTGACGGTTTGGCGTGGGTATTATTACTACGTTGTATTTCGACAAGTCTGTGGTTGTTTTGGCCGGTCATATGACGTGATTCGCATGTAACAGCTGTGAATATGGCGAAACGTAAACTGACTTCAAGTGAGGCTTTGCAGGCGATTTTGGACAGTTCTGATCATGATTGTAGCAGTTCTGAAGAAGATTTTAGCGACAGTGATGAGCAGCAACGTGCGCTGCATGATACTGTGAATGAAGAGGCATCGGATGACGGCGCTGAGTGGGTGTATCCCCAGCATCTCAGCTGGGCTGCTGCCCGTGGTGAACTACCTTTTCTGCATTCGTTTGAGGGAACGTGTGGCTTTATTGTTGATGTAAACAATTACACTGCTGAGCAGTTTTATGAGCTGTTTGTGTCACCTGATTTGATCAGACATTTTGTTCATCAGACAAATCTGTATGCAGCACAGTTTATTGAGAAAAAATCCCAATTTACCTCCACATTCCCGTGTTCGTGCTTGGTTTGACACTGATGAAAACGAAATGAAAAAATTCATTGGGATTTTGATGTTGATGGGAATAATCAGAAAACCAGATATTGAGATGTACTGGTCTACAGATCCTATGTATGCAACACCTATTTTTGCAGCTGTCATGACACGTAACCGATTCTCTTTGCTGCTGAAATTCTTTCATTTGAATGACAACAGAAACGAGCCAGATAAGAAAGATCCAAACCGCGACCACTTGTTCAAGCTACGTCCTTTGATTGATCATTTATTTGAAGCATTTCAGTTGCCCTACATGCCAGGACCGTCAGTTGCAGTTGATGAAAGTTTATTGTCGTGGAAGGGCCGCTTACAGTTTCGACAGTATCTACCATTGAAAAGGGCACGGTTTGGTATCAAGATGTTTTGCTTAGCTGAGAATTCAGGTTACATTTATAGATTTTGTGTATACACTGGCAACTTGCACAACATTTAGTGGTCAATACTGCTTGAATAAATGTAAAAAATGTAAAAAAAATGTAAAAAAGTAAAAAAAACGAAAATTGTTCAGATTTCGCCTGGCGTGGGGAATATTTAGGGAGTTGGCGGTTAAAGGGTTAAGGAGTGTGTCATTCAGTAAATATGGTCTCTGCTGTTGCATGTGATTGAAATAAGCCATTCTGAAGATTTTTCACGGAAGCTATTTATACTGAATGGTACTTTTGAGTCAAACCGTAGTAAAACTAAATCTGTTTAATTAGCATGGAATTTCTCAAACAAGCTGTAAGTGCCCAAGTGAGATACAATTTTACCTGTTGAAATTTTTAATTGATACTTTGCATCTTTTAACCGATCATAGCTCAAACTGCCAGGTATTGATTTAAACTCAGTCTTTATGGGTATGAGTTTTTTTTTATTTAATCCTTTTAGAATTCCAAAAAGAACAGACGGTTAGAAATATCATTTATTCTTTTTGGAATTTGAGACAACCTTATTTATTACCTTGAAGTCTGGGATGCATGCTGCACAGAGAGAACTGAGATCTTCACCACCACATAGGCAAGGTGTTGTCTGTGTTCTCACGCACATTGTCAAGATAAAAGACCTTGGTGGTCTGAAGAAATGTTTTAAGCAGATATGCACCCAGGCTTGAAGGCACTCATCATTATCTGTATTTGTACATATGTATCTTTTAATAAGTCTCTTTTAAATGCATTTCCTACCTTTTTCTTCTATTTGTTTTATTTTTGTGTATGACGTGCAGTTGACTGGCCTGTCCAAGACTGTTCCTACTTTGTACCTGATGCTTGCTGATATAGACTGCAGCATTCCCTGTGACCCTGCCCTGGTAAAGTGGGTCAAGAAAATTGTTTGTGTGTTTATTCATTTTCCTTTACTTTAATAGCTAGTACGTATTGTTTGGTTGGGTAACTGTGAGTGATTGCGATATTCTCATAGGGGCCGAGAAGGGACTTCAACAGGTGGTACATGGTAAGTGGACACCTGCTTTGGGAAGTGGCACAGGTTTTTGAGTTACTCTCAGGTATGGAGATAATGGTTTGGTCTCCACATGCCAAGCTAGTAAATCTCTTTGTTTGAGGCAGCTGTTCATGTGGGTAAGCTGTACACTTGTGGCATTATAAAGATGTAAAACGGAAGTCTCAATTTGCTTAAGACAGCTGTACATGTGAATAAAGGTTTACATGTGGGGAGCTATAAAACAGTTACATAGAAGTCTCATTTTGTTTAAGTGAGCTGTCCATGTGGAAGTAAAGCTGTTCATATGGGGTCTATAAGGCAGAAATACCTTGTATTCATCCATGCTCCATAGTTAGCTATAACTGTGAAGCGTAAGTGAACTAAAATAATGAACAGCTGAACTTCCATGATAATACAACTGTTATGTTTCAGTTGAGATTAATTTCTTGGCATAAGTCCTTTTTCTGTTGTTGAATTATTATTTTTTATCTAGTTTTTGTAATTATGTAATGTTTGTTCTCACTGTTAAGTTTATTTATAATTTATTATTTATGTATTGTGTGTTGAAGTTGTCTGAAAATGTCCCTTGCATTTTGTGGGTAGTGTACCAAGAGACACAGCCACCATGATGTCACTATTGTGCTTCAACCCTTAGCCTTAGGTTGTAGAGGTGGTCCCGACATGGCTGTATTGATGTTGAGGTGTGCATATCCGTGTGTATTGTATTGTATTTTTTCTGATTTATGGACTTTTACTTCCTTTTGGTGTTCAATTTCTGGATCAAGCATTGGACTTGTTTGTACTGAATTGCATTTTAAGGCATAACTTTTTTACTTATGTTTTTCTTTTTCTTTTAATCTGTACTGATTATTTTTTAAAGATTTGAAGATTTCCTTTCCTTGGAGGGCCTTTTGTAGATTTTGGATGTTTAAAGTGATTTTGAAACTGTTCAAAGCCTGCATCTGATTTTTGAGCCTGAGTAAGCCTTGAAGATGACATGTTGAGTTTTGGGATCATACTGCTTGGGGTAATACTTTCTATATGCTGACTGGTGAAGGTCTTGGTCTGGTTTTACTCTTTTTTGAAGATCTTCCATGGTTTTTGCAAATTTATGTGCATGTCATCATAACATCAACATTATCATCGTCATTACTTTACTGTGCATGTATCTTTCTGGTATCTTTCTTGAAACATGGAACTTCACAACACTGAACAGTTTTCTAATATCACTCAGTCATTGTAAACTGTGAGAGATTAGGATTGGCCAAACTGTGAAATTGATTTATTATGACTGAGAAATGCAAATGGTTTCTACATTAAGTCTAAATTCTAGTGCAGGTACAGCCTGGGAATCCCTTCTTTGATATCTTTTTTCTTGTAACCATTTAATGACTAAGTACTGATTCTTAATAATTACCATCCCATTCAAAGTCATTTGGGAACCTGTCATCGTAATGCAATTATACAATATACATGTAAGTGACAAAATAAGTGAAAGCCTACAGTAAATTAGTGATAGAGATTGTATGGAAAGGAGGTGTTTCTAAACAACTGTAATCACTGGGTTAACACTAGAAGCACCACACATTTTTTCAGTACTAAAACCACCAAGGCTATGACAAATAATGTCTAAATTATTTTGTTTTCACTATTAGTCCATCAACATTCTTAGAGCACATCTCTGCTGCCCTACCGTCAAAAACTATATCAATCCTAGTACAGCTTGAGTGAACGTAAAAATAATTTCTTGGCACATAGCATATATCTTTTGCTTATATGTTCACTTTAAATGTTAGCATATTTAAAAGGAAACAAAACTAGGTTGCTGTTGTATTTATTAGTAATTATAATTATTCATGAAAAGCAAAACAATACATTTCAATTAGTTGGACACATAAAATAACATTTCTTTGCAGAAATAGTAAAAAAATATATAATGATACGTTCATACTTCTGTGGATTTGAAAACAAGCTAATTATAAAACAGTCCACTTTTTAGCTTCTGGGAACCATGCATTTGACACACTTGCAGAGGCTCTGTGTTTTCTCTCCATTTTTTCTTTCAAGTTACTAGTGTTGCTTGCCAAAATTCACTGCAGCTTTTTGTAGCAAATGTGCTGGGTTCACCACTGATATTCTTTGCAGAATGTTTTCCTGATAATTTGCCGTACACCCAGCTTAGACAAACTTTTTTTTCCCTACCATTCCTGTGGGTGTTTTGCAAGGCTAGTGAGATGTGACAGAGCTGTAGCAGTCAATGTTACATGGGACAACCCCATAGTATATAACACTGAACCCAGTCATGTGCAGTATGCCCGATCAAATGCTATACTGAATAAAATTCCTCTTCCGGGATGGATTTAATAAAAGCTGTTACAATGGTATGCGAAAAAGTAGGAAAAAACTTGGAAATTAAATGCAAAATGTGGGCACAAAATGTACTTGTGTCAAAGGTAAGTTTTTTGTATAAACTTGTATGTGATCTGTGTGTAAAATGTGAGCCTGCTTCTTTAATACTATTACCCAGAGTACTGTGCAGTTAATGCAAACAGTAAAACAGTGAAGAATTTAGTGTTGTGCTTATTTGCAGCAGTAGCAGTGAGAGCGTAAGCATGTCAGGGAAAAAACAAACAAACTGAACTTTTCAGTTTGAGAGAGGTATGTACTTGCTTTGGAATTTGCTCAGTGAATTCATGCTTCCAGCTCCTGTTGAAACTGTCGGCAAGAAATGTTACTGTTCTGATACTTAATTCTGTTAATCTTATCGCAGGAAGACACAGTAGTGCTGTGGTTAGCTTCGGTCACTATTTGACCATAATAATCGGACCAGCATAGTTGGCAGAGATATCTGTAGCCCTTAGGGACACTGAAAAACTAATGCACCATTATAATGCACTCAAAACTAGTTCAGTTTCTTCTTTTCTGTCTTTGACCTCAGTGAATTCATGGTTTTGCAAAGTTCCCCAGCATTTTCAAGGTTTCGCTGAACTTGCGGTGTACTGAATTCAGCAGGCTTTGCTCATCACTAGTAGTTGCTAGTTTTTGACATTTGTGAATATCTGTAAATACACTGCGACTAAGTTGCTTTCCAGTGCTGTGCTTTTCACTTGCAGCTTGTTCTCCTTTTCCCAAGTCATACTGGTGCTATGCTGTGTACTTAGTTTTGTAAAATATATTGTGATGTCATTTCAGGTGAGTTTACACACACACACACACACACACACACACACACACACACACACACATATTATTTATATATACTAGGTGGCTCCGCCCCCAGGTTTGGTTTTCCGGATATACAATTTAAAGAGATTGTTATTTTCATGGGAATTGTTACATATGCATTCTTTTCACTTTTACTTTAAAACTTTTGTAAAAACAATACTTGTCCTTTATTTTTGGCTCCAGGCATGGTTACATCTCTTTCTCGCAGGGTGTATAATGCTGCTCACGTTGTGAAGGGGGTGAGGCTGAACGCATGCTAAGGAGATACCGTCGGATCATCTGCTGTCATTCTGCTGCTGCTATTGCGCTGGCCATCAATCATTTTAAAGCCTGTACAGCAGCTGTCCTTTTGCCACTTCGTTTCTCTGCTGCTTGCGTTGTGAAGGGGGGGATGGGGCAGGGTTAGGGTGGCTGACCACACGCAAAAGGAGAAGCGGTCAGATCATCTGCTGGCTTTCTGCTGCTGGCAAGCTGCGTGTTTTGCTTGTTGCTTGTCGTTATTTTTAGACCTGGGACCAAGCTAAAGTGTCTCTCACGGGACTTCAAATTGTCTTCCGAGAAGATCATGTCTCGCCTCCCTATTCTCCCTCCCAAAGACTTTCATATTCTTATTTTCTTATACTGAAACAATGTGAGTGATTATAAGTGTGACTTTTTTCATTATTTTCTAGTTATCTGCCCAAGAGAGACAGCAATCCACATTTGGGAAGCAATGCTCAGAAATGTTGTGATAAAAAGGATATGTAAATGCAATCAAGTTGGAGCCATAGGAGATAAGCAGATACCAGTGTTCAATGGTGTTGCTTGTGGCAGTAATAGGGGGTCTTTTATGTTTAAAAAAACCCTAATAGAATATCAGCTACAAGAACACAGACATATGTAGTACAGCAAGTTAGGAGAAGTCAAGGAGGGCCATGAAATGCACAGGTATGGAATAATTTAAGGTTTTTATTTAATCAACCTTAAGTCTTATTAAAACACTAGTCAGACCTAGTTACTCATTATTTTGTTCACCATTGTTTGAAGAAGGAGTCTCATTGACTTTGAGGTGTTTCAGAAGGCTGAGCTAATGTTGACAGGGGTATTCATTGAAAATATAACACCAGAAATCAAACTACATGACTTTAATTTCTGTGCAATGACTTTAAAAACCAGGCTAGTAATTTTGGGTCTGTGATGCCTTATCCCAACCAAGGGATTAGGGATTATGGAATCATTGCTATATTTATACCTTCACTACTGGTGATGATGCAGGACTGATGATCACACAACCTGCTTCTCATAGAGGGTAAACAAAAGAATGACAAAATAAAGTGTAATGATAACCTTTGTCAAAAAATAAATAAAACATTTTAGGAACTCCAATATATAAATTCTCTATAATAAAAGCCAAAATATCACAAAATGTTACAACCACAGTAACAGTAGTGCTGCAGGTTGCTCAGGACATTTATATGGTTTCAACTGTAGGATCATTGTGCTTTTTAAAATGTATACTTCAAATGTATACAAATATTCTGTATAATTATGATCTTACTGTGAGTACAGTTTGTTTCCTGGTTGGAGCCTTTCACAATGCTCTCTTTTTGAAAGAAAGGATATGCATATCCCTCTTGAAAATTGTGAACAGAAATTCTGCATTTGTTTAAACTGTTTCCAATGAAAAACTATCTACAAAGACATGTCTGACCCACAATTAAATTGGCTTATTTAGGAAAAGGAAAAGCATGTTAACAAGGGTTTAAAATTACTAAAGTTTTGTATTATTATATCTGGTTAATTATGACATCAGAGTTGTATGACATTCTTGTACTTGATCTTCCAAGATGGCTTTTAAAATGCAGTATTCTAAATTCTTGGTTATCAATTGGACAGAAATAAAATCACACATGTTAAAAGATAAAGTAGACAGAGCTCTGCTTATCTAAAGCATTTTAATCAACATAGTGACAGAATAAAATCATTTTTATTGATTGAGCAGAGTCTGGAGTATGTAACAGCAGTAATCACAGATGCATTGCATCATGCAGAGATTGAATCAACAAGCTCCCCATCTTCAGTACATTTTGAAATTGTCTCCATGGAAATATCTGCTTTAACATATGCCCAATGAGAGAGACACTGCTAATAATTTTTCTGTCCTACTTATAAAGATCTGTTTCTACTGACAAAACTGGGAAATCAAATATTTTTACCTTTAAATAATTCAATTTATATAATATGATTAATCATAATTGTTTGTTATGTAGCATATTGCAAATTTTGTCTCTGAAAAAGATGATTTGTTTCTATAAGGCTATGATGAATGGTGAAGCTTGCATATCTTGCTGCTCCCTTAGTAGAATAATCAAGTGATTGATATTTGTATAAAGGTCTATTCACATGAAGTTCAATATGGCAGGCTATTATGAAGAATGAAATACTGCACTGAAAAATAAGACATTACATTAATTGGAGATTTTCACTCTGCAACCAGTGTGATTTCAATCTTCTATGTACAAATGTGACACTATTGTAATTATAATGAAAATATACTTCAATTTCGGGACATTTCGTGTATAGCAAATCACAAATAGTTTTTGACTCATGGAGCAACACTAAAACATTGTGACCTACCTCTTATTAGATCATTTATCAAACTGTTAAGATTATGTTGTAAATAACTTTGTTTTTACTTACTAGTCTCTAAATACACAATGATATAATTAATACTTCTGTACTTTTATTTTAGAACATTAATTTTCATTTAACTGCATGTAAGCTGGAAAATGGAAAAATTAAGCAGTAGTGATGAGCAATCTCTGTGAAGCTCGCTTTGCTATGAGTTCAGCGAAATCACGTGAATGTTCGGGATCTTTGCCATATTCCATGAAATGTATTGAAATCAATGGGGTAGGATGAACTGAGTTAATTTTGAATAGATTATAATGGTGCGATGGACATTTAAGTATCCCTGCTGATTAAGGAAGCATCTGACAACTATGCTGGACCGATTATTGCTGGCAAAAATGTGACCTGAGCTCTAAGGCAGCAGTGCCTCCTTGAGATAAAATTATGTTGCAAATATCAGAGCTCGTTCAGTTACAGATAGAACACATTCACACAGACAAGTCAGAAAAATGCTGGATCAGCTGCAGCTTTGCACAAGTCACATATAATAAATTGCATAATAGTCACATAATAGTCTTAAGTCGCATAATAAAAATCTTTATAAGTGATTGTGTGATTCAGTCAACTTTGTCCGTCTGAGAGGCTTGGCTAATATGCCATGTAGTCCTGCACCTCTGCAACAGTACTCTAATTGATTCCTTTGAATTCTTTTAATTTCAGGAAGACACAATTGGACTCAAACTCCTTTGAATATTAATCACGTTTGGCTTTTGTCTTGAAAGATGCTAAGTTCAATAATAAAGAGAGGTTTCATTAAAGAACTGGTTTAGTTTAATTTGTGCAATTCTGGACCCAATACACAGCAATTAATGGAGTGTAATTTATGAAATGTATCATGTGAATTTCCCATTGGGATTAATAAAGTATCTATCTATCTATCTATCTATTTATTGTAGACGAAAAAAGCATTAATTCAGTGAGGCTCAGCCCCCCAGCATGCCCAGCTCACATAAAAGCAACAGAAAACCAGAGAGAGGGAAACAAGGGACAGACAAGACACCCATCTAGTCTCTGGAATCAGCAGTAGATACTAACTCTGCATTCTTCTGTTGTTACCATGTCTCCTCTTCCTCCTGTTCTTCCTCCTCATGTCCAGTCTGTTTTCTGCCAGGTTTACAACTGGGCATGGCCCCCTCCTCTTTTTTCTCCTCCTCCTCTTTGGCACCTTCCCATAATTTGAGCAGGCTACTTGGTGTCACGCACCGTAAACACCAGTGGGAGCACGTTGTTCCAGCCAGTGTTCTCCCAGCTGACAAACTTGGTAGCCTGCTCGAATGGTGCCAGCATTTTGCAGAGATACTGCAACTGCTACCACTGGTTTCCAGTAAAATGTCCCAGTGGCCGTGGTTTTCCTCCAACATCCTGGTCCACCAGTCAGTGGTTGACTGCTTTGTGCTGTTTCAATAGCTGTTCCACAGTGTTACTGCATCACAAACTTAACTGTAATGGGGCAGGTGGTGCTACTGCATTTTTGCAAGCAACAGGCTGCAGAAAAAAAAATGGCATCAGAACCCTGTGCATTGCCAAGGAGCTCACCCAACCCCAGGTAAGTGTGGAGGAACCTCTTCACCATGAGGTTGAATATGTGAGCAAAACATGGCATATGGGTCAATTGCCTAGCTGCAGGCCACCAGGAGATGAATGTCATTGTCTGACACCACACTGTCTGTCTGGAGCTGATGGAGGGTCTTCCACTTTAGGACCAGGCTCTGGAAGGTAACGAGAATCAAAGACCCAACACTTCCTCTCCCCTAGACATACTACCTCCAGCACAACCTGCAAGTGGCTGTGCTGCACCATTGCATAGCTGTGGATGCATTTTCTGTGGAGCTCAGCACAGCTTGTGCCTTGAGTGGAGGTAGTTATGGAGAAGAAGGTGGAAATGGCAGAGGAGGGGGCATAGGGCTGGTCTTCCCTTGACTTCCGGGAGTGGCACTCCCACCAGCTCCAATAGTACATCCCCAGCTGCAACTTCCCCAACGTTCATCCAGGAGGATGAACCAATAGGCAGTGAATGATACATACTACCCGTGCCTGCTTGTCCACGCTTCTTTGGAAAACTGGACCCTGCTACCTACAGCGTGGTAAAGCAACAGGCCCATAATCTCTGTGACATGCTGGTGGAGGAAAGGGATTACCTTTCTGGTTAAATAAAGGTGGCTGTGGATTTTCCAGTTAGGGATGCCGCAACTCACTTCCTGGTGGAAATAATCCGTGTCCATCAGCCGATAGGGCAGAAGCGGTAGTGCCAACAGCTTTGCCAGGTGCCCATTTAGATGTTTGATTTAGGAATGGCTTGAAGGAGAAACCTTTGACATTCTAGCATCTGCATGATTGAGGACTGGTGCTGTACTCTAACTAGTCACTTCTGAGTGTAAGAGACTGTTGTTTGTCCTGCAGCTGTGAAGGATTGGCTTCCACTGGCAGACTCTGATACACATGGGGGTGGATACACATACTGAAGGTGGACCAGTGGATGCCTGCCTGCCCTGCCCTTAAATGCTGGCTTAACACTGACTCTATTGTAGCTTGTGGTAGTTCCTCATATCTTTATTGAGAATGGTAGTTTCTCTGCACCCTATGGATGTATAACTGGAAGGGACCTTATTCCAATCATCAAAAGCTGTACATTCCTTTAAAAGTAGGTGCAGGCATCTCTTTCCTCTCTTTGGAGCTAAAAGCTGATGTCCTGCTCTTCTGGAGCAGAAAGCTACCCACTATCTGGGAGCAAAAAGCTCACAAACATTCTTTGAACCTGGAAGCTACTCTCTTTGATACTAATATTTCTATTTTTATTCTAAATCACCACTGACACTTATTTTTTCATTGTTTTAACACACATCTTTTAAAAAAACTGTGAAAGTTTCATACATTTTTTCTGATTCTTCATATTTTTTACTTTAAAGCAACAGTCCAATAAAAACTTACACATGAAGCCTCTGAGCTCAGATATAAGTGCATATTATACTGAAGGTGTACAAATAATTTAAATTATCCTCACATAATTGGTGAAGGACTAAACATGGCAGTAAAAATCTTTTAACTTTACACTACTACTAGGTTGTAACATCCCATATTCAACTACAGAATAAAGACACTGGATGCATTTTACAAATATACAAGAACAAAAAACTATAAAAACTGAGTTTGCAATACCAACTCATCTATGTGAATAAGTATCACAGCCCTCCGATCAGACCATATGGAATGTCTGCATAGTTATAAAATCTTAACACTTAATTGTACCCTCTGTTCATTTTTGTATTATTCTGATTACTGTATATACTCTGCTCAAAAAACTAAGGGAACACTTAATCATCACAGTCTAACACCAAGACAGTGAAGCTTCAGGGATCGTAATCTATCCATTTAGCTAACATAAGCGATTGTGAATCATCTTCACCTGCTCTGGTGCAAAAGAAAGTGACAACTGGTGCACTGAAGAGGCAACAGCAAGACAACACCAAAAAGGGAATGTTTTTGCAGGTGGTGACAACAGAAAATTGCTCTCTCCTTATCCTTCCTGACCAATTCTTCTCTAGTTTTGCATTTTGCTAGTGTTCTTGTCACTACTGGTAGCATGAGGCAGTAGCTGCAGCTGATTCAGGTTACACAGATATTCCAGCTTCTAGATAGGTCCAACTTCTAGATAGTCCAGCTCCTCCGGGATAGCACATCCATACTTGCCATCACAAGAAGGTTTGCTGTGTCTCCCAGCATAGTATCAAGGGATACGAGGAGACGGGCCATTACACAAGGAATGCAGAAACTCGGTCAGGAAGGAAAAGGAGAGAGCAATTGTCTGTGGCTACCACCTGCCAAACCATTCCCTTTTTGGGGTTTGTCTTTCTGTTGCCTCTTCAGTGCAACTGTTGCCATTTTCATTTGCACCAAAGCAGGTGAATTTGATTCACAATTGCTTATGATTCCTAACTCAACAGACTGATATCCCTGAAGCTTAATTAACTTGGTGTTAGACTGTAATGAATAAGTGTTCACTTAATTTTTTAAACAGTATATTTATATAATAGAATGTGTATAGTTAAATAGTACATTTAAAAGCATCATCATCCTGTCATGTGATGGAGAGTGGAGAAGATTGCTTAATGCTTGAATATATTGAACAGTCACAGAGAGCAAACAAAACCCTGGAGTTGAGTAATAATAGAAAAGCCTAGCAAGTATTTTCAGGATGTATTTTATAGAGCTGCTTTCATGATAACAGCAATACCAGCATTCAGTGAACGCTGAACTGGTGAAAAGCCAACAACTGAATGAATGTTCAGAAATAATGGGACACAATTGAATTTTGCCCATCTAAATTGCATTGTTAAGATGGAAAATATTGAAAGCTGCATCATGCAGAAAGAAGAGATGCTGAACAAAATTTTATGCCAGTTGTTCATGATTGATATCTATTTACATTTTTATTTCTATCATTTTGACTTATGCATTAAACCCTGATTTGCTGATTTTTTTAAAAAAGAGAAATATACTCAGTATTATACTGATACATCAAGTTGGTTTCAAATTTTTGTTTTCCACTGAACTAAAGACACTGCATGCAATTTAATTTGATTAACACTATAGAATATAAAAAGTATGATTGTATTTAGCAGTTATCAATGTTTATTTTTTGTCATCAGTGTGCAAGAGTTGCCCCTTATTCCCCTTGACTACACTTTCCACATGGTGCTTTCTTTCCTTATCCCAGCAACATGCAGATTCAGTTTATTGCCTATTCTAAATAGACTAATTTCAAGTAAGTGTGCCTTCCAATAAATTATCATTCAGTCTGCGGTTGGGCTCCCACCTTGTGACCAAAAGGGATAAGTTTTGGCTTGCCTGCAATCTAAAAGGCAGCTTCAAAAATAGATTAGCAGGGTCTCTTTGTTCATATTTGCAAAATACAACAGAACCTGTTTTCACTTTTCATTTCTATTTTTTTTATCTTAAATAATCTGTGCTATTCAAAACTGTAAGGAAAAAATAATATGCTCAATTTATTTAATTATGCATGGCATGAATATGTGTATAAATTGTGCTTTATATTATTTTTATGCAAAAATTGTTCTAAACTACAAGTATAACTTACAACTGCTATGCATATAAGTTATAAAAATTCTCAGCGGTGCAAACTTTGTTCCCCTGACACTTCCTCATGATTTTGTTACGTTATAGTTGTGATAATTAAAAATATGAACGGTTAACACTACTGACATACAGATCCAGAGTTATGGGTTTGAATTCTGCTCCCAGTCTTTGTCTGTGTCAAGTTTGCACATTCTCTCCATGTCTGTTTGGTGTTCCTTCAGGTTCTGCACTCATTCCATGTCCCAAAACATGTTTTTGGTGATTCTGAATAATGCATGAGTCAGCATGTAAGCATGTGTGTCCTGTGCCTGACTGACACTCTGTAACTGTTTTTTTAAATCCCCAAGGGGAAATTGTCTTTTTGTGTGACCTTTGCAGGTTTTCAACCTTGTGCCGAATTTGAATGAGTGCTGCTAGGATAGACTCTCTCCCCACTTTCCCTGAACTATTTTTAATAACGTGGGAATGCTTAGAAATGAAAGTTCTAAAAAATTTGCTTAACAATAAATTTACTGGTGTATCAACATTTGAATTCAAATATTCAAATTATGATATACATTACACCTGTTTGGCTATAAGACTCCTCATCTTGCCAAGCATGTTTGCATTAAACGTTTTCCAATAATACAATGTCAGAACATATAAAGATTTTATATTTTTCACAGGAGCAAATAAAAATCAAGTAAGTTCATTATAAATGCTTTCAAATTTGTACAAAATGCAGGCATATCCTGACTGAAAATGCGCAGGAAGAAAGAGACATTTTTGGACAATATTATAATTGATTACACTCAAACATGTACACCCTGCCCAATCTAGAATCTGAATGCCAAAAAAATTAGTAGGAAAGCTTCCAGTGTTATAAAATTAAACATCTCTTATCATCATAATAATGATGAACAACTACAATAGACTAGTTTAAAAAAGTAAAATTTACATTTACTGAGTACAATTCTTTACAACATCTAGGGCATTTTCTTGGGTCTTAGGTTAATAGGCACAGTTCAAGGTAAAGTGACGAAAATTTAAATAGTGACTTTAATAATACAGTTTCAAAAGTAAATAAAATAAATAAAGCAAAACTTGTAAACTATATGGGAGTCATGTGCAAACAAATGGACATGGAAACTGGAATAAATACAATTATGTTTGTGCTGACATAGTTGCCATTTTTTATATTTTCATCACGCCGTTATTATAAATTATTTTCATCATAGATGAGTTTGCTTTATCAAGACACTTCAGTTCTCACAAAAAGTACAGAATCTGCTGTTTCCAACGACATGTCACACTCGCGGATGTGCCTATAAGCTGGCAATGGACTGCTTTACAGATCCTCACTTTTACTTTGGCTTTATTCTTACTGATCAAATTTAGGTATCAAGGCAAGGGCTGGGAATTGATTTAAAAAAAAAAAAAAAAACTAATCACATAAACATGTATGTAATTAATCATGATTAATCGCATCTAACATCAAAACGTAATTCTAAAATTAAAACATAAATCATGATGTAATACACACTGAATCACAAAATTAATGTAGAATCAACATAAAGGAATTAAAAAAAATTAATAGCATAGTTTAAACTTAAACGATGATCTTCAACCTGAACTTTTAATAAAATACTGCTATACAACCTGAATTTGAATGCCTTCATAGAAAGCAAGTTGAATAGAAGGCAATAAGAAAACAAGGCCAATGTATTATTTTTCAAATTGGTATTGCATATTGGCATTATCATAGTAAAATTAATTGATCGAAACACCTATAAACTTTCAATGCATTGCTAAAGGCTGACTTAATTGAAATATCCATCCATCCATTATCCAACCCTCTATATCCTAACTACAGGGTCACGGGGGTCGGCTGGACCCAATCCCAGCCAACACAGGGGACGAGGCAGAAAACAAACCCTGGGCAGGGCACGCACACAAACACCCATCCACACACCAAGCACACACTAGGGACAATTTAGGATCGCCAATGCACCTAACCTGCCTGTCTTTGGACTGTGGGAGGAAGAGTCACGCAGACACAGGGAGAACATGCAAACTCCACGCAGAGAAGACCCGGGAAGCGAACCCAGGTCTCCTGACTCCGAGGCAGCAGCGCTACCGTGCCGCCCTTAATTGAAATATGCATCTCTTAAATTACATACATTAAAACTTGTGTTAAAATTCCACAAATACTATTGTCAATTGCTCATCACTATTAATGACTTGATAATTATACTCTACACAAGTGTTTTTCAACTGGTGTGCTATGGAAATAACAGTGTAGTTCCCATGGGTCCAGAGTTGAGAGAGACACACTCCTCAGTGGTCGAGATCTATCCGAGGAGGATGGGACTACCTGGGGAAGCTGACATAAAAAGCTGTTTTGCTTAGATAACACTTTAGCAACCAGGAGATGTGTCTGGGGTCCATCTGCCTGAGTGCTTCTTCACCAGCGACTCTTGCAGAGCTTTGAGACAGAGGGCATACAAGTTGCTTCTGACCCCAGGTCATTGGAGGAACAAAGAGGACCACCTGTATGAGCAGGCAAAGGGACGAACAGCTGGAAAATGCATCTAATGTGCTCACCAACTGCTATGTCTGTGAACGGCAATTGCTGAGCTGCTTTTTTTGCCGCACATTTTCCTGCCCCTTCAAACAGTTTAGCATGTCAAAGATTTAATGTTTTTTTTGGTTGGTAGAATTGTGGTGTGCCTTGGGATTTTTTTAGGTTACAAAAAGTGTGCCACCACAGAAGAAAGGTTAGAAAACACTGATCTACCTACACCTTTGTTCCTGGCACACTAAAAATTAATTCTCTAGCTGCTATCTCACTTAAAAACTGACACCACACATTACTTGGATGGTTATGTTGTGTTATTTGCATAATTATTTGCATAAATTAGCGAAAATATTCCAAAGTGGAATAATGGGTAGGGATAACCATTACACTTCTGCTTTGTAGAATTTTGTCATTATATTAGGCACTGTAAGCTACCTGGCAGACCAGAGAGTTAAATACAGAGGTACTAGAGATTTAGTTTGGATTTAGAGCCACTCAAAGATAACTTATTAGCACTTATGTGATATGACATTGAATCGATCTTCTTACAGAAACATAAAATGAAAAAAAAAAGTGTCATTTTTACCTTCACATCTTTTCTCTGTTGCACCAGGACTGCCATAAACTCCCCCTCTCCACCCTGTTTCCTCCCATTCCCATGCAGCTATGTCAGTATGGATAAATCAAGAAAATGAACACCAGTGTTGCGTAGTAACACTGCTGTCTCACAATAAGGAGATCATGGGTTCACATCTCAGGTCCTGTCAGTATGGAGAGCACTTTGAGTTGTGAGAAAAGTGCTATGTAAATGTAAGGAATTATTATTATTATTATTTATATATTGACATATGGCATATCATTGTGAAAAGCGTAATAGGAAATTTTAAACCTTTAAATGAAGATTTTATTTCAGAAAATGTTTAAAGGTAGTATATATATAAGGTGCTGCATTTGTATGTAATTATTTAGGTACACTAACTTTTTTGTATTATTGTTTGTAATGTTAAAAAAAAAAAACATATGAAAGTGCTGCCCTGACCAAAGCACTACTTGAAGTGTTTGCTTCATTGCCAGCCCTGGATGCAGCTTTATTTTTAACATGTTAAACAGGCCACATTAATCACAAAGATTAACATTTTAACTTTCCCAGGCCTAATAAAGATATTTACATTTTTACATGGAAATAGTGAGTCTACCATTTACAAAGGAATGCACCACTTGTCTGTGTTCTGTATCATTGTGTGAGGTTGTGGCATCTGGATTGATGTCACTGTTTGTGTTTGCCTGGTAGTATGTTTGTTACCTGCTTTATATATTATAGTACAGCTTAATATATAAAGACAATCTAAATATAATGTAAAAGCATACATTATGAGCCACTTGCACATGAGTTCAACAGACCTACTGCAGCAATGGCACAGTCTTGGTACGGCTCTCTATATATGGAAATCTTTAGGTTGATGTTATTATCTGACATTCAGAGTTTTTTTTTTTTATCTTGCTGATGGCCTTTTATCCAATCAACAGATGAAATTCTGTTTTCGGCCATCCATTTCAGCCCTGGCAAATGGACAGGCATCCTGACAGGACATGGTTCTAGTATCTTCCCTGGACAGGGGAAAAGAAGAGAAGTTTGAGGAAGCACTGTCTCTGAGCCGTGTTTATTCCCCCCAGGTGCTAAATAGCAACAGCCCTCCATATTAGCACCAATTTGAGAACCAGCAGGGAATGCTGGGAAATGCAGTCCAGCAAAGACACCCGTGGGCGCTGCAGGGAGACGTACTCCCTATTATATGGGATTTCCATGTGACCAGGAAGTATTTACAATGGGCAAGAGCCTTGGCACCAGGAGGACTACCAGGTCCTCAGTAAAAGGGACCACACTTCCTTATCCAGGAAAGTCGGAGCTAGGAGGAAGGGAGGCAACACTCAACTGGAGTAGGGCAGTGCGGTGATGAGAGGAGAGGAATTGTGAGGAGATTACTTGTGCTTTTGCTTTGTCAACTTTTTGAAGGTGTTTTTGGTTAATAAACAATCCATTATTTGAACCTTGGACATTTTCATCACTATATATGAATGAATATATCCGACGAGCCCCAATAAGGGTAGGTAACCAATAATAATCAAATTGTGATTCAGACTTAAAAAAAAAATATAAAAAGTTGTATCCAGAAGATTCTGCCAGCCCTTTTTGTTAAACTGAGTTCTTGGTATCTAGAAACAACATGGTATCTCAAACAACATGATTTACCCACAAAGTCAGTAACAGAAATGATAAAATTCACTCTGACACATAATCTGTTCTCTTTTGGACAAGATTGCTATTTGCAACAAATGGGGACTGCAATGGGCTGTTGGTTTGCACCTCACTATGCAAACCTATTTATGGCAAAATTGGAGGAAGATTTCATGTCAATGTGCATCGTAAAACCAAAGTTGTATCTCCGTTACATAGATGACAATCTGGACTGCCAGTGAGAAGGACCTCCTCCATTTTCATAATGAATATAATTCTTTTCACCCCAACATAAAACTGAAGCTGCATTACTCAAAAACAGAAGTCAGCTTCCTTGACACCACCGTTCAACTGTAAGACAACACCCTTGTAACTTCTGTTTTTCACAAACCGACAGACAGATGGACCTACCTGAAAAGTGATAGCTTCCACCCCAAGCATATAAGGCGCTCTATTATTTTCAGCCAAGCAATATGGTACAATCGTATTTGCTCAGACCCGACAGACCAGGGAAAACAACTGCAGGAGCTCAGACAAGATTTCATCAGACAAGGTTACACCCCCAAAACAACAGACACTCAAATAAGAAGAGCTACTGCCATACCCAGAAACAACCTTCTGGAATATAAAAACAAAGACAACAAAAACCGCATCCCCCTTGTTGTCACCTACAACCCACATCTTGAAACACTTTGAAAAATTATAAAAGAACTTCAGCCAATACTAAACAATGACCAAACACTGAAAAATGTATTTCCTGAACCTCCCCTCCTGGCATACAGACAACCACCAAACCTTCAGCAACTAATTGTCCGAAGCTCCCTAAGTGAACCAACAGAAAATGGCACATCTCCATGCCTACAGAAAAGATGCAAAACATGTGCCCACATTTATGATACAGACCATATAGTTATACCACACTGCCGACTTGAACATCACATAAAGGGTTCATTTTCCTACAGATCATCTAATGTAGTCAACCTAATTCTCTGCATGAAATGTCCTGACACTGCACTCTATGTGGGAGAAACTGGACAAACACTCCACCAGAGAATGAATTTACACAGGTTCCACATTAAACATGGCAACACAGATGTTCCTGTAGCGGCCCACTTCAACAGCCATGGACACTGTGAGAGGGACTTTAAAGTCACAGTGCTTATGGGCAACTTCAAAACACAGCAAGAGAGAAAAGAATGGGAAGTTAAACGTATGCTAAAAATTAATACATTACAACATGGCTTGAATAAAGACAAGAGTTTTATGGCCAGATATGAGGATTGTTTACATCTCTCAGAATGACAGACAACCTGTCTACAGATCCACATTGTTTTGAAAAACTCATTACAAACTTCAAAAGACTTTGTTGGACAGTTATCTTATTCAAAGATCTTGGCCATACATTGTTGTTCTCTCTCTTGTTAAATTAACCCTAGCCTGAATGAATCTATTAATTTTTTACATTTAAAATTTCTCATTTAAAGATTTACCAATGTTGTTTCTTGTCCTAGAGTGTGTATATAAAAACAGGGAACTCCAATTTCTGTATTACATCTTGCCTGAAGAAGGGGCCTGAGTTGCCTCGAAAGCTTGCATATTGTAATCTTTTTAGTTAGCCAATAAAAGGTGTCATTTTGCTTGGCTTTTCTTTGAAATACTCATTAATTCTTCCTGCAGAAGAAAACCACATTGACATATTGTATATGCAACAAGCTGTTAGTTTGTTTTGTAAATACTGTTTTATCTTGCTGGTAGCAGGTTCTATTGTATATTTCAAAACAACACCAAAAAACATGTTTTCCCCAGATTTTTAAGTAATTCAATTATAGCTCTCGTCTATATATATATATATATATACCTGCCTAGTGTCCTCAGGATTTGCCACCCAGTATTTAACATCTGTTCTTTTGTTCTCTGTGTTCCCCACAGGAATATTTACCCATTTTTATTTTGTCACTTCTAACCATATTAGATGTAACACTCTATTTTATACTGCATAGTCTATATATGCAACATCCTTTCCAATATCAGATATTTCAGCTGCAATTTGAAAAAGGTAATTAAATGGGAGAAACCTTAAAGGGAGAAACCTTCTTAGCTTTTGAAATAGATGAGTGCCCCATGCCATTTCCCCAAAAACTATTAATACAAAAAATAAGAAGATTTTATCAAATATGGAATATGGCATCATAATGGAGAAACAAAGCATGGATTCTAGTAAATGTAAGCCTGAATCTAAATCTGAAATGCTTTTTAAGAATGAAATAATCAGTTCTTGGTGACTTCACCTGTATAGTTTAAAAAAACAGTGTCAGAGTTGCAGAATTTTGGATAAGCAGCTGTAAATGTAGGCAGACATTTACTACATTACTTTGATGATGATGATAATAGACCTTTATTTGTCCTGATGTGGAAATTTGGCATTTTGCAACTCTTTAAATGAATACATACATATACACACACACATACACACACACTATGGTCGAACCCACGCCTGAATGACTAAAAAAGAAAAATAATTTAAAAAGAAACAAAAAGATAACTTCTGACATGGCAGACACAGTCATTATGCAGATGCATTACTCTTGGTGTAAAGGAGCCCCAGTAGTGTTTCTTGACACATTTCTGTTGAATAATTGTTGGCTGAAAGTACTCAGTGTTAGTGTGTCAGAGAGAGGATGTGAAGCTTTGTTCATAATGGCTCTCAGTTTTGTTTTAATTCTCTCCTTTGCTTTGAGGTTCAGACTGTGTCCCATAACTGAGCCTGCCCTTTTAATTAGGTTGTTGATTCTGTGGGTCTCTCTTGAAGTGATCTTACCAGCCTAGCACATCACAGTGTAGAAAATTACACAATCAACATTATAAAAGATGTGAAGGATGCCACTTCCCACATTAAAGGAATACAGTCTGCTAAGGAAGAAGACCCTACTAACCCCTTTCTAATACAGTTTCTCCATGTTCCAAGACCAGTCCAATCTGTCATTAAAGTGGACCTCCAGTTACTTGTGGGACTGCGCCACCTCTACATCCACTCCCTTATTACTGACGGGACATAGGGGCTGTTTGGTACGGTGAGAGTCAATTACTAGTTCCTTGATTTTGCTGATGTTGAGATTCAGTCAATTCTCTTTGCACTAAGAAACAGTTATCCACTTGGCTCCTATACTTTTGTTTCATCCACCTTATCAATACACTCTGTAAGTGCAGAATCATCTGAGAATTTCTGCAATTGACATGTTTTGGTTGTATAGGTTGTATATTTATAGTCGGATGGTGTGCAGGGTGAAGAGAAAAGGAGACAGGAGTAGGGTAAAGGATAAATGGTAAAACTGTTCCCAGAACAAATTGGTGCTTCGTTGTGATGGTTTCTCTCCCATTTCTAGTCAGAGGGCATCATTTTGGTGAAGGTCTGATTGTGATGATCTATTTCTACTAACTCTGCCTATGAGACTATCAAGTACTCAGGAAACCTGAGGTGACTTAGTAGAATTCATACTAAAAGATGGCATACAGACATAACTGGAAATGTGTGTACGCACTAAAAAATCCAGAAGCATAAAACTGTGTGTACAGCAAGTTCCACACACTTCCCCTTTATAAACCCCAATGAACATGAAATTTTACGTGTGGGCACATGCCTACAGCCCCACCCTGACTCGGCCCAGAATTTTGCATATTTGAATATGCAAATCAGTATAAATAGTCCCTTCTGTTCAGTATTTTATTAAAAGACAATCGCAAAAATCACATGGAATAAAGAAGAATTTCAGTAAATGCGAAGTGGAGGCATGGAAAAACGTACTATTTGTTGGCTTAAGCAGTGGTATGAGCAACAAAAGGAAGCTGATGAAGTAGTACAGAGTGGTGGAGACACTTGAAAGTTCAAGTTCAGAAAGTTGCCCAGTGCCCAAAAAAAAGAAGTGGTCAGATATCAAAGTCAACATGAAAAGGTGAGTCACAGCCCACCATCTGTTTATTCTGTTTCAGACAATGTTACAAAAGTTGAACCCCATACCAAGGACGCAAATCCACGCAGTGATGGTGTTTTGGTGCCCAGCACATCTTTGGGCACTGGCTGCACACATACCTCTGCCTCGGGAAAACCGCTGGGCAACCATCTGGCTGTGTGCTGATGGACGCTGTTCTGGAGTCACAAAATGCAGTAGTAGATGCTGTTGTACTGTGTGATATTGACCACAAATTAAATGAATAGGTTAAAAAATAAATGTTGTACCTGTTTTTACATTCTGCTAATTACATTCAAACAAAGTTGTAACACTGTCTGATTTGGCTTATCATTTGGTGGGTCAGGTTCATCATACCGTATCTCTTCAGGTTCGGGCAAGCCACATTGCACAATGCGACACACTTTCTGTGCACTATAGAGCAGCACATTAGTAGAGTTGAAATGCTTTCTATTTACATAAGCAAATTCATTCTCTGAAGGCACCTTTATAACGTAGTGTCGGTACCAAGTGCCACAACAGATCCTCTGCTTTTTACATGGCTTTTTGAAGTGATTTGCAATCCTTAAAAGGACTGCTTACCCTTTACCGTACTAGCTGGAAAAAGCACATGTGACTGTGCAGAGTTGACGTTTTTATAGGCTCTCCTACTATGGATAATGCATAGTTAGCTCATTCTTTTGGTGATTCATCTCTGGCTGATGTAACTTGTCCAGCATCGTTGCAATAGTAATGTGGGTGCAGCTGACCACTCCAATTACGTTTGGAAAACAGCGCTTTGATGTTTCCCAGTTCAACCTCAGTGTAAGGAAATCTTATATATCTGGATGAAAAGTGTCTAATATCATCCTATACAGATGCCATGACATGATGTAGTGATGTTTGTGAAATACCTGATTGGTCAGCAAGTTCACATTGAAAAAGTCCTGTGGCAAAAAACCAGAGAGTGGACAGAACTTGTAAAGGAGCAGGTAGAGCACAATTCCTCAAAGTCTGCCTTTGTAAAACTGGTGCCACACAGCTCCAAGCGGATAACTCTTGGAGATCAAAATCGACTTAGAAGCCAGTTACCATCATCTATAAATATGCACTCTGCTAATTCTCCCATTTGTGATATCTTTTGAAAACGCTAAAGCTGAAATTGTAGTTGGAATAGTTCGGCCATTCCGTGCAACATTATATTGTTACAGGATGACTACAATCAAGTGCCTTAATTTTGTAAACAATATGCATTTAATTTCGATGTATTTGATAAAGCCTGCGTTATGGATGCGAATATGAAAAAAGAACGGAAACAACACAGAAACAGTAGCACTGCTTTGACACTGGGTGCCACTCATTTACAAAACAGGGCAGGAAAGAGTGTATGCACGTGTGAGACTGCTGTGAAAATGCGCGTGGCTTTATGCCAAGATTAGTTTTTATATACCTCAAAGTGAGAGTTGAAACGGGCATACTCAACATTTTTGTGCATACACATTGTTTATTCATGAGGCTCTTAGTGTTGGTTAAAGGATTTTCTTAATCATTTTACTTAGATGTGCCTTTTTTAACCATGCATTTGGAATTTTCAACTGAAATGGATGATAATAAACCTAATCTCAGGTGTTGATTTTCACCTTTTAAGGGGTCATATATTCCATGTCATGATTTTGGCTTATCCATCACATCTTAACTCTACTTTTCTGCTTACAGCTGTATGTCAATTTCATATATCTGACAATCACCTGAAGCCAGGCTTTCGGTCTATTAAAGTATTCAAATAGGCTTAGTCATTGTGTATCTTGATGTGCTTTGCTTTAGTGCCTTCACCTAATGGCAGTATCTCTACTTTTCTGATACATACAACATTCTGTAATTAAGATTTGCTCAACAGTTTTGCTTATGTTTAAGTATTTAATCTTGAACTTGATTCCTGTATTGTTGATTACTGTATATCCTAGTTGTTATGATTCAGTTAGGTATATAAAAAAATGACCAAAACTAGCAGTTTTTTTTAGCTTGGTGCAACACTGATGTTATATTTATATAGTAGAAGTATTTAGACAAAATTGTGAGTGAGAGCAAAGCAGGGGTTGTAACTTTGAAACTTTTGAAAAAGTTACTTATTGGGATTAGGTAAAGCACTCAAAACCGGGAACATGACCATGAGAATATAGCATTAAAATCAGTAGACAATAGACTGAATAAAATTCAGAAACTGTTGGCCACAACCAGAATTCAAAGTGTTTTCTGCTGCAGGATTCATAGACAAATAATATTCTCCCTACAAGAAGCAGTAGGCAGACAAGAAACAATCAAGAAGGCTTACAATAGACTGAGGTGGTATAATGCATGAACAAACATCTGTCACCACAAGAGTAAATAAGCAAGCAGATATGACAAACACAAAGGCAGACAGGAGCCTTCCTTGAAATGCATTTACTAACTCTGATGCAAAGTCTCAATACAATCTTCATCATCCATTCATTCATTCTCAGCTATTCAGCTGCAGCATCTGATGAAAAGCCAGGGAGGGCCCAGGATAAGGTTAAAGTTCACATAATCATAACTTCCCTACTCAGTTCTTAGTTTTGTACCAATTTTGGCCATGCTGTGCTTTGCCAGTGTACTCGGCACTGATTTATTATTTTTAAGTGGTGAAAGGCTTTCAAGGGGCAATCCAAGAGAGTAGTCTAACAGGTTTGATCAGGAAACACTAGATTCACCAAAGCATCCAAACCCAAAGCAGTAAGCAATAACTTTAAGTCTTTAAGTAGGCAAGAGATTAAAAGCAATTGATAATATAGGATAAAAGGCTAACTGCCTTTAAAATAACTGAGTTCAACACTAAATCTGCATTTTTTTTAAAGTTGTCTGCCATGACATTACACACATCACAATATACACACAGGCTGTATATATGCATGCATGTAGGACCTAACACTGTGTGCTATTGCAACAACAAAACACGAAAGGGTTCTGCTGGTGACATCAACATGCAATCCTCAAAAACAACCAAAAATAAATAAAATGACAATATCAGTTAATGCCTTACACACTAAATTGTATGAACAGTAAGCAGTCCCAACTAATTGGAAAAGGGAATAATGTTAGTAACTTTGGAAAAACATTCCACTTTAAAGAACTAAAAAGCAGTAAATATCAGTCACAAGTACTTCCTAAAAACAACACACAATCTCCTTTACACTGGTCTTGTAATAATTGATGAAGCAGAGATTAGGACGGGGATATGACATGAGAACAATTACTATTCAACTTGTTTGGTTTATATTAATACCTTAATTGAAAATATAAACATAAGAAACAATCAGTCCTTGTCATTAGTGAAACAGAAAGAAAATGAATATTGTTTTTTCATTGCTGCACTATAGCTATATTTTTTATTCATTATATAGGGCTATATTTTATGAGAAAACATAACAGTTTAAAAAAATGTCAGTTTTATTCAGGACAATAAATTGCAAGAAAATAATCTGAATATAAAACATTTACATCCATTCATCTGTTTTTGTTAATTTATGAAAAAAATACAGGAAAAAAAAACACAAATGAAATGGAAAAAGTATTGCTGTTTATGCCTCATTTTCTGTATGTACAGTATATCAAGAAATTTTAACTGTTTACTAAGTAGTAACACAAGTACTTGGTTTTGCAAGGGTATATTTGTATAATGGACTAAGGTAAGAAGACAAATATTAATGTGTTTTAGTCATTACAGGCTGAAATGGAAGTGTCTTCTACACAACCTCTTTGGTAACTGTCTGCTCTCATGAGTCGTGAATTTGTTCTTTGTTCTATGGCTGGATTCCATAACAGCGGTAACTCCTAGATGGGTTGGAACCATGAACACTACTTCTGTCTTTCCTGGTTTAGCGTGTCTTCACAAATATAGATTTTAAGTTCACATTAACACTAGAATTACCAGAGCCTACGAAAAAACTCGTAGATCTGGCCCACCTTAAATCGCTTCTTAAATCCGTTCACACCTCTCCTTGTGCTGATAAAGACAAGCTAGCCAGCAGCCGGCTATTCCATCCCCCCATTGACTTAGAACGTGCATGGACTTCTCCCAGCTCATGCCTTGATTGATTATCTGGGAGTGACTGAACTGTAGTTTTAGAGTGGAAATAATAGATCGTTATTTGGAACACATGCATTTCATGTGTGTTCCGTTTCTACAGTAATCTGTGTAAACACATTGTTAAAACAGAAAAGCTTTTTCATATTTTAGTAATAAATGTTACAAAATATAGGCATAAACTATAGAGTGTGTAAAGCCTGAGTTCCAAAGATCAAATAAACACTTTCACAAAAGGTTCAAGGATGCTACAACAGTTTCCGTGGCGTAGCGTGCTAAGATTTGCTTCTCAGATCGCAGCATCTTTGCCGTGCCTCACAGACCTGAGTTTGATTCCCCGCTGGTGTTAGAGTGTTACTTGTTTTCTTTTTAACCTCAAACGGACATAAAATTTATAAATTGGTATGCACTGTCAGTTAATGAGATCGTTATATTTTCATGTGGGATGCTCCTTTTAAAATATTTTTTTAACAATTGAGACTGCAATTAACATGAACAACTGTCCTTATAACTGTTATTTTTAAGATCCATAGCACACAGACAGACAGAGCACTGCGTAATAGAGAGACAGACATGCAGAGAAGTAGCTAGATATATAAATAAACAGGGAAGGCACATGTACTGAAAGAAAAAAAAGATCAATATGTGCGTTGTTCCTGCTGCACTGAATAAGCTCACGCGCTCTAACATCACCCCTCCCCCCGATCTGACTCTCTAAGTAACAGCACAAGTACAGACGCAAACTAAGTGTAATCAAGAGTCCCCGGTTCGATCCCCACTCACTCCTATATTTGCCGTTTTCAGTAGTAAGCTGCTCTTTTTGTTAATTTTATACAGTATACACATGCACTTGGTTTGCGTCTTACTTGTGCTGTTACTACCCTACCCTACAGGACACCTAACTGAGCCTTACGTTCCCCTGCAGATTCTCTCTTTAAGTCGCTCCAACTGCGCAGCACTCACATCACTCCAGCTTCTAGATCATTCAGCTGGAGTGACCATCAGCCTCTGTGCGTTGGCCACACGCTCCATCGAGGGACTTCCTCCTGGCTGTCTGCCTTCTCTCTGTCTCATCGATTCGCATTGGCTCTCTGTCACTTCTGCCTTCTCTCTCCCATCTTTAAACTCCTTCCTTCTTTCCTTTTGTTTTTCTCTTCATTTTTCTACGATCTTCTCTTTCACATGCTGACTCTTTCTTATATGCAGGAAGCCAATGAAGCAATTAAGGCAGACTGCACCCTCAACTCCAGGTGCATCTTGCCCCAATTACTCCACCAACCGTCCGTAGCTACATGAGCACACCCACCCACAGAGAATGACCTGGCCAATTATTTATTTATTTATTAAAAACAGCCTTTCTGAGCCACTATACCACAGGTGCCCTGAACCTCATTCCATTGTTTATATATAACATCACAAAATGATAGGTAGAGGTAAGAGAAGTTCCCTTTCAGATACAGTTTCAGGAAATTGATGCTAAAATTAGCTTCATTTGGGTGGTGGCCGAAGGCGGGGACCTTGGCGGTCCGATCCTCGGCTACAGAAGCTGGCTCTTGGGACGTGGAATGTCACCTCTCTGAAGGGGAAGGAGCCTGAGCTAGTGCGCGAAGTTGAGAGGTTCCGGCTAGATATAGTCGGACTCACCTCGACACACAGCTTGGACTCTGGAACCAATCTCCTTGAGAGGGGCTGGACTCTGTACCACTCTGTAGTTGCCCCCGGTGAGAGGCGCCGAGCGGGTGTGGGTATACTTATTGCCCCCCGACTTGGAGCCTGTACATTGGGGTTTACCCCGGTGGACGAGAGGATAGCCTCCCTTCGCCTTCGGGTGGGGGGACGGGTCCTAACTGTTGTTTGTGCGTATGCACCGAACAGCAGTTCGGAGTACCCACCCTTTTTGGAGTCCCTGGAGGGGGTGCTAGAGGGCATACCTTCTGGGGACTCCCTCGTTCTGCTGGGAGACTTCAATGCTCACGTGGGCAATGACAGTGAGACCTGGAAGGGCGTGATTGGGAGGAATGGCCCCCCCGATCTGAACCCAAGCGGTGTTTTGTTATTGGACTTCTGTGCTCGTCACGGATTGTCCATAACGAACACCATGTTCAAGCATAGGGGTGTTCATATGTGCACTTGGCACCAGGACACCCTAGGCCTCAGTTCGATGATCGACTTTGTGGTCGTGTCGTCGGACTTGCGGCCACATGTCTTGGACACTCGGGTGAAGAGAGGGGCGGAGCTGTCAACTGATCACCACCTGGTAGTGAGTTGGCTTCGATGGTGGGGGAGGATGCCGGTCAGGCGTGGTAGGCCCAAACGTGTTGTGAGGGTCTGCTGGGAACGTCTGGCAGAGCCCCCTGTCAGAAGTAGCTTCAACTCCCACCTCCGGCAGAACTTCGACCACATCCCGAGGGAGGTGGGGGACATTGAGTCCGAATGGGCCATGTTCCGTGCCTCTATTGTTGAGGCAGCTGACCGGAGCTGTGGCCGTAAGGTGGTTGGTGCCTGTCGTGGCGGCAATCCCCGAACCCGTTGGTGGACACCGGAGGTGAAGGATGCCGTCAAGCTGAAGAAGGAGTCCTTCAGCACCCTTTTGTCCTGTGGGACACTGGAGGCAGCTGATAGGTACCGGCAGGCCAAGCGGAATGCGGCTTTGGTGGTTGCTGAGGCAAAAACTCGGGCGTGGGAGGAGTTTGGAGAGGTCATGGAGAACGACTTTCGGACGGCTTCGAGGAGATTCTGGTCCACCATCCGGTGTCTCAAGAAGGGGAAGCAGTGCAGTGTCAACACTGTATATGGTGGGGATGGTGCGCTGCTGACCTCGACTCGGGATGTTGTGGGTCGGTGGGGGGAGTACTTCGAAGACCTCCTCAATCCCATTAACATGCCTTCCAATGAGGAAGCAGAGCCTGGGGACTCAGAGGTGGGCTCCCCCATCTCTGGGACTGAGGTCACCGAGGTGGTCAAAAAACTCCTTGGTGGCAGGGCCCCGGGGGTGGATGAGATACGCCCGGAGTTCCTCAAGGCTCTGGATGTTGTAGGACTGTCTTGGTTGACACGCCTCTGCAACATCGCATGGACATCAAGGACAGTGCCTCTGGATTGGCAGACCGGGGTGGTGGTCCCCCTCTTTAAGAAGGGGGACTGGAGGGTGTGTTCCAACTACAGAGGGATCACACTCCTCAGCCTCCCTGGAAAAGTCTATTCAGGGTTCCTGGAGAGGAGGGTCCGTCGGATAGTCGAGCCTCGGATTCAGGAGGAACAGTGTGGTTTTCGTCCTGGTCGCGGAACAGTGGACCAGCTCTATACCCTTAGCAGGGTCCTGGAGGGTGCATGAGAGTTTGCCCAACCAGTCTACATGTGTTTTGTGGACTTGGAAAAGGCATTCGACCGTGTCCCTCGGGGAATCCTGTGGGGGGTACTCCGAGAGTATGGGGTACCGGCCCCCCTGATAAGGGCTGTTCGGTCCCTGTACGATCTGTGCCAGAGCTTGGTCCGCATTGCCGGCAGTAAGTCGAATCCGTTTCCAGTGAGAGTTGGACTCCACCAGGGCTGCCCTTTGTCATCGATTCTGTTCATAACTTTTATGGACAGAATTTCTAGGCGCAGCCAGGGCGTTGAGGGGGTCCGGTTTGGTGGGCTCAGGATTGGGTCACTGATTTTTGCAGATGATGTTGTCCTGTTTGCTTCATCAGGCCGTGATCTTCAGCTCTCTCTGGATCGGTTCACAGCCGAGTGTGAAGCGGCTGGGATGAGAATCAGCACCTCCAAATCCGAGACCATGGTCCTCAGCCGGAAAAGGGTGGAGTGCCCTCTCAGGGTTGGTAGCGAGATCCTGCCCCAAGTGGAGGAGTTCAAGTATCTCGGGGTCTTGTTCACGAGTGAGGGAAGAATGGAGCGTGAGATCGACAGGCGGATCGGTGTGGCATCCACAGTAATGCGGGCTCTGCATCGGTCTGTCGTGGTGAAAAAGGAGCTGAGCCGCAAGGCGAAGCTCTCAATTTACCAGTCGATCTATGTTCCTACCCTCACCTATGGTCATAAGCTATGGGTAGTGACCGAAAGAACGAGATCGCGAATACAAGCGGCTGAAATGAGTTTCCTCCGCAGGCTGTCTGGGCTTTCCCTTAAAGATAGGGTGAGAAGCTCAGTCATCCGGGAGGGGCTCAGAGTAGAGCCGCTGCTCCTCCGCATCGAGAGGAGTCAGATGAGGTGGCTCGGGCATCTGATCAGGATGCCTCCTGGACGCCTCCCTGGTGAGGTGTTCCGGGCACGTCTAACTGGGAGGAGGCCCCGGGGAAGACCCAGGACACGCTGGAGGGACTATGTCTCTCGACTGGCCTGGGAACGCCTTGGGATTCTCCCGGAAGAGCTAGAAGAAGTGGCCGGGGAGAGGGAAGTCTGGACATCTCTGCTCAAGCTGCTGCCCCCGTGACCCGACCTCGGATAAGCGGGAGACAATGGATGGATGGATGGATTTTGAGTGTGCAAACATTAATCTCAATAAAAATACTGTTTTGGAGGTTTAAAGATTTTTTTTGTTGGGAGGTGTGTGAAAGAAATGAGCATCATTCTTTAAAGGGTTGGCAATGCTGTATATCCCTTTTAGACCCATTTATTTCTCTTAAAAGGGTCTAATGAAAATAAGCAGGCAAAAACTGTGTTTTAAATATTCACCATGGCTAAAGAAAACCCACAATGTGATAAAAGGATGTACTCTTAGAGAAAAGCTGTAATCCAGCAAAGCCATATAATTGTTAGCTAAAATTTAAAAAGTTCACTAACATAAAGCACCATATTTTTTGTTGAACCTCTTCTTTTTACAATTTTCCTACAAGCTTCCAGGAATCCGTAGTTTGTGATATCTTACAGATCTTTAGATAGCTGTTTCCTTAAATACTATGCACCAAGTTCCAGTGTGACTTGCAACGGTGAAAAAAGTTAGCAAAAGAAATGACATGGGATGGTGGATTTCTGGGTGATTAACCATTTAACCTTTTGATTGTTTGTCTTTGAAACTCTAAATTTTAGGCCCAGGGTTGTATTTTCTCTATTGTAGATGATACTGGTATTTGTCAGTCAGTCATTTCCCAACCCCCTATATCCTAACACAGGGTCATGGGGGTCTGCTGAAGCCAATCCCAGCCAGCACAGGGTGCAAGGTAGGAACAAACCCTGGGCAGGGTGCCAGCCTATCGCAGGGCACACACACACCCACCCACCCACACACCAAGCACATACTAGGGACAATTTAGGATCGCAAATGGCGTTTACTATTTACTAGCGGCCTGTTAGGCATCTGTTTGTCAAACTACAGACCCTGATGTACATATTCTCTTACACAGTTGTGTATCTGGGCCTTTCACTTCTTTTTCTGCCCTGGCTGACACAGAATAACCTTCATTTTGCAAAAAAAAAAAAAACAACAGAATGATGTATTCCATGAAAATTGGCTATTTGTGTACGCATAATTCAACTTTAGAAGTGCCAGTAATTTGCAACCCAAAGAAAGGAAATGTCCTTTGGAGGAGGAGAATGGGCTTCCCAGCCAGAAAGGAAAATATTACATTGCTGGATGGGACGCCAGCACAGTGATGAAAGCAAATTGGAAGGCCTTTTGTCTATACGTAGTGACACCTGTAGGGGGTGTGCCAGCCACCCATCCCGACACAGACAAACACAAGAGGCACACTTGAAAAACTCACGCTTTTATTTTCTTGTTCTTTCTCTCAGCACAGCGCACAGTGCTCAAATCACCAACAATGACTCAGTCCCTTCTTTCTTTCTTTCTTTCTTTCTTTCTTTCTTTCTTTCTTTCTTTCTTTCTTTCTTTCTTTCTTTCTTTCTTTCTTTCTTCTTTTCGCTCTTCTGCCACCTCTACTCCTCCCTTCACAAGTTCTGTCCTCCACCTCCCGACTCTGGCTTCCAGAATTGAGTGATCTGGCCATTTTTATATTGTACCCATATGTGCTCCAGGTGCTCCTTGATGATCTTCCTGCAGCACTTCCTGGTGAGGCAGAAGTGCTGTATGGGCACCCAGAAGCACTCCAGGTATGTTCAGATTCTCTTCTGACAGCACTTCCAGCCCTCTCCCAGTCTTTTCATCCTCCAGGCGTTTGCCACAATGTATACTTCAAAAAATGGTAGTTGACAACAGTCCCTTGGTGGTAAAATACATGCAATATGAGAACTACGGTGACCCCTTGAAGTCCAAGTACAGTGTTTTGGCCCACTTCAAGCTCTGGCTGCAACACAAGTTGGAGGTGTTGGCACTCCCTGGTAAGTTTAAAGAGTTATGCAGCTCAGTAAATGGGTCCTCCGTGGACGGAATGCAGAGGAAGTGGACATTGTACACAGTTCACCATATTATTTCTTTTCACTTGTTCTTTTCTGTACAATGTTTAAAACAGTCAGTTAATTTCATAGGTCTCGTAAATTTGCAACCTATAATTGACGATGCTGTATGTAATAACTATTTAAAATAAATCATGATTCACTGTATATTGCTTTTGATGTTAACCCTCCTAAACTTTGTAATGGTACAAGATTACAGATAAAAGGATTAAAGGATGTGCTACAGGGTAAAATTATATTTATACTCAAATTCCCATTATGCCTACTAAGTATTAATTCAAAATAATAGTTTCCTATAAAATTGTGTTTACTAATGGCCATCAACAAAAGCCAACATCAGTCAATAGGAAAAGCAGAAATTGATCTACAGTATAAATGTTTTACTCATGGGCAGTTGTTTGTAGCATGTTCAAGAGTAAGGAGCTCCAATGAACTAATAATACTAGCCTATGGTAAAACAACAAAATAAACTAACAAATATTGAATACAGAAACATACTTGGTTAGTTTATTAACATTAAATTAAATCTTATTGAAAGAGTTATATTTTTATTTACTTTTTAAGTATATTTTTTTTCCTAAAACATAGAGTTAATTAAAAAGACTGCTTAAATATTTGAGTATTTTTTAAACTAAAGATGCATTAAGTTAATGGTAAGTTTTCTGCAACCCTTTAAAGTTCACATTATGTTAGAGAGATTTTCAATGATACTCATTCAATAAACTCTTCTGCAATACGACCCTAGATCAATACTAATTTAGGATCAACCAAAGATTTGCTATCTGAAAAATAACAAGCTCATATGTTCAGCCTTATTTTGTAACAATTAAAAACACAGTGCTATAATTAGTGCTCAAGCAAAAACCAGAAAAAGCAGTTGTTTTAACAATATCTTTGTTTTCTGTTGGTGGATTTTGTATTGCAAAGTGATGCTGCTTTCAATCTAAAACATCTGAAATTGAGGAAGCAGGCTTTCTTAATATAGGTGTCCCAATAACAATGAAACCAAAAAAATCCTTTGTGACTGCATAACCAAATACAAAATACTTTCTTCGTTGGTTAGCAGATATAAATATGAATTGAAAAACATCACAGAGATGGTGTATTAGAACTTTCTGGCTCACAAAGTCTACAGTCTGTGGTATGCTAGAGGTCCAGACTTTCGCTGTAACTTTCATTTGAGCAGAGGACTCTGTGATACTGGTATGATGGGATCATACACATGAAGATATTTTGAAAAGACTTTGCTACACATAAGAAAAATAAAATACCTGATTTAGCTATCTAAAACAAAATAATTGTCTGTCTTCTGGCAAAATTGCTTGTGCTGGTGTCCAGGTATTCTTAACATTTTTTTTTTAAGTACATCTTTGTAGTGGCCTGAAATTATGTTCTTTTTAATAATAAAGCCTATAATACAGTGCATTATATAATATATTAAATGTGTTCTCTTAAGCTAATATCATGCAAAATGTTTTTCCCTCATTTGGCAACACTCAATACTATAGAATAGCAAAGTAAAAACATGATATTTTTGCAAATTTATTCAAATATAAAAAACTTAAATATTACATTGACACAAATATTCAGAATTTTTGCAGTAACACTTATAATCTGGCTGAGCTTGTCTCATTCTATTGATTATCATTGAGATGTATTTTACACCTTGTTTGAAGTGTACCTGTGTTCAATTCAGTTCATTGGACTTGATTAGAAAAGACTCACACTGGTTTATATGTGGTCCTGAGTTGACATTGTTCATTAATGTAAAAACCCAGCCATCAGGTTGAAGGAACTGCTTGTAGAACTTAGAAACATGATTTTGTCAAGGCACAGATCTTTGGAAGGTTACAAAAATGTTTCTAGCCTCCATAATACCTATGTGAAAGAAGTTCTGAACAACCACAACTCTACCTAGAGATGGCCACCTGGCCAAACTGAGAAATTGTGTGGGAAGGGACATAGTAAGTGAGGTAGATAAGGTCCTTGATAGATATTCTGGGAGATGAGAAAAACTACTAGAAGGACAATCATCACTGCAACACTCTGCTTTATGGAAGTATAGCCAAGATGGAAGCATCCCCTCAGTAAAAGACAAATGAAGCCCTGTTGGAGTTTGCAAAACAGCACTTAAAAGATTCTCAGACTGTGAGAAATAAGATTCTTTGGTCCAGTGAAACCAAGATCGAACTATTTGGCAGTCAGGAAATAGAGCAGTTAAGGAGGGTGACAGGATAAGGTTTCATTAATACAAAAGAGTATAAACGGTGCAAGTGGAGAGCTTTTAAGTATGGAATAAGTGGCACGCTAAGTTAGGAGAACAAACAGAGAAAAGTAAAGTTAACCTCACAGAAGAACAAACAGCAGATAGTCGAGAAGGAGAAAATTACAGGAGCATAGGGGGCCAGAAGGTGTAAAATAGCTGTAGCAGTTCTATAATCTAATTTCTTTGGCTTAAATAGTTTTAGTTTTAC
Source organism: Erpetoichthys calabaricus (assembly GCF_900747795.2). Taxonomy (NCBI): domain Eukaryota; kingdom Metazoa; phylum Chordata; class Cladistia; order Polypteriformes; family Polypteridae; genus Erpetoichthys; species Erpetoichthys calabaricus. The sequence continues at coordinate 107,224,478 of NC_041396.2, read as the reverse complement.
CTTTAAAGTTAAATCAATTTAAATAAAAAAAAGTTAAGGCAGTTTTAGTAATCCTTAATCAAATGCAAGTCCTGTTGGATGTTGGACCTTTTAGATGATGGCTTGGAGGAGCCAGTCTTCTATGAGGCCTACATCTGCAGGAGATGCCAGCTGATCCAGCACCTGAAGGTCAGGGTCGCTGAACTGGAGGAGTTGGCTGGCTGTGTTGTTGTAGAGAATTGGCAGACCAGGCCAAGGTGTCGATTAGAGAGATAGCATGCACCATTAAGGTGGCATGGAGGAGGGGTATAGATAGGTGGGTCACGGTCACAAGGCATTAGGTAAAGGGTTCACAGTGTCTGGGGGCATCAATTAGAAGTGTCAAACTGTTTTCAGGTCCTTGCGGAGCTGGACAGTGTCTCTGAAGATTCTGAGGTGGTAGGCAGGGATGAGGAGCCCCAACGGGCCACCTCAAAACTAATTTCCAGAAAGAGAGAGGTAGTGATAGTTGGGTACTAAATCATTAGGGGGATTGAAGCACAGGTTTGCTCCAGAGACAAAGTCTTGTACAGTGTGTTGCTTTTCGGGTGCAGAGAAGGGAGACCTCCCTGAAAGGGTGGATAGGCTGTTGGCCCGAATACATTTTGGAACAAATGACATACATTAGGGTAGTCTGTCAGTTCTGTGATCCAAATTCAGAGAGTTAGGTGCCAGGCTGAGGATTAGAACTGACAGGGTAGTTTTCTCTGAAGTTCTGCCTGTGCCAGACTCCAGTCCAGGTAAGACTGAAAAAATTAGAAGACTTAACGTGTGGCTCAAATCTTGGTGCAGGATAGAAGAGTTGAGATTTATGGGGCATTGGGGCTCCTTTTGGAACAGATGGGACCTGTTCCACTGCAACAGGTTACATCTGAACCAGAGGGGCACCAATATGTTGGGGAGGCATACGAGTAGGTTAGTCAAGGGTTGTTTAAACTAGGGAATGGTGGTGGGGGGGAGCAGGGCAGGGAGTTTCAGACAGTCTAGGCTTATGACTGTACATGGAGGAGCATGTAATACTGTAAAAATAAAAGTGCATAATAATGTAAATTCTAACCCAACATTTAAATGTAAACGTAAAATGAGTAACACATTAAAAATAGCCTTAATGCTAGAAGAAAAATAGCCTTAATTGCCTTAATGCTAGAAGTATCAAAAATAAAATGAGTTGGAGTTGCATGTAGAAGATAATTATGATGTTAACCATCTTCTTCATTAGTGACCAATTTTCACTGCTAATTAACTACTTTTGCCTTTATTTTAATAGACCTGTTTTAAGGATTCAGTCCTCTGAATTGATTCGTTTCTTCATGAAATGACAGCCAAACAGAAATGAGATGTGAAACGAGCCAACAGATGAGCAGCTAAACTGGGATTTCAAACTCCAACCAATTTCACTCCAACCAATCTATTAATATGAAGCTGATTCTTGCTGTTAATTAAGCCCGCTATTTAATTCCGTGGCCTGTTGCTGCTCTCATTTGGCCACAGCAGACACTTCCAAAAATGTTGACTTTTTGTTCATCAAAATGTTTTGGTTACCTAAGAGATCAACCTTACAGAGACCTTCACTTTTCTTTATTTTCACATATTGTGTGACGGGCACAGGAGAACTGGTAATGTGGCGGCTCGTTTTGTGTCTCATTATTGTTTGGCTGCTAATTAAAAAAAGAGACAACTAAGGGACCTGAGTCAAGTTAATTAAAACTAAAGCAAAAGAAGTTAATCAGCAAAAACTTGTTACTAATGAAAAAGATGGTTAGAATGAAAACCTGCAGCCACTGTGGCCCTCCAGGCCTGGAGTTTGACACCCGTGACATAGAGGGATACACATTTTTTAGGAAGGATAGACAGTACAGAATAGGAGGTGGGGTTGCTCTGTATGTCAAACAAAATTTAAATGGCAAATGTTCTTCATTTGGACATTGAGCCCCATCTTAGTGAGGACATGTGGCTTCATCTAGAAAGTATTAGGGAATAAGGCCTTATTTTAGGAGATTCTTTAAATATTTTTGTAGTAAAAGATCAGTCAAAGAGGAGGTGAAGTGCATCAGGAATAGTAAAGGGGAATTAAAAAATACAGACGGTGAAATAGTATATGCAGACAGGAAATACAGACAGGAAAATGGCAAAATATTATCTCATTATATAAAATGAATGTCCGGGAAGATCCAAGCAAATATAGTCCAGTAGGCTTAACGTGCATCACATACAAATTAATGGAGGGAATTATTAAAGACTAGTCATTTAGCCCGCTACAATAATGGGCGCTAGAACAGTAGTGCATAAACATTAGTAGGAACAGTCTATATTAAATGGCAAGGGACTTTGACCTCAATCTTTTTGTTAGTTGTATTTTTCTTTCTTTCAGCCTTTCTTTTGTTGATGTTTACTTGCTGAGCTGACCGTTCTTCAAGGGCTGCTGCCGTGTATTGTGTGTCTTTAATTTTCTGTGACAGTAATACTGTCTTATACGTCCACTGGCTTGTACGTCCGTAATATACCTTTAATTTTCTCTGGCGGTAATACAGGCGTGCGCATCGGTAATATGCCTTTAATCTCCTCTGACAGTAATACTGGCTTGTATGTGGCTGTAATATGAGTCACGGTATTGTGTACCTTTAATTTCCTCTCGCAGTAATACTGGTTTGTATTTCCGTAAAACGCCTCTAACTTTCTCTGACAGTAATATCGCGCATCGCACCGTGCCCCGCGCATGCGCACTTCACCAGAAGACACGCGCACACACGGACACCTGGACATACACAGGGATTTTATTAAAGAGGATAAGACTGAGCACCACATGGCAAGTACAGAAGTTTTTCTGAACACTAAACATGGGTTCAGTAGAGGAAAGTCGTGTTTTACTAACATGCTAGAATTCTATGAGGAAGCAACAAAAGGGTATGATCAAAGTGGAGCTTATAAAATTATTTATCTGGACTTTCAGAAGGCATTTGATAAGGTTCCACATGAGAGGTTGGGTATCAAACTAAAAGAAGTGGGATTTCAGGGTGATGTTTTTAGATGGGTGCAGAAAATTGGCTCGGACACAGGAAGCAGAGGGTGATGGTGCGAGGAACCTCATCAGAATTGGCCGATGTTAAGAGTGGTGTTCCACAGGGTTCAGTGCTAGGGCCACTGCTCTTTTTAATACTGTATATATAAATGACTTGGATAGTAATATAAGTAACAAGATGATTAAGTTTGCAGATGATACCAAGATAGGTGGATTGGCAGATAATCTGGAATCCGTTAAATCATTACTACAGGACTTGGATAGCATACAGGCTTGGGCAGATTTGTGGCAGATGAAGTTTAATGTCAGTAAATGTAAAGTATTACACATAGGAAGTAAAAATGTTAGGTTTGAATACACAATAAGAGGTCTGAAAATCGAGAGTACACCTTATGAGAAGGATTTAGGAGTCGTATTGGACTCTGTGCTATCAACTTCCAGATAGTGTTCAGAAGCCATTAAGAAGGCTTACAGAATGTTAGGTTATATAGAATAATGAGTAGAGTACAAGACAAAGGAGTTTATGGTTAAGCTTTATAATGCCCTCATCTGGAGTATTGTGTGCAATTTTGGTCTCCAGGCTGCAAAAAGGATATAGCAGTGCTAGAAAAGTCCAGAGAAGAGCAACTAGGCTCATTCCAGAGCTACAGTGGATGAATTATGAAGAAAGACTAAAAGAGCCGAGCCTTTCCAACTTAAATGAAGATTAAGAGGTGACTTAACTGAAATGTTTAAAATTATGAAATGAATTAGTACAGTGGATCTCAACTGTTATATTAAAAGGAGTTAATCAAGAACAAGGGGATACAGTTGGAAACTTGTTAAGGGTAAATTTCACAAAAACATAAGGATGCAGTTCTTTACACAGAGAACCTTGGAATAAGCTACCAAGTACCGTGGTAGACAGTAAGACTTTAGGGACTTTCAAAATTAGACTAGTTGTTTTTTTTTTTTTTAGAAGAATTAAGTGGATGATACTGGTGAGCTTTGTTGTGCTGAATGTCCATTTCTCGTCTAGATTACTCTAATATTCTAATGTTCTAATGCCATGTCCAGAGGAAACCTGAAAGTGCAATACCATTCCAGCAGTGAAGCATGGAGGTAACAGAATCATGTAGAGGGAATGGTTCTCTAGTCATGGACAATGGAAACTTGAATGGGTCAAAGTACAGCGCTAAAGAAATTTTAGCCTTTTTTGGGTCCTGAGTTGCATACTTGTTTTAAGGCTGGCATCACTGTTAACCTTTTAAAAATATGTACAGACATACCATAGTGAAAGAAATAGATGCATTCCATTCTGCAAGACTCCAGTTTATTATGAGAAACTTCATTATTGAGAGATAGATAGGAGGAGGAATACAGATACATATTGCAACAAGATGCCACAGCCCTGATCCTTCACAGATCCTCACACACAGACTGATCCCCTTTTATTAGCCTTGTCTAATGCCTGCACATTAACACCATTGGCTATGCCTCGCACCACACTTGGAGTCAGAGCCAACACCATCAAGACTCGCTTTCTCAAACTCCATGAGCCAATCCAACCCTGAATCTTAAAGGAAGATGTGCCTGTGGCCATGCACTAAGGATAGTAGATTTTAGCACAGGAGATGCACCTTTAGCATGCAAGTAAATGCTGTCCATCTGTGACCCCTCTTCCGTGTTCCGCACTGGATCTTTACCATGGCCCTGTAGTAACCCAAATGGTTTGGCTATGTGGCATTTTATTTCTACAATGGATACCCTCTTTATAATTTGCATTCAGTTTTGAAAGGATATTGCTTTTTAGATTTCCATAGCATGCTGCAAAAATTATATTTATTACTTTCTAAAGATATTAGAATAATTAGAGTATGTGTGAAATTCATAGCCACTCAAGTATAATAGAGCATGCATCATATTAATGACAGACTACTATTCTGTGTAGCAATGTTGTGCAATAAGCAGTCTCACAGAACCAGATGTGTAATAGATCCAGTATGTATGGAAATAACCATGAGTGAATTTGGCTTAAATGAGGCTGGGAATAATTCACTGAATGTGAAATTTCTAAATCTATTGGCTCATAAAGGCAGAGCTCAAAGTAGATGTGGTGATTTAAACAACCAAAGCCAGTCGGGCTCTTGATAACGTCATGCAATTGATGACAAGCCTATGCTTGAAATATCTTCTAAAAAGACCCTTGTTAAACATATAAATGTGTATTGTGTGTCTAGAGAATGCATTACATGTGTTAAAAATGAACAAACTTTTCCAAGGGGATTACATTTTGTTGCACAAAGACATTACTGGACCAGTGGTAACTAGTAGCAACTGTCACTCACCGTTACAGTCAATGTGAGGTTTAAAGAACTGGCAGCTTATGTTTGTGAAAAGATGGAAATTGTAAAATATGCATTTGCACAAATCACAGTACAGTCACTTCCAGTTTATTTCTATACTCAATACATCACAAACAGTAAATGTGCCAAATGACACTAACACCACTCCAGCAGAGCTATATGTACCTTCTGACTGCATGTATAAATTAATAACTAAAGAAAGTTAAAGCTACTGTCAAACTGGAAATATCAAACATGCCATATCAAAATATATGTATGTATAAAGTGAGGTTTCTGAATCTTTTAGGACCCTCCCCCCCCCAATGGGATGACATGCCAAAGCACGACTGCCAGGTCTGTGGAGGACTGCTTGAACGTCATCGAGGCAACCGCAGGTTCACAGCGCAGCAGCATAGTCGAAATCATGCTATAAGCGCCAGTCGCCGATGGGTGATACAAGGAACATTACAAATGCAGGGAACAGTATAACTTGGCCTGGCCCCTGACAATGTGCATTTGCTCTGTCTGTCTATAGGAGAGTGTTAGCTCCCACTGCAATAAACAACCCTGCTTTTCCTGTTTCAAGTTGAATAAAGCTAGTGTTGCTAAAGTACCAAAACTCCGCCTCATATTTTGGGGTGCAAGACAGTGAGTCACGCATCACTATACAGACTGGCACAAAGACACAAGTCCAAACACATGCTTTTATTTCTTTTGCCCTCTCTCTGCCGCCTCCACTCCTCTCTCAGCAAGCATTGTCCTCCACCTCCTGACTCTGGCTCCTTGAATGGAGTGAGGCGGCCTCCTTTATAGTGGTCCAGGTGCTCTTTGGTCCTCTTCTGGTAGCACTCCAAAGTGTGGAAGAAGTGCTGCAGTCCAGGGCTCTGGAACTGTCCAGGCACCCCCTGGTGGTGGCCATGGACCCCAGCAGGGTTGAGCTTCAAAGCTCCAAGCCCGTAGCCCTGATGCAATCCAGATGGGGACCCCTGGACGCCAAATACTTTTTTGCTGCGCTTTTTAAGGAAACATCAGAATTCACCAAGAAAAAGTACAATTTTAACAGAACACTTATTTTTTTCATGCAAAAAGCATTGCAATTACTGCAACACTGATCATTTTACACACAGCCAATGAACTGTAAAAACTCTAAAAAAAACTACTGCAACAATCTATTATATGTACAAGGTGCAACTGATGCCATTGATGAAGTTCAATAAATCACCGAGCCAACTATACTTGAACTGGCTGCACGCAAGCACACAGAAGCCAATGCGGATGCTTGCAGGCTAGTCTAGTGCAGCTGCTGAAACCCAAGGACAGTGATGCTACAGTAGGTGGCCGTGGTTATAAGCTAGATACTCAACGATTGTACAGCACTGACTGATCAGCTCTGGCGTGCTGGAAAATTGCACTGGGAACCAACTATAGCTGTTTGTGGCGTTCAACGAATGTATGTTGCCGAATATACTCAGCTCCAGCGTGCTGGTAAATTGCATTGTGAACCGACTATAGCCAGTTCCATCGGTTTAAGATTTAACAATATTTTAGCAAAAATACTTGTATTTGGGATGTTGTAAAAATACAACTGGACATGTATATTATGCAAAACAGGTAACTTTAAATTTTTTGAATGGACATTTTGGTATTGTTTGCTGCTGTTCAACTTTGGCCCCACAAAGCCCATTTTATCAGGACCTTTGTTATCTCTGTTCTCCATGAAAATATGACACTGAAACTTTTTTTCAGCTTTAACTGCAAACAAGATTTAGTTAGCAACAGATTTTAAAATGTTACTTTTGATTGGAGTATTCCTTTAAGCAAAAAAGAAAAAAAAAGGAAAATTAAAAGGATATCAACAGCTTTGAGTAAAATATCTTTATTTTGCTGTGACATAATCTTGGTTTTGAGTCTGTTTCTTCTTCTGTTAAGATGCCCTGAGATTTGTGAGTTTGACCTAGCTACGGAGTGACCAAAGATTGTTTTTCCTTCTAAATCATGCGTGTTAGGAGGATGTTATCATACACTATGGCAGCCATAATAATAAATCAATCCCTTTTACCCATAACTTGTTTTTCAAATTTTGTGTTATTAAATTAATTTAATATAGTTATGTTAGGCATTATGCAATGTATATTTCAAAGAGAAAGCAGATTGTAGGACTTTAATTGAAGAAAACATCCCTTTATACATTTTAATGTGGAAACGGATGTGTATAATTTAAACTGTTGTTTTTTTATTATTGTTAGGCAGACATTCATTTAACTTTAATCACATTAACTATAAAAGGACTAAGAAAAGTTACAAGTTGTTCTATATCTTTTCAAATACAAAATTCAAATTCAAATTCAAATCTTCAAAACTACCAAAGTCAAATGAAATAGTACTACTTTTACAAAGTCATCCTTCCAAAGCCATGGGGTATGGAAACTGCATTGCTTGATCACTTTTAACACGTGTTACAGCTCTATTCAAACTCAGACATATCTCAAATAGGGCTTTAAATTTGTTTGTATACCATGGACTATTATTTCTCTAGTATCTATAAATTTCACCAAGGCAAGAAAAAGACATTTTTACAATGCTGTGCTAGCTGAGTTGAGACAATATGTAAACACTAAGCCAGGGGTCTCCAACCTTTTTTTCCCCTGAGAGCTACTTTTACAAAATGAAAATGGCAGAGAGCTGCTCATGTTTTCTAACGTTTATTCTCATAGCTTATTTCAACCCAATGAAACTGAATAAGCTTGTTTTGCCTGAACATTTACAAAATGTTGGTTGCATTAAATTAATTTTGCATTAAAACATCACAAAAAAGTATTTAGTTCACCTGCAAGTGCATTTTGTATATCTGTATGCATTTTCTAGTGTATCCCACATTATTGAATTAAAACATGAATACAATCAAAACAAAACAATGTAATTACAAATGCACAGATATGACTTATTCATTTGACATTTTGCTACATGTCACTGTCCAGTTGCATGTGTGATATGTTTTTTTAGTTAAATTACTGGCATTGCATGGAGTTAACAAGAGAGGTATATGGTGGAGTGTAGCCACTTAAGTTCACTCTTATGGGGTCATTTAAATGTTCATCTGTCAGTCTTGTTCTGAAGTTTGATTTCATGACATTCATGTCTGAAAAAGCAGACTCACAGAGGTATGTAAACCCAAACAAAGCAGACATTTTCAGAGCTGCTTGGTGAAGATTCTTATAGTTATCTGGCTCTACTAAGCTTCAGACATGCTGAGAATGCTGTTGAGACTTTAACTGCACATTATTTTGAAGGTTTACTAATATATAATATATAAAATCCAATGTCTGTCTGTCTGTATGTCTGTCCGGTTTTCATGAGAGAACTACTTAACGGATTTAGATTGGGTTTTTTTCTATAAGTTGCTTGAACATTCTGGTTGATTTTGCAACTTCTCTCATCGCACTAAGAATTAGAGTTCGCTTGCAGTACCAATTTATTTGTGCGAATCCAAGAAACCCGCAGCAAGCCAAGGGGAGGGGCCTTCCTTATTCACTCGCCAGCTTCGGGGCGTTTGCCTTAACTCCACTTAGCTAGAGAACGAGAAAACTACTTAACAAATTTAGATCGGGTTTTTTTCTATAATTTGCTTGAATATTCCGGTTGATTTTGCAACTTCTCTCATTTCGCTGTGTATCATAGTTCACCTGCGGTACCGATTTATTTGCGCGAATCTGAGATCCACACAATGGGCCGAGTGGAGGGGCCTTCGTCACTCACTCGCCAGCTTCGGGACATGTTCCTTAACTCTGCTTAGCAAGTGAACGAGAGAACAATTGAATTCAGCTTTGTTTGATATTTAAAATAAAGTGTTACTTAGGTCTTGATGAGTTTGAGTCCAGATAGTTTCTTAAGTGTATGCCACATTGAAAAGATAGATTGCAATTCAGATTGTGAATTGTGATTTTGTAGTAAAAGGATCATGAAATTATTTTTTCGAAAGATCGGCCAGACTAATCAAGTTTTCAATTGGCGGCATGGTGGCACAGTGGGTAGCGCTGCTGCCTCGCAGTTAAGAGACCCGGGTTCGCTTCCCAGGTCCTCCCTGTGTGGAATTCGTATGTTCTCCCCGTGTCTGTGTGGGTTTCCTCCCACAGTCCAAAGACATGCAGGTTAGGTGGACTGGCGATTCTAAATTGACCCTAGTGTGTGCTTGGTGTATGTGTGTGTGCGCCCTGCGGTGGGCTTTCCTGCCTAACGCCCTATGTTGGCTGGGATTGGCTCCAGCAGACCCCTGTGATATAGCAGGTTGGATAATGGATGGATGGAAGTTTTCAAATTTATGTAGGATTCGTTAACCCATTGGCGAGCTACTTGGAAAGGGGTTGCGAGCTACTGGTAGCTCGCGAGTGACGTGTTGGAGACCCCTGCACTAAGCACTCTAACTATTCAAAGTATTTCTGTGTACAATGTACTGGGTGCAAACATACCATTGAGAAGCAAGCTTGCTACAAAACTGGCAAAGAAGCACAAACTGTAAAAAATATCCTATTATAGGCTATGAGTCTAATTAGAATCATATTGAAAAAAATCAGATCATAAACAGCCAGAAATGTAATTCTCAAAAAGTTTAAAGTTGGCAGTGAAGGAGGAAATAGGGCTTCTTATGAAGACTATAAAATTTAATGTATTTCATATACACCCAAATATTCTGGTTTTATTTAGACACAAGTGGTTTAGTTACAACACTGCTTATGCAAACATCTTATAGTGGATTGTAATTAATTGTGCAATGGTTGAACAAGCTGTGATTTTGCCAAATATATATAGTCAATCACAGGGGTCACACGTGCACACATACACATGAACAAAGGGCCAATGTAATATGGACAAATCTAACCTGTTCATTTTGGTTGATGTGGGAGGAAAAATGAAGTAGGAAAACCAGACATCAGGAAAATGTGCAGACTCCATATGGGTAACAATCATGTGTGGGATTCAAACAAAACGTTGCAATGTCCAATATGTGTCTGTGCTACCCACTGTACCAACTATTTTAGAAGCATATTTGCAGTATAGTTTTTTTTTTATTACAGAAGAAAAAAATCAAGAATTATATTGTCCTCTTCTGTAATATTTTGATTTAGAATTTAGGTGAGATTCATGTGGGATCCCATCTAGTAGTGCTAGCAGATTTCAAACTTGAAGACAATCTCATAACACATACCACTAAGAGTGTGAATACAAATTGTGCAATACCATGAGAGTGTGAAGTTAGCATAGTGGTTTGTGATGCTGCTTTACAGGTCTAGAGTCCTTTGCCTGCATTTATCAAGCATCTCAGGATTACCCTTAGGAAGTGCTCTAAAAGTCTGATTTGGATAAGAAGTTATCCTACCCTAGAGTAGGAAATGACAAGTAGTTAGGAAGTACCCTGGAACTATTCCCAGAAAGAAGTTCTTATTTTGGCTGCTCCCGTTAGGGGTTGCCACAGTGGATCATCTTTTTCTATATCTTTCTGTCCTCTGCATCTTTCTCTGTTATACCCACCAATTGCATGTCCTCTCTCACCACATCCATAAACCTCCTCTTAGGCCTTCCTCTTTTCCTTTTTCCTGGCAGCTCTATCCTTAACATCCTTCTCCCAATATACTCAGCATCTCTCCTCAGCACATGTCCAAACAGGTGCAATCTCGCCTCTCTGACTTTGTCTCCCAACCGTCCAACCTGAGCTGACCCTCTAATGTACTCATTTCTAATCCTGTCCATCCTCACACACCCAGTGTAAATCTTAGCATCTTTCACTCTGCTACCTCCAGCTCTGTCTCCTGCTTTCTGGTTAGTGTCACCGTCTCCAACCCATATAACATAGCTGGTCTCACTACAGTCCTGTAGAGCTTTCCTTTCACTCACATGTATTCTGTCTTGTTTCTATAGACCTTCATTCCTCTCCTCTCCAGATAATATCTCCACCTCTCCAGGGTCTCCTCAACCTGCTCCTTACTATCACTACAGATCACAATGTCATCAGTAAACATCATAGTCCATAGGGACTCCTGTCTAATCTCGTCTGTCAACCTGTCCATCACCACTGTAAATTAGAAAGGGCTCAGAGCCAATCCCTGATATAATCCCACCACCACGCTGAATGCATCCGTCACTCCTACCGCAGATCTCATTACTGTCACACTTCTCTTGTACATATCCTGTACAACTCTTATGTACTTCTTTGCCACTCCCGACTTCCTCATACAATACCACAGCTCCTCTCGAGGCACCCTGTCATATGCTTTCTCCAGGTCCACAAAGACACAATGCAACTCCTTCTGGCCTTCTCTATACTTCTCCATCAACATCCTCAGAGTAAACATTGCATTTGTGGTGCTCTTTCTTGGCATGAAACCGTACTGCTGCTCACTAATCATCATCTCACTTCTTAACCTAGCTTCCACTACTCTTTCCCATAACTTCATGCTGTGGCTCATCAATTTTATCCCCCTGTAGTTACTACAGTTCTGCACATCCCCCTTATTCTTAAATATCGGCACCAGTACACTTCTTCTGCACTCCTCGGGCATCCTCTCACTTTCCAAGATTCCATTAAACAATCTGGTTAAAAATTCCACTGCCATCTCTCCTAATCACCTCCATGCTTCCACTGGTATGTCATTTGGACCAACAGCCTTTCCATTCTTTATTCTCTTCATAGCTGTCCTTACTTCCTCCTTGCTAATTCATTGCACTTCCTGAATCACTATCTCCACATCATCCAACCTTGTCTCTCTCGTTCTCTTCATTCATGAGCCTCTCAAAGTACTCTTTCCATCTGCTCAACACACCCTCCTCGCTTGTGAGTACATTTCCATCTTCATCCTTTATCACCCTAACCAGGTGCACATCTTTCCCAGCTCGGTCCCTCTGTCTAGCCAATCGGTACAGGTCTTTTTTCAGTCAGACCATGAAGAATAGAATTCAGGTCCATATGACTTCCCTTTGGTTTATTTTACTCTAGTTTAATGTAATCAGTGATCTAAACTGTTTAATGTTTTATTTGGCAAAGGCACCAACTTTCAAACATGTGAAGCACAGATTACCTAGCCATGAAGTGAGCAAAAATTTAATTATGTACATAAATATTCTTAGGCTTTGTCGAATGCAAAGCTCAGTGTACCTGTGTAACATTTCACTGTCAATCACCCATCCTGCCTCACTTATCTTCTTAATATGCTGGCTACTACAATACAGTTTGCATCCATGACCACCGATGTGTTGATACTGTGATATTGCTTGCATTTCATATATGCGTGTCCAACCATACTTGTAGCAATAATCTTTATGTGCCAATCACACCAAAATCTCTAGGAAAATCAGTGATACGCCTGAATATAACTTAATATAATGTTAAAGCATCTGGCTTTAACATTACCTCATATGGAGTGGTGGGAAAATGTATAAATCTGTATATTACCTCATGTCTTCTAAGGGCAATCAAAGTTTGGAGCAAAATTTGAGAAAAGGTTGGTTGTTACATACCCAAATCAATCCTATTAAAAAGCTGAATATTCCCCATGGCCAAAAAATGCAACATTACCAACATTTTCATTTTAGCTTACAGCACATGCCTTCTTCACATAGACAGAGCGATCACAAGATGTACAAGATTTGCTATCTTTGTCAAATAACTATCTTTTTACAGGTTCAATATCTTTTTTATATTGTTGTTGATCATTTCCAAAACATTCTGCCTTTCCCGAAATGTGCCTGACTGCTATCTCCTGGCAGCTGTTATCGAGTTAGGGCAGCTGACAAGCTCTTCTAAATCCTTGTTAGGAGTAGTTTCCTAAATTAGGAAGACTGAAAAAGTGCTATTACTCCTAATTCTAAGAGTAGGACCAAAATTGTGCACAGATTTTTGTGCCATTTACCGTTTTCCTACTTTGAGATGCTTGATAAATACGGGCACTAGTTTCAAATTTTACTCTGATCAGAACTTAGTGTTTGTGAAGGTTAGGCTAACTGCCAACCTGGGGAGAGTGGGTTTATGTCAAAGTATCACTAATTATGGATTTGCATTCCATCCAGACATGGTTCCTACCATGTGTTTGACACTACGTGAATAGTATCCAGCTCCCTGTGATTTTATACTGCACCAAGGCTTGCCAAAGGAATCAATAATTTCACAAACATTCTCAGTTCTGCTGCAACATATTGCTTGATATTAATACAAATTGTCTTTATTTTATTATTATAGAAAACTTATTATTTTAAGCAAAACAGAGATTAAATTAAACAGTAACTGGCTCTTTTTGAGGTAAAAGTATATAAGGATAGAATTCACTTCATTCTAGTTATTGAAAAGTGTTAAAATATTATACATAGTATAATTGTTTAATTAAAATGTCAGTATGCTAGCTGTGAAATTAGAAGAATTATAAAATAACCGTTAGTCATCATGATTTGAACGGTACTGACATAATATTAAGAAGCAGTGTCACTAAAACAGATGAATGCAGGCTTTAATATGCAGTGCACTCTTTTACATTACTATTGAAAAATCTTTCTGTCTCTTCTAAATCCAATTGTTTCTTCACTATTAGACTTTTCAATTCTTCTGGCTTTGGGAAAATTAATTCCAAACCAATTTGCATTCTTGGAATTAGATTTAAGATATTGCTGTGTCATTTTTATTAATGATTTTGTGGACACAAAAATAATCTCACTTTGAGTTATTTCTATTAAGAACTAGAACATTTTAAAATATCTACAGGTAATTCTTTTAATTCCACTGTGTACCACCCTTACCTAGAACAAAGATTGCCAAAAAGTATTGATACACTGCATCAAAAATGATGTTTTATAAAGGCAAAGCACAGAAACAGACAATGATGTGATTATTAACAGAAGCTATTGCATATTTTTTTTAAAAAGCAAAAAACAAATCTTAGATGTTTCACTCTGCCTGGCTTCTCAAAACCAAAATTACTTGCTTACTCTGCTCCCAATCACCATTCACTTTTGTTACACTACCTGCCAACTAAGCCCTTGCCTGAGGGTCACTTCGTGACTTTCTATAGAAAACCAATGCTGCTATCACCAGTCAGTTAACGCGATTTCTTTTAACATTACATGATCTCTTTCACTTTGGAGTTCCTGGGTCCCCATTTATCCAAACTAGTACTTTAGCACTTGCAGGAACCCTCTGGTCACCTGTGTGAATTTTTCTTGCACAATTATCCTTTTCCTTTTGAGGAGCAAGCCCTGCACCCCTTATAGCTGTTAAAGCTAGTATTTTTATTTACTTATTTATTTTTACTAAAGATGCATTTCAGAAAGATCTTGAAGAAGATATATATATAAAAAATAAATATATTTTATTTTAATTTATTCTGATGTTACCTAGAAATACCATCCAAGTGTTACTGGAAAAGGCCATTAGAATTAAAGATGCCGCTCTCATGATGGTACCCACTTTGGCAAGTGTCATCTCTCCAACAAAGTGAAGAAGGATTGGGAAGAGTCCAAACAAACAGAAGCCCTGCAAGAAAAAATATTTTTAATTAAATTTTAAATGATATATCAACTAGTATGAAATATAAATTATATTTCATTTATAAGTAATGAATATCAGCTTGTCATTTGAATTAAAACAAAATAACTTCTTTATAGAAATAGCAATATGCAAAGAAAAAAATTTAGTCACTATGATGGCCACAACAGAAGTAATCATCCACACTCACACACACAAAGCCTAACATCTATAGGCTGTGAAAGAAATCTGGACTCCATGTAAAAATTAAGAAAAGGGGAGTATGTGCAAAGTCCACACAGATGGTCTTCTGGAGCTAGGAGGTAAGAGCACTAAACACTACACCACTGTGCCACCCACATTATTTGAATATGAAAACTGCTGAATAGAGTGAGGTGAGCTTGTAACTGGATTGTTGTGCAGTGGCCTAATCATCAAGTATGTGCCATCCTACTGGCTACCACGGACATTAATCACTGTCACCTCCACATTTACTAATTGGCCAGTTTATAGCAGCAAATTTAACCTTAAGTTGTTGTAAAAGTTATAATACTTTTGCTTATTACAAGCAGGGTTGATGGCCATCTTCTGAAGCACTAAGCAAGCTTGCTGGTTCTACTTGCTTGAAATATTTCCTATCTTTCTTTTACTGTAGCTCATAAATTTCAACTGTAATATTATTTCATTCCTTATGGTAAGTGTTGTCATGTTTGTGATATTTTCAACCAGACGTTGGCCTTTATAAGCAGAAGGCATAACATGTAGAGGGGAGCAACATAAACACCAACTTCGAAGCAGGCCTTTAGCATTGATTGAAGAAGACTTGGTGGCATCACGCTGACATAGAAGGACAGCTAGAGGAAACGTTTAACCTAAAAAGCTTCACTTCAGATAGACAGAGGCATTGACTTTAATGACTGAATTATTAAATATATTTTTTCACATACCAAAAGATTTGTACTTGCCCACTGATACTTGTAAGTAGATTGAATTGGGATAGACTAGCTATTTGGACTACTGGGACAGCTCTCAATGGGCTCCTCTCTCTGTAGGTTGTACTATCAGCTCACATGTTGTGAGGCACAGCAAGTTAGCAAAGGAGAGAGACGTGTTGTGACTTGCCCAATGTCATGATCTGCCATTTCTTTTTAATTTTTTTTTGTTTTCATTATGGCTGCTTCTATCTTGAGCATCCATTGTTAGGGACACATTCATGGATCTCCCATAAGTCACACCGAGTGACATCATTAGTGTGATAGCTCATAAGCTAGCATCACAGAACATTCGGCAGCATTAAGAGGAAAGACGCCTCACGCCTGGACAAACTGGTGAGGAAGGCAGGCTCTATTGTAGGCATGGAGCTAGACAGTTTAACATCTGTGGCAGAGCGAAGGGCGCTCAGCAGGCTCCTATCAATTATGGAGAATCCACTGCATCCACTAAATAGTATCATCTCCAGACAGAAGAGCAGCTTCAGCGACAGACTGCTGTCACTGTCCTGCTCCACTGACAGATTGAGGAGATCGTTCCTCCCCCAAACTATGCGACTCTTCAATTCCACCCGGGGGGGTAAACGTTAACATTTAACATTATACAAAGTTATTGTCTGTTTTTCACCTGCATTATTATCATTCTTTAATTTAATATTATTTATTGTATCATTATGCTGCTGCTGGAGAATGTGAATTTCCCATTGGGATTAATAAAGTATCTATCTATCTATCTATCTATCTATCTATCTATCTATCTATCTATCTATCTATCTATCTATCTATCTATCTATCTATCTATCTATCTATCTATCTATCTATCTATCTATCTATCTATCTATCTATCTATCTATTTATTCAATGGTCAAGTCTACTATCTAATGTTCTAGCTTTGGCTCTATTAACTGTTTTTGGTTTCTGACATCTCACAACAAGACATGCTTATAATTTGCTTATAATTTTTGTTTCACATGCTAGGCTGTCTTAACTAAAAGTTGTATTAAAAGTTTTGACCTTGGCTAATCATTTTTTACTATCCATCTTCTTTTTCTGTCTCTATTCAAATTAACTGCTACTCTGTAGAATCTTCTTCTGTCATCCATTACATGGACCTGTCACACAGCCAAGCATTTTTAGTAACAGACTGCTCTACCTTCAATGCTTATGGGGATGCTTTTGGGGTTAAAAGAGAAAAATATTTTACATTAACAAAATTTTACTTTACACTAAAGTGTAGACTTCTTCAGTGCAAAGATACTCTGGAATTAAGCGAGATTAGCAGAATTATTTGCTCAGGACAGACTGATATAATGAAAAAGTACTCTTGACTAACAGTTATATACTAATTTACCCAAATACCATAGGATGTCCAAGATTTATAAATATTCATGCATTCAATAATGTCTTAAATTGTTCTGCTATAGATAACTGTGCTCTGTTACTAAGGGACCTAAACAATGTCCCAATAGTATATTGTTGCTTTGAGCAGTTGGTTTAAAATCTTCAGTCAGACCATGAAGAATAGAATTCAGGTCCATATGACTTCCCTTTGGTTTATTTTACTCTAGTTTAATGTAATCAGTGATCTAAACTGTTTAATGTTTTATTTGGCAAAGACACCAACTTTCAAACATGTGAAGCAAAGATTACCTAGCCATGCAGTGAGCAAAAATTTAATTATGCTTCACTCCTTAGTGAATTAGGGCATTAGTGCACCTAAATTACATACCCAGAAATGAACTATTATTCTGCTTAGGAAATAAAGGAAACGCCAAATGACTGAAGAGTAGTGAGCATAATAAGCATAAGTTAAAAAAATTAAAAGAAACCCTTTATATGAATAAAAACCTTTACTTAACACCAATATGAACTAAATAAAACAAGAAAAAATAGGCAGTTTAGGATTTTCTCTCCAAAAGACATTTTATGATGCACAAATCTGTAATCAATTTCTTTTCTGTCCCAGTCTGTCAGCTATTGCTGTATGAAGTTAAGATTGCATATCTCATAGTATTACAAAGTTATACTATTTCGCATAAGGTGTTCCCCTTTTGGAAATATGTAGTCTCTTGCACCTTAACAATCTCTCTAAACAAATATTGCAGTTGCAGTTATATTTTATTTTGTAGAGGAGGAAATTCCACTCTGAGCCATGAGTTGGTGCTGTCACTTAATGCCTTTTCTCTTCCTCCCTCTGGCCTCCTGAATCCACCTTTTCCTCTCTCCAATCCTGAAAACCGGCTCCTTCTCTATCTTGGAGTGAGTCGACAACAGACACATCTGAAAAAGACGTCACTGCATTTGCTGTTTGTTTCTTTCTATGCAACATACTTCAGTCTCTTGTGTTTAACCATTTCACAATCTATAACTACCGTGTTTCCCCAAAAATAAGACAGTGTCTTATATTAATTTTAGGTCCAAAAAATGTACTAGGGCTTATTTTTGGGTAGGTCTTATTTTTATTGAAGTTCAAAAAAGTAAAGTACATTTATTCCTGTTCAACAATTATACGGTACAAACTACTGGTACGTTAACACCTGTTCAACAATCAAATCAACATGTACGGTATTCATGTTCTACAAACTACTATACGAGGGGGTACACAAAAGAATCCGCAATAGCGCCGCACTGGACGGAGCCCCCGAAGCACACACATCCCCCGCCAAGGCAGGCAAGCACAGAACAACTTACTCTGAGGTAGTGCCCCAAGTTTCAACCCCGTCTACTGCCGTTCTCGATGCCTGCGGCCGCGAACCTCCGCCTCCCGCTGTGGAAAAACACCGCACTTCACCTCTTCCCAAACGAGAAAAGATTTTTCTCGCCTAAAAAAAGGTGAAATGCAGCACCCCTCCCCAGCAGGAAACAAAAGCCCACAGCCGCACGCCAAACACAAAGAACGAGAAGAAGCAAAAAACGAGGTTGAAAGCTGTTCAACACTCACCTACCGCAGCAGGAAAAACGTGCACCCCAAAAGCCCTGGCCAGTGCAGCGCTACGGGTATCACGGACTCCCTTGGGCACTCCCTCCTATGTTAACTCTGGTTTAACAATCAACATGTATTCATGTTATACAAACTACCGTATGTTAACTGCTTCTACATTTATTCAAATACAATCATGTCATCTTCTTCTAGAATATCATCATAACTCTCCATATCTGAACCTGCAATTCCTTCCTGGATTTCTTTTGACTCTAATTCCTTTAGAATCAATGGCCCCAATCTCTCATGTGCAGCAGTACTGCTCTCCTTAAATGAACACTTCTTGTCCAGGTAACCTGCTCGTAGTGCATTGGCAACACAGCTTTCAGTGATTTTATCCCATGAATTCTTCACCCAAGTCACCACCTCTTGCAGCTTAGGCTTCACAAAGTTCCCCCGCTGATTTCTATCCATTCTGTTTTCAATGTTCTCATTGACTTCTATTCTCAAATGGTCCTTGAATGGCTTGTTTATTGCAATGTCATGTGTCTGGAGATAGGCTGTCATTCCTGCAGGAATCATTATCTGATCTATTCTTCTGTCTGTAAGGAAGTTCTTCATGTCTTTAGTGTGGTGAGTGCTAGCAGAATCCCAGACTACCAGACCTCTTTGGGCACCTCGCAAAACACATGGAAACATTAAATCTAGCCACTTTCTTATAACGACTTGAGTGCACCATATTTATTCGATGTTATGCTGGACAAAAGACGTTTACTCTTTTAACTATTTGTAAAAGCAACTTACCTTGTAACCAGGGCAGCTTCTAGGCTAAATACGGCAGCTCTCAGGACAGATGCAAAAACGGCGGATTAGCAGTAGGTCTTATTTTCGGGGGAGAGCTTATATATTAGCGTTACATTAGAAATTACTGCTAGGTTTTACTTTCGGGGTAGGTCTTACTTTCGGGGAAACATGATATGTACATTTAATTATGTATTCATCCAACCCTTTACTTTCAAAATTATTTTTCATGTCAAGTCCCTCAAACATTTTCTGCTTACTACTAGACAAACAGAAACCTCCCAGTTATATGACCCACAGAAGTTTAGATTTTTATTTATGTATTTGTTTTTTTTTTTTTAATTTTGTTGTTGGTTAAATCTTGAATTGCAAATCTGCAATAATCTAAGTACATAGATACATTTTCATATCAGCTTCTTCCAGTGCTGGGGCAATGCCTTTCCAAGCAGCCCTGGGCACATTGCAGGAAACAGCTCTGGACAGGGCACACATTTACCTAAACTATTTACTCAGTGTCCAATCAACCTAAACACATTTTGCCATGCAAGTAGAAGAGTGACATTCAATCGAAGTGGGAAGAGGAAGGGGGGTTCTCCACATGAAACTGTAAGTAGCAATGTGATATGATTCAATAGCATTTGATCAATGACACATCCTCTGTGAAAATTCATGCTCTATGTTTCAGTGACATTCAGTCAAGGTTGCAAGGATGTCAGGATCCCGAGGTGAAACTGCAAGCAGCAGCATGACACAGCGTTGGTTGATCGCAGTACAAATGCATTTACAGCGGTCCCTCGTTAAAATTCGCATGGCACATAATATTCAATCAAAAGGTAGTGGTTCCTCACGTGAAGCGAGTACAGCATGGACGCTGAAACTGGAAGAGCATTGCTCAGAAAACTAAAATAGGGAGAACAGCAGCAGACTAGCATCCTATAACTTTTTCCAGTACTCCCCCAACCATATGTTATCTTTTTTTCAAGAAGAAGAACACATTTTCCCTAGAACAAACATTAAATCTTTTGACATCATGAAACAAATAATCCGCATACATTCTCACATATGCTTGTGCATAGAGATGTGTAAAGATTAGCTGTTGCATACATAATTTATGTCCTGCTTTTTATGCATTCACATGTAGTACAAATGACTACTTATAGACAACTATACATCACTGGAAAGGCTTGAAACTCGGCTGTTCAATGGTAATGAGTCTTTCACTGTATATGGCTTGACATTGGTGGGATCTTTGATAAAAGCAGATTCACTCAGCTGTGATACATTTCGCCTTGGTATATACATGTGCAGATTGCATACTTTACTAATGAAAGAAAGCAGACAACATGGAAACTTATGATTTACTTGAAAGAGGACAGCCTTGGGTATGTAAAAATACCATTATTGCTTTTTGTTGGCTTGTGGGTTTACTGCAACATGACAACTTAGAAATATGGCACTGTTCTGCTGCTGGGAAGGAGTGCCAGAGAGTCAGCAGACAGTGTAGCATCTGCATATCCCATTCTCTTATGTCAAACAGTATACTGCACCAGTGGTCCTAAAGTTTAGTCTTTGTTCCCCCATGGCTGCAGGTTTTCATTTCAAGCAGTTTCACAATCAGAAAGTATTTTTTTTTACATTTAATTGATCACAAAGTTTTATTATCTGACCTTTTTTTCCTTTCAGACTGTATTAGTCAAGGTGGATAAATTAAATATTAAAGTTCAGTGCAAAGGTACGTGAAGGCAACCAAGTAGTTGTAACATCCTAAAAAAAGACATAATACAGCCTCAGGTTTGTGCCAAGGCAATACAGATGAAGAAGAGCTCCTCTTTTACCCATAAGGGATCACAGACTGCCCATATAGCCCAGTGTAAAGTGGGGAACCAACCTAAAAATTGATTCCCACCAAGAGGCTCCAGTCTCCATTAGATTAATAACCAATGGCAGTCAAGTGGGAGGTAGTGAGTCCAAGGAAGTGAAGTTACAAATGCAGCCTTATAAAGCTGTAGTAAGATCCCCCCATGCTTTAAAAAGCATAGAAAAAAATGTTTACCATTGGATCTACGGTGTTATGAATGTCAGAAGAAGGGATGAAAACACAATCTTCTGTTCCTCTGGCCCAACATATACAGGTTATCTTCAGTCTCAAATGTCACATTCCTAAAGTACTTGTACCAAACAACACAAATAATGTTCTTTTTCAACTCTCTGATCTTTCCTGAACCTCTGGTCTCTTCTCATCCACCCCTTCCTCCCCCTTCCTGCCAATTGAGCCCTTGCCTCTACTCTAAACCTAATGCCAATCTCACCTAGCTGATGATCTAAGGGGCCATTTGAACCATGAATGGGAACACCTTCCAGTGATGGTTCCTGTATCACTTCTGGGATCAAGATTCTGAGGTCTTAAAACAACTAATTAAAGGGCCAGGTTAACCCCAGGTTACCTGTTTATCATATGTGAAGTTTTAGGAGGGCATAGATAAACTATTTTTACCTTATTCCCCCCATAGCTCCATTTTTGAAACATTTACCCTTAGTAATGTTTCGTGCCCAAGATGAATAAGTTACAATTACTAAAACAATTACTAAAAGTGACATTGTGACCCATCACTGTTTCCATAATCCCAATCAGGGCATTTTATGACTCCTAATTACTGACGCAACAAATGGTGAAATGTCAGGGTAATGACAAAAGGCAGATGAGGAGTGGAGTTAACAGTAAATTTAACAGCCTCCAAAAAGAAAAAAAACAGGAACAGTCCTACCGCCTTTCTCTGCCTCACTATTAAGTTTTCAAAGGACTAGTGGGATTGCATCTGAAGAAATGCATGCAGTTCTAGTCACTATGTTATAAAATAGATATAAAAAAACTTGGAGCTGTGCAGAGAAGAGTAACGAGGTTCATCCCAGGTCTTAAGGACATGCCCTATCTGACAGACTCAGAGAATTAAACCTGTTTAGTTCTGAGCAGAGGAGACTGTGTGGGGACCTAATCCAGGTCGTCAAAATCTTCAAAGTCATTGATAAAGTTGATTCAGCAGAATTCTTTCATCTTAAGGATGAATCACGTACTCAAGGACACCAGAGGAAACTAAGTGGAAGTGCATTTAGGACTGAAGCCAGGAAACACTTCTTTATGCAAACAGTTGTGGGAAACTGGAACAAACTACAAAAACATGTAGGCAATGCGAAAACCTTGACCATGTACAGGAATTTAATTTGTTAGCTTTGGAGCTGCTTATAACATTAACATATCACATACAAATAACATAAATAACATATATCAAACAACTACAAACAGTTGCAGAATAGTAGATGTGCAAAAGAAAGCATGTGTGTTGTAAGAAAGGCGCTATATTGCGCCTGACCTGGCACAGACTTGACATAAAAGGCACGTATAAAATAAAAAGACTTTTATTGGTTCTTCAGCTGGAGGGCATGTCTTCCCGTAATCCCTCCAGCCACAGCACAGTCTCAAGCACTAAGCACTGAGTCACCACACTCCTCTCTCTTTCACCACCACTCCTCCACAGCTTTGCCCTCCTTCCACCCGACTCTGGCCCCTTTTATTGGGTACCCGGAAGTGCTCCAGGTGGTTGATTATCGACATCCGGCTGCACTTCCGGGTAAGGTGAAACCAGGGCCCAAAAGGGCCCAGCCGCTCCTGTTGCAGTACCCCCTGGTGGCGCCAGCGGAACCCCACAGAGCTGCACAGAACTCCAATCCCCATGAAGCCCTGGGGGAGTCTGAGGCACCGCTGCAACCCAGGGAGGCTGCCATCTAACGTCCAGGGGCAGATACTGGGCTTCTCACCCTTGTCCCCCTGGAAGATGTGGTGAAGGGGCATCCCGGCCAGGCATGGGCCCCGGCCATCCGTCACAGTGTGTACATCGTTTATGCACATGTGCACACATTTAGATACACTGTACAAACACACACACACACCTCCCACTCACCCAGTATATGAAAAAACACAAATAAGTGAAGGAGACAGGCTAAATTACTAGTTTGTGAGGGTTATGGCTGTGGGAAACACATGTTTATGTGTTCATTAGTTTTAGTTTTAATTGACACAGAGAATTTACCGAGGTAACTTTATGGAACAAGTGATGAGCTGGGTGAGATGATTCTTTTGGCATGGTTTATGACACTAGATCCACACAAGTCTACAACAGATGGAAGAACACAGACAATTATTTTCTTTGCAGACCTAATAATACACTATAATTTATTTTTGTAATGGACTGTTGCAGAACCAATCCAGACAACAATGGAAAATGTGATCACACTTTCAATTATATCTTTGCAGAACTGTACTAGGATGGGCTGAGAAATATGATTTTTTTTTTAGTTATAGTAAAAAGAGCCTTCTTACTGATGAAAGTGGTGTTAATGCTGATAATTCTTGTGATAGTTGTGCCCAAAAATGACTGTAAAATCATTAATCTAGTTGGAGGGATTGTAATTGCTGCTTACAAAAGTCAGTTACCATTTCCATTGTCATGGTGGTATTGAGTAATTGGTTATATGTAGAAGACCAAGACAAAAGTCGAGCCCCCTCCTTTCTGTATGCTGTTTCATTACCCTTAATAATTAGTCCAATAATTGTGATGTCATCAGCAAACCTAATTAATTTTACCTAAAGGTCAGTGGACATACTGTACAGTCATTATTATACAAGTAATATTAATTTAATATTTATAAAAAAGGCTGCAATACTTTAGGGTAAACACAATTATGACAGGATTTAATTTTGGCCCTGCCCCATACCCCATATTTATTCACTTTTTGGCAATGCTTGGTTTATGCTTATTGTTTAACCCTTCTCCCTACTGCTTTACTTAACTTAATCATTAAGATAAAATACCTATAATCGGTGCATTTCCTCTCAGGTGCTATAGCGATAAGTAGCATAATCACCTGATGGAGATTTAAGAAACTTTGCTATAACTTTTGCTGTGGCATTGTCTTTATTCACTCTTTGCTACAGTTGTTTTCAGCAGATTTACCTTTTGTATTTTTTTTTCTTTTTAAGGTTTTTGACTTTGGCTTGTTTTATTATTATTGTTGCTCCTTTGACTTTGTGCTCCAGTTTAAGAACTCTTAGGATTTTGATATAATTGAATATTGTCATAGGGATTTTTTCAAGCTTTTTGATTTTTATCTCTGTCTTTACAATGCACTTATGATGTACCTTTAGGAGATTCTTAATTTATTATTTTTTAGTTTTCTAGTTTTTCTTTTCTTTTTTGTTTTTTGGATCTCTGCTTTCTTTGTCACCTGGATTTAGTTGTTTCTTGTTTTCTTTGTTTACTATTCAATAGACTTTGTCTGCTTTTTGCCCAGTAAATAGTATTTAAACATTTATTCCAAATCAGATATAAAGAGGGCTTTATGGTGTTGGTCTTCACATTTGAGTAAATCATAACAAAATGCCACAGTTAATAAGTTCACAAAACTGTGTCAGCTTTAGAAAGGGTAAACAATTGGAAGAGCTGGATTTAGTTTTAATTGACAAGTACTTAGACAGCTGCTCCGAAGGTATTCGGAAGGTATAGCCCTCATTAGTAAAGGTGAAAAAACTCAGTTTCTGATGTTATGCTGCTCTATAATGATATTACTCAGATGCAGGAGATCCTTAATTATTTGACACTACTGAGAATCATAGAATTCCAAAAAATTCCACTTAAGCTGATCATTACCCAAAAACATTCATGTCTGAATCCATACTACCTCTTATGTCAGAATATTTAGTTTAAGATTAACACAATCAAGTAATAAAGGACAATCTGAGTAATTCCATTTCAATTGTTCATAAAGTCTCAGAAATTGATGTGTTAATGCTCCCAGAGCTCCAGTTCAAAAGGGATATCCCAAGAACCAGGTGTCCCTGCCATAGGGATGTCTAAGTGGTCAATGTATCCTTGATGGAGAATGTTCCTGAACCACTGTCAGATGGCATTCCAGCCAACCAAATGTTTCAGATGACCATTTTGGAGTTTGTTCAAGAGTTGCGTGCCAATCAGCAGTAGAAGTGATTTCATCCAGGAGAGTGCTAGAGCCACAAGAAGCCCCCAGCAGGATCTGTTTCAGAGCAACAAGATAACACGGCCGGAGCATTCCAGAAGTTTGTATGGGCATGCCATAAACATCTGACAAAAGCTACATGTTAATGTCTATGGCCAGTGTGAGATTTGAGAGGTCCAAACCCTGTCCAATTGCCAAATGGTCCTGCTCTAGGTCCCTGTGGTGGACATTCCGAGTCCAGGGCCATGCTTGTAGTGGGCTTTCTCAATACAGTGCCTCACCTCCAGGTTGGGGCATTCCAGTCTCTATTCTTGCCTCAATGCTTCTCCAGCCTGAACTCTGGGAGGAGGCATTGTAGTACTCCTTGCTCTTCCTCTAGGAAAAAGTGTACATGTGCTTTGTGCATTATCCTCAGGAGAGGAAGACACTAAGTTTAAGTTCTGCCCTATAGGATTTTATTTGTATTTTGTTATATATTCCATATAAGTCAGTGGCGGGCCGTCAGGGCCTGCAAGGCCTTCTCTGCTGGCCTAAAAAAATATCTGAATCACAAACTGATGTTAATTATATTTTGTCCATGAATACTTATTAAATAATTCCAAATAGTCTGTCTGCTTCCTTTCATAGCTTTTCCGATGGTTGTGCTGCGCCTGCTTCCAGACATGTATTTTCGTATTAAAGCATTTAACCAATCACATTTCAGTCATCATCTGTTGCCAGGCAGGGTCAAAGTCAAAGAAGTCTGTCCAGAGACCTTCACAATCCGTTCTGCAGGCCCTCTAACACAAAATAAATGTCAATTAAACTGTTGCTTCAACCAATCAGATTTTGAGTTGGTTTCACTAGGGCCCTCTAGCAGGCATACGGCAACGTCACCATATTCAGATCCGTTGATTGGATAGGATGGTGCGGATGGTGTAATAGAAAAATCTGAATGAGAACATCATGGGGCAGCTGTACACATTGGTATGTTTGGCGGTGACCATTCCCGTGTCCACTGCTTCTGTCGAGCGGACATTTTCAGCCCTAAAGCGAATTAAAACTTATGCCAGAAATACGACAGGGCAGGTTCGACTTTCAACATTAGCTTCGATGGCGATAGAAAGGGACTTCGTGATGGAACTGAAGCGCACAAATAATCTGTACGACAGAGTAATTGAACTGTTTTTGAGGAAAGAGAGGTGGATGGATTTTGTTTACAAATAATCCAAATTTTTGGTGAGTAAAATGTTGCGATTTTCCTAAATAATATTGCAAGTTTATGAGTTATTATTGATGTTTTTTATATGTGTCACGGGCTATAGCTGCAGTAGAAAGGATCTTGTTCACCCCTGGTTTGTCTATTCAATAAAGGCATTTATTGTGGCTACAGGAGTTATCTATCTGCGATGCAACGGCTCTTTATACTATATTTCTGCATATTAAGATGGTTTTTATAACCATAAATTAGTTTTTGAGGGGCGGGTTGATTCAGACAGAGCACTGCTGAAGGCCTAGGTGTGAAATGCACGGTCTGCCACTGATATAAGTGTCTAAAATACACCACTCAGGAGGAGTGGTTCTGTCAGGTTTTGATTTCGAACCTACCCCCTAACCCCACTTTTTCCATTTTTTGACCTTACTTATTTTCTGTTATCTTTGGTGTACCATGACCCTGTGTGGCTATGTTGTAAGGACTCTAGGTAGTGCATTTTCTGTAGGAGTTGTGACAGTTAAATCAACATTATCCTGAGGGATATTTAAAAACCTGTCTTTACCATATCTTATGGTTATGGCATTACCTTCAGCCCATGCTTGCTATAGTAATCCCTAAGAACATACTTTCTGCATTGTTTCAGTTCCATTTTCAGGTATTCATCTTTAGCTTGTTTTGGTTGGTGCTTCCTTGGCTTTGTTCCCCAGCTTGTGAGCTCTTAGGCTTCTCATACAATTGAAAATTGTGTTAAGATTTCCTCTGGCTTTTTGACTGTTATTTTTAACTTTGTCATATCTATTGCAGTTACATTTTTGGGCCTTAATAAGATTTGATTTTTTTTTATTCAGTATTGCCTTTTATTCTTTTCCTTCCATGCTTTAATTGTGAACATTTTTGTCTTGCTCCTGTTCACTGCTTATTTTTCAGCTTTATATTTTAAATATGTGTTGAAGTTTGTTATTACGGAGGGTTTTATGGTCTGGCCCTCCCATCTGTAAATCAAAATAGAATGAGTTCCACTGTGCCTTCCACCTTTGATTATTTGGGTGAAGTAAAAAAGATAAGAAAATAAGATGGTCATCTTATTTTTTTGCCTGTCCTCCCCTCACCTCACACATCGTAAGGCTGGGTGTGCTCTTGGTGCCAGGGTCGAATAGTCATCTATTCAGCTACATGGGTATCCAGAACTAGGAGCAATCTCACTGACAGAGTTCTCTTGAACCTAAGCATCCATCTTTCACAAACAGTAGGATATAATGAATTTGCCACTACCGCTGTGCATGCTCCCATCAGCCTTATTTTGTTCATTGTATTTTTCACTTTGACTTTTTTATGGAATTTGGTTGATTAAGCCCTTTAAGCCAATACTTTTGCTCAATTTGTGGCCTCCCTTTCTGTAACAGAACTCAAATCATAACATAATTCCCCAAACAATCAAAAATGGAAAGCAGAAGTGTAAAACCATTTCAGATAATTTAAATAAATTGCAGCAATTCTTATTTAGAAGTTCTGATGGAACTGGCAGCATATTTAGAAAAACACAGGTTGGTTTCCCTGCAATAGAATTTCACATTTATTAAATCAAGCCCAGGAGATTCATAGCAAACTAAAATTGACTACAGGATTTTCACACAGTATTTTGTCCATTGGGTTCAACACAATTTGCATGACATTTTTGATCATTTAAGTCAAGTCAGTTTCCATCTGCAATATGCCATGAACTCTGTACTAACATTTAGTAACGGTACTTAAGAGAATGACACAAAACCTCCTCTTAAATAGAAATAACCAGTTTCTGCTACTATTGACATGGAGCTACTGGCTGCCACGTAGGCTGCCAAGTCAAGTCTCTAGCTCCAATAAGCACTAAGGTTCAAATAAATTAGTCTTGTTGCTTGAGGTCCTAGGGGACGATTATTATCATGCTGCTCAGTAATTCATACCCAGCCAGAAGGCCATGAGGTCTCCACCAGCCTAGCTTAACTCTTTGAGGGCTGAATATTTTTTGCAGGCAACTTTGTTTTCTGAAAAGCACACAAAGCAAAGGTTTCACATGTAAACCAATGTAAAACGTCTGTTGCTGTTGCTACTGTCGACGCCTGTTCAGTGTCTCTGGTGGCTGTGTAGGGACAGTTCGGTGGCCAGTAGGAATGTGTGTAGGGCCGGCTGCCTGGCCTGTCTTCGAGTGGCAGTGTGACACAATCTGGTTTGTACCTCTTGTCATCGTAAGTGGTGTTCTTCCCTGGAAAACATTGCTGTGGGCGCATCAGTTACACAGGCGCGTTCAGCACCATGATCAGTTAGGGACAGATCTACTGAAGCCGGTACCTCACTTTCGTTTTTAATCTCCATCTTCAGATCACTTGCATCAAAATTGGAGTCCAACAAGTCAGAGTCTGATTCGGTGATAATTTCCTTTGGTCTCTCGCCAGATGTCGATGCCATTTTAGAGGTTGTTTGCTCTTTGCTACTCATGCATACACAGGTAATCGAGGTCAAATCAACAAAGCCAACTTTCCTTCTAACAAAAGAGAGTTGAACTAAAATATAGCAGCGAGTTTTGTCACCATTTATGGCTGATTACTGTCCTCTACCTCTGAATTTTGACAAAAGTTGACATCCAACAGTGAGTCGAGCATGAATTGAGAATTGGGTTGAGCTTTATTTTGCAGTCCAATACTCCCTTCCAAAAGTTCAGTCATCCAATCATGGGAGATGCTGGCAGTCTCTTGGAATTCGGCATCTAAGCTGCTGCTTTTGGTCCAAGGAAAGGGTATTACAGTTGTGCTACCAGCATTCTTGCTTAAAGGCATTTTGGAGTCCAGAGCTCTACCCTCAAGGAGGAACTATTCCAGAGTTCAGAGCTATCCCATCATGAGGATTTGTTTCAGTCTACTACACCTCACAGTCACTCTTTATTTAGTAAAACTTGAATCCTAACTTGCAACTAACTCTAATTTAATTAAGGGACATAACTCCACGAACGCAGTATTCAGGTGTTCCAAATCCATTACACTGGCAGAATAGGACAATATGCTGAGCTCAGCTTTGGAAAGTCCTGAAGCAGTTCAGCATCAGGGGAGGATAAGTAAGATAGATGATACATACTGTACTTTGATGACAATATGCCTGAACACTCTAATGCCAACTAGTGTGTAGATCCCCTTCCCCCTGACAGTTAGGATTTGTTAGGTAAGCTACAATTGATTTGTAGGCATGTCAATGTACTTGTCGAGCACTTCTTTTTGTGCATTGGTTCCTTTAGCCAAATCTGATATTTAAGTTTTCAGTTATCCGGGTTTTTTTATACAAAAGTGTTTAGATTGATGATTTCTTCTTCCTCATGTTCATGTCTGGACCCATTTTGAATGTAACATGGTGATCTCTGACAACACACTAGGAAATTTGTCCTCCTTCATTAAACTTTCATTTTACATACTGTTTAATAAATATAATAACAAATGAAAAATAATTAAAGGCATTTGTTTCTATGGCTCCCTGCTCCATGTTGGTGCACTAGAATCTGGACTAGTCTCACCATCTCTGAATCTCTGATATTTCTTAAGTTAAATCTGAGTGGTTATGTTTTTACTTACATTATGGGATAAGAGCAGTGTTCAGCTCTTCAAACCCCTATGAATATCTCAAACTAATAAAATAGACAGCTACACCCTCTTAGAAAAGCACCATTAAGAGTATAAACATTAACATGGAATCTTGCTTGTTTGTACATTTTTTCTAATACCCTAAACTGAATATTGAATTTTATAATTTAGCTTTAATGAAGGTATCTCTTAAATTAAATTTAATAATCAATGTGGACAAAATCAAAATGTATATGATCACTGATTTTTATATTTATAATACAGAAGTAAAGAGACAGAGGACTAACTAACTAACTTAAAAATAACATAATTGTCTAGCCACAGCAATTTAAAATAATAAAATATATACTGTACATGCACTGAATGAGAGTTAAGGAAAGTTGCTAATTTGAAACATAAATTGAATTTAATAAAATGTAAAGGAAAACACCAAGCCACCTAAAAAGCTTCTTTGGCCTACATGACCATTGATAATCTGACAAAGTGTATAAAATATAAACTTATCGAACTTATTCAGTCAGGTTTTGATATACAGAAAACCATGATTAATGTGACATTTGTAGTCCTTTATAAATTATAGAGGATATAATAAGTCATTTAAAGGTCAAAAGTAGCACTCTGACCTTTGCAAACATTTTAGTGATTCAGAATTATAATTAGCTGGTATTATATTCTAGGTAACATCAGTTGTCTTCTGACAGTAGTACACAAGGCTGTTAAGAGTTAGAATAAATAAAACAGCATTATATAGTATCCATTCTTTCATTATTGATGATTCTTAATCCAGTATAGAGTTGTGGGGGTCAGATCCATTCTGGTAGCAATAGGAGCCAACCCTGCATGAGACAGCAGTCCATCAAAGACCAGACATTCATATTGTCTTATACAGTACATCATAATATTTAATAACATTCATATTGCCTTATTCAGTACATCATAATATTTAATATTCAAATATGAAGATACACAAACTTCTTAAATTAAGCATCACAACTTTAACTAAGATACCATTAAACTGTAATATGTTACTAATAATAATCTATTCATTGTAATAATTAAGTACTAACCTTAGTACTGAAAAATGTGTGTTATGTAATACTTTACATGTATAATGCAGTGTTCAACTTCCAAATCTGACATACCCATTGTAGCACTGTGAGGAGAAAGAGCCTACCTAGCAAAAACTGTGGCAAGGATAGAATCAAACTTGGAGAGGACACCAATTCATCTCAAGGAAGCCCCCAGTATAAATCTGCACTGAAACCTGCCCAATTTAGAGTTGGTAATCAACCTATCACATGTTTTTGAAATTGTCTGAAACACAAAGTACCTGAAAATAAACACAGGAACACAACAGAATGAACAGACTCTTCACAGTCAGTGTCCTGTCCACTATCAAACTCAGATCTCTGTAGTCAACCTTTGTATCATTTGCAGCTATTATACACTAAAAGTAATGCTGTCATGTTTCATCCAGTTCACAGTGTTTTGTAGATACTAGGGTTATTAACAATTAAATATTATTTCATTACTTTACGTTAAGAGTTTAAACAAATTAATAATTAAAATATGTATTAATAAATGAATTAATTGCCTTGCCGCTTTTAAACATATAATATAGACTTATTTAGAAACCTGTTGCTCATTTAAATAGACACAAGAGCATTATTAAAATACATGTCAGTTCAGTTTACATTTTGAAAGTAAAATAAAAGTTTAAGCAAAAAATCAAACATGCTAAAATAGCTCAGTTTGCAAGTATTTTGAGTAAGAGGGTGATATACAGTAGTTTGCTGCAAACTATGTAAAACTATGCTGAAATACAAAAGCAACATATCAACTATGCATTACTACACACAAAGTAGGTATGCTGCTTTTGAGGCTGGACTGACAAACCTAGCAGAGTGGCCACATTAGCAATAAATAAAACGTATAAAGAGGAAACCACATACAGGGTTTGGCAAAGACATAGTCAATAGTTATATAGAAAAACATTTCACCAAGGAGTCCCAAAAACTGAAAACCCACCTAGCCACATCTAAGACACTCACAACTAAAGCTGGTTTTTTGGACTACACTAGCCACCAAAAAGTATATCACAAAAAATACCACTATTTAGAAGAAGGCTAAGAGATGACTTTGGATATTACAGACGCAGAATTATCCAGCTTAAAACTAGCAACCTTGCTGAGACCCTAATTGCTGCCAAGGAGACAAAGTGTTTGTTGAAAGCACATAAAACATTGTGGCTGCTATCTGATATGGGCCACAGCAGCATGTACCACACTTTTACCTAACATTTGTTTAATTGACTGGAAATATTCAAATGATTTCAATAACACAATCAAGATGATTGCATACTCTCTTGACATACTGTAATCTTAATGCACTTTGTACAGTAAGGTTTTGATGAACAATATAACATTTTTAATTTTACATCAGTATTATTTCAGAGATAATAATAAACAATTAAATGAAAGACTACACTAGTACTAATATACTAAAGTGTATTCAAAATCAGGGGGTTTTATTCCCAATTATTACATTTTGTTGCAACAGTCAAAAAACACATCAGAAGTTGTCACACATTTATTGTACTTAATGAAAATTCACAATGAATAGGTACCTTTTTCCAGTTTAAACATGTAAACTATATGGAATTTTTCAGTCTATTTCTACACATCCTTCTTAGTCACCAATAGGTGGCTTTCTTTAAATCTACAAACTCCATCAACCTCACCAATTGCTGTTGAACAAAATTTTTAAATTGACCTCTTAAGACACACGGCTCTGATCTGAAACTGCATCATTTAATAATTCCAAATATAAAAAAGGCAAAGTTGACTCACTCACTCACTTATTAGCAAAATCATTATTTCCCGTTTAGTTAAAAAGCTCAAATTTGGTGGGATGGTACATCTAGGGCTGTCGGTATCCGCTAAGATGGGACACTTCAATATATGAATATTTAGAGTTAATCCCCCAAAAATGCAAAATACCCCAAAATATCAAAATATCAAAAACAATTGACATTATAGTAAAAAGTATATCAACCGACTTTTTCTATATGTTGATATTTGTTGATCATAATGTTATAGCGAGTGGCCTATTCTCAGAAGTGATCACACATGAAAAAGAGAGTTGCAGGTTTATGTAAATTAACACCTCCAGCAGATCAGTATCTCTGGCCAATAGGGTAGATGAACGATTTAAAAGGGGAAGTATTTGGCACAGCAAAAAAATGGTGGTGTGGTCCATTACAAAAGTGTTCGCGAATATGCATTGAAGTCATTGGGGATGGACTAACAGAATTAGATTTGACTGGATTATAATGGTGCAATCATCTTTAAAGTGTCCCTGAGGGCTAGGGAAACATCTGCCAACCATAGTAGACTGGTTAATTGCGGCCAAAAAGGTGACCTGAGCTGTGTCGCAGCAGTGCCAACCACTGCACCACTGTACCTCCATGAGATCAAAGAAGAAAGAACACTGTCAGAGACATGCAAACATATACATTATTATATCAAAACAAAGCAGAAATGCTGAAATCATAGTCAACAATAAGAAAAAATAGTAGGTTGTTTTATATTGATTTACGTGACAAAGCTATTGCTTTGTATGCTTTTCAGAAAACAGCCCAGCTCACTGCTCACCACCTCAGTAACAGACGTTTTACGTTTATTTATATGAGAAACTATTGCTTTGTGTGCTTTTCAGAAAAATGTGTTTTTTGAAAAAATATTCAGCCGTGGGAGAAAAGGAAAAAAAATCAGCCCTAAAAATGTTAAAGGCAGAAAATTCAAAGTGGTTTGTTCAATTTTTTGAAGTCGTGCTAAAGGCTCTGCAAACTGTCTGTGCTGATGGTTTGTATTATTACTGCTATTAAAAAGATAAAAACATCTTGTAAATAGTAATATTTCTTTTGTTATTATTTCTTAGATTCTCCTGTGTTTGGGAGGGGTGGCATCAGGATATTTCAAGGTTTGTTTTCATTCTCCATGTGGCTAATTACGCATGCATATAGGGCATGCACCTCCTTCTATTATGCTGAAGTGGAACTCGAAGATCGACCTGCACATTTGGTGACAAGCAGAGATAACTTGTTATTTATGCTGTATATGTTTCATATAAAATATTTGATAACAGATTATTTACTTATCTGTTAAGCTCCTTAAATTGAGTTCACCTACTATACACAGTATTAATGTGCCTTTATGGCTTTACATTTTATATCATTTGTTTTTATGAAAAAAGTAAAAAGCTATTTTGAATACTGTTGTAGTAGTTCACCAGCTGCTTTAGCACCTTTGGTTTCCATGAAGTCTGTATGGTCTGTTTATATCTGCATGAGTTTTCTCTGCTAACCCCAAGATTCTCCCAGTATTCAGATCCGTAGTGTGTCAGCCAATAGAGTAGCAAAACTAACTGTGAGCATGATTGTGTGCTCTTCATATTGCCAACCACTGTGCAACTCTGTAGCAACCGCACAATACGAATACGCGATTCCTACACTTCACCACCCGTACAGGGGGTGGACGATGTTTGAAAGTATAAGAGCACAACCATATTCGGTCCTCATCCCCTCTAGCCACGATCCCCTTCTTAACAATTTGTAGCAATAAAACACAACAGGAAATGGAACAGAAAAAATATATTAAAAGGTGCTGCTACATAAACTTAACCGGTGCTTGAGTGCTCCTAAGTGAACCCCTTCCCCAGACGCCCTCCCTGGCGCCCCGTATACTAACCCCCGGTTTGACACAGACAAAAGAAAAAGAAAAATAAATAATGAGAAAAAACTGTTCTTTGATACGTTTAGTTTCACGGAGTCCAAAGATATAGAAAGCACGAAATCCTGGAAGCAGGAAACACAACCGTCCTTTAGCGGGACGGCTTCTCTGCGGACTGTCACGAAACGAAATTCAGGAATCCGACTCACCAGACGGGAGCACCCGGAGAACACCAGACCCTGGCCTCTTCTCGGGGATTCGTCCTTAAAATATTTCTTCGGGGTGGCCACCCATGAAAAGCAGACGTCCCTGGGAGAAGCAAAATCCTGAACAGTTCTAGAGCGTAGATAGTCGCTGCGATGCCTTGAAAATTGTGTCTTTGTTTCTTCCTCCTTACTTTCTCCTTACTGTCTTTTTTTTCCTCCTTGTTCCGCCATTCCCCTTAAAAAGAGAAAGTTTCCCGCCGAAAATCCTTGCCTCTCTCGGTGGTCATGGCAACCAATACGCCGGCATCAGGCAGCTGGAGAGTGTACTCGGGCGGGATCCTCCCAGAACGGGACGTCACCAATGGTGCCTGAAGGGCTATTTAAAACACCCTCCCAGTCAACATTAAGAAGTGACTTACAATTCAGAAGGCTAACCAGACTGTCCATTATGTAGCCTTGGTACATAGTCCCCCCCCCACAGGTTTCCCCAAGGGGGGACCGAAATATGGCTTAATGCTACTTACATTAACCGTATCTATTTTAGACTCAGAGTTAGTCCCTTTCTGTACCCGGTAATTATTCGGTCCAAGCTGCTTTAAAATAATAGCTGGTCCTACCCATTTGGGCGCAAGCTTAGAGGAAAATTTACGAGCAGCATCAGACAAGTAATGAGTTCGAACCCAGACCAAGCCTCCCCCCTCGTAGTGCACTTTCCGATGACGGGCATTATAATACTTGGCTTGTCTTGAAGTTGACCTCACTAACCTAGCCTGTACCTTCTTTCGTAACTCCTCTAGAGTTTCCAGCGTACGATATTGAGAAGTATCTGGCAAAGGGACGGATTCCACTAACCGATCAAGTGGGCCTTTGATTTGACGACCTAGAGTAACCAGTGCAGGAGTTTCACCCAATGCCTCGTGCTCTACTGTGTTAATGGCAAACCGTAATTCAGGAAGCCATTTGTCCCAGTCTTGATGACGATCTCCCACGTAGGATGCCACCATTGTTTTCAGGGTCCTGTTTACCCTCTCTGTTAGATTGCTCTGGGGATGGTATGCTGTTGTCAATTTACATTTTACCCCCCAAGCTACATATAATCTTTCCATGATTTCACTGGTGAACTGTGGCCCACGGTCCGATACAATGAACTTAGGGACCCCCCACCGAGTAAAAATCTCATTTTTTAAGAGGGTGCAGATCCGGTGAGTCTTAGCATCGGGCAGAGCAAAAAGCTCTACCCATTTGGAAAAATAGTCCACTACCACCATCAATATAGTTTTCTTGGTGGTAGAAGATGGCAGTGGTCCCATCAAGTCGACTCCCAACATCTCCCCTGGCTCCGAAGGAATCATAGATTGAAGCTCCCCGGCTGGTTTACCAGGTGGAGTTTTATACTTTTGACAGACCTCACACCTTTTAACGTAGTCCCACACATCTCTGCGTACCGATGGCCACCATGCCACTTCTTGTAACCTCAGTAGGGTTTTTAACTTCCCCAGGTGTCCACCAAAAGGGCTATCATGATAATAATGCAGGAATTCATGTATATATTTTTCTGGGAGTACCAGTTGGAGCTTGGTGCCCCCGCTCTTAGATGGCACGGATCTATATAGCACCCCTTGCAGCTCCCTGAAATGAATGCGGCCAGGTTCAGCCTTAGCAACACTCTCTCTGAGCTCCAAGCAGGCCGGACAAATCTCTTGTGCTTGTGCTATATCCTGTAAACTTAAAGGCAGGGCACACCACTGGCTTTGTGCCATAGCCATACACACCACTCCAGTCATCTCTGGTATTCTTGACAAGGCATCGGGAACAATGTTGCTGCATCCCTTCCGGTAAAAAACTTTAAAAGTAAATGATTGAAGGCGCAATACCCACCGGGTAAGGCGTGATGACACTTTGGGTTGATTAAAAATATATGTCAGGGCATTGTGATCCGTATATACTTCGAACTCCACTCCTTCTAGAAAATGACGCCATTTCTCTATTGCCCAAACCACTGCTAAACACTCTTTTTCAGAAGCTGAATAGTTGAGTTCAGGGCCTCTCAGACTCCTAGATGCATAGGCAATCACTCTCTCCATTCCATCCATATTTTGTGTGAGGACTGCCCCAAGCCCTACATTGCTGGCATCAGTGTGTACTTGGTAAGTTAACTGTTGGTCTGGTTGAGCCAGGATGGGCGGGCATTGCAGTGCTGCCTTGAGTTGGTCCATTGCCTCCTGACACTCTGGGGTCCAGTTCCAGGAAATGTCTTTTTTCTTCAAGTGGTTGAGCGGGGCTGCTATATCAGC
Organism: Erpetoichthys calabaricus; assembly: GCF_900747795.2. Classification (NCBI taxonomy): domain Eukaryota; kingdom Metazoa; phylum Chordata; class Cladistia; order Polypteriformes; family Polypteridae; genus Erpetoichthys; species Erpetoichthys calabaricus. The sequence goes on along the minus strand of NC_041396.2, from coordinate 107,186,848 downwards.
CATCCGTGGGATAAACTTATGATACCAGCCCACAAGACCAAGAAACCTTTGCAAACTTTTCAGATCAGAGGGTGGAGGGTAGTTTTGAATAGCTGAGGTTTTCTTAGGATCAACCTCAACGCCCTTTCCTGATACTACATGCCCTAAAAAATGAATCTGTGGTTGTGCAAGGCGACACTTCTTCACATTTAATGTCAGTCGGGCTTGCCCCAGCCACTGAAAGACAAGGTCCAAATCCTGGAGGTGTTTGTGAAGGTCAGGGGAGAAAACAATAATATCGTCTATATAGACAAAGCATATCTTCCCGATCAACCCACGCAAAACCTGCTCCATCAAACGCTGGAAACTTGCACCCGCATTCTTCAGGCCAAAAGGCAAGACCCGAAATTGGAACAAACCCTCCGGAGTGGAAACCGCAGTCTTATGTATGCTGCCCTCTGCCATTCGCACTTGCCAATAACCACTGCGTAGATCTAATGTACTAAAGATGGCTGCTCCGTGCAGGGATTCCAAAATTTCCTGTACCTGAGGCATGGGGTATGCATCTAAGAGGGTCTTGGCATTAAGTCCCCTGTAGTCCACACAGAATCTGTATGTACCATCTGCTTTCTTTATCAAAACTACAGGTGCCGCCCATGCTGACGATGAAAGCTCAATGATCCCTTGTTCCAACATCTTACCGATATGTTCTTTAATAATCCCTTTTCTAAGGGGCGAGACTCGATAAGAGCGATGACGCACCGGAACCTCGTTCACCGTATGGATGTCGTGTGTAACCACCTGTGTTTCCCCCAAATTCTCCGTCCATACATTCGGCCATCGGCGTAGCAGAGGTTTGACTTCATCCAGCTGGTTCGACACAATATCCGGATCTTTGGTCTCACAGGCCTCCACCTCTGCAGCATAAAATCCCAAGTATGCCCCATGCAGTTCTTCCCGGACCTTTGTTACAAAAGGATGTTCCCCACTGCCTGGCACCAAGTATTTTCTATGATGGAAATGAATGGTCATCTTTACTGCAGTGATAGAGTCTAGGCCCAGGAGCAAAGGCAATGACAGGTGCGCATCCTCTAGGATATAGGTTTCCATCCTCCAAGCTACATTATGGAGTAAATACCTCAGCGAGACCTTACCCAGGGCCCGGTGCTCAGTCCCATCGGCCATAATAAACTTAATGGTCAAGGTAGCTAGAAGTTTTTCGTTCTGTCTGGCTATTTTGTTCCACCAGCTTTTCTGCATTAATGTGAAATGGCTACCTGTATCTACTACTGCGTCCACACACCAGCCTCGAATATGGACTGGGAGCACTAAGAGGGTAGCTAGAGTGGATACCACTGAGACACCTGCCTCAGTCTGTCCACCTTTTGATTGCTTGGCTGCCTTGGTGGTTTGGGTTTCCTTTTTACTGGCATGAACTTTCTCCTTGTAGCCCTTGTTAGATGCACAATCACGTTCGACTGCACACCCGACCTTTACCAAACCATCCACGGTGGTCACAATCCCTCTCAGTCCCCCAGCCAAACGGGGGTTACAGGCATTTAATATTCGACGCACTACTTCCTCTTCCTTCATCTCGGGTCGCCATCTCAAACATAGAGCCCTATAGTCATAGGCAAAATCTCGGATGCTTTGTGTTGGAGTTTGCACCATGAGCCGAAGTTTTTCTTCTAATTCAGTTGCATAATCTTCTGGGAGAAACGCCTCCAGGAAGTCCTTCTTAAAAGCATCCCAGGTGTGGATTGACTGTTTGCTTGCCTGCCACCAACTTTTCGCAGGACCCTTCAAAGAGGCATTAATCACCCCCAAAAGTTCATCTTCCCCCATTGGAGCAACAGACAGAAAAGCATCTGCCTGTTCAATGAAATTAATTATGTCCTCCGAGGTATACGACTCTCCCAATTTAGGAAACTCCATGCGAAGGGACGGTACGGCTGGCGGAGTATACGAATGCACCGTGCGGGTTGCCTCCCGGGGAGTGGAATGCGCGTTCACTGAACCAAAGGAACGCAGATTATTCCGCACCTCGTGCCGAAGATGTTCCTTCCATAGCTGATCACGCCTCTTCAGGCATTGCACAACATCCCGCTCCAGCCCAATAATCTGCTCCTCCACATATTCTCTCAGTTTTTCCATCGAGTCATCTATATAATTTCGCAAAGCGTCTTCACGGGATAAGGTGCTGTCAGCCATGGATGAGATCCGCTCGTCCAGCGCTTCAATCCGCTCCGTAATCTCAGCAAGCAGGGGCGGAGTGCCATCGTTATCCGCCTCATCAGATCCGGGCAAATCACTTAGGTACATCGATTGAAGCAGGCTCGCTCTCTCTCGGACGGCTGAATGTGCCCTCACCGTTACGTGGCGGCTACCGGCTACCACATCCTCACACAAAGAGCCACTCGGCGGGGCGATCGCCTGCCCCGATTGCCCTAAAGACATCATGGATGATTTAAAGGATGATTTTTAAAGAATGGACTAAAAGGAACCAAAATATGACAGATGCTTATTATACTTCCTCAGAGAGGGCACCACTCTGTAGCAACCGCACAATACGAATACGCGATTCCTACACTTCACCACCCGTACAGGGGGTGGACGATGTTTGAAAGTATAAGAGCACAACCATATTCGGTCCTCATCCCCTCTAGCCACGATCCCCTTCTTAACAATTTGTAGCAATAAAACACAACAGGAAATGGAACAGAAAAAATATATTAAAAGGTGCTGCTACATAAACTTAACCGGTGCTTGAGTGCTCCTAAGTGAACCCCTTCCCCAGACGCCCTCCCTGGCGCCCCGTATACTAACCCCCGGTTTGACACAGACAAAAGAAAAAGAAAAATAAATAATGAGAAAAAACTGTTCTTTGATACGTTTAGTTTCATGGAGTCCAAAGATATAGAAAGCACGAAATCCTGGAAGCAGGAAACACAACCGTCCTTTAGCGGGACGGCTTCTCTGCGGACTGTCACGAAACGAAATTCAGGAATCCGACTCACCAGACGGGAGCACCCGGAGAACACCAGACCCTGGCCTCTTCTCGGGGATTCGTCCTTAAAATATTTCTTCGGGGTGGCCACCCATGAAAAGCAGACGTCCCTGGGAGAAGCAAAATCCTGAACAGTTCTAGAGCGTAGATAGTCGCTGCGATGCCTTGAAAATTGTGTCTTTGTTTCTTCCTCCTTACTTTCTCCTTACTGTCTTTTTTTTCCTCCTTGTTCCGCCATTCCCCTTAAAAAGAGAAAGTTTCCCGCCGAAAATCCTTGCCTCTCTCGGTGGTCATGGCAACCAATACGCCGGCATCAGGCAGCTGGAGAGTGTACTCGGGCGGGATCCTCCCAGAACGGGACGTCACCAATGGTGCCTGAAGGGCTATTTAAAACACCCTCCCAGTCAACATTAAGAAGTGACGGACAATTCAGAAGGCTAACCAGACTGTCCATTATGTAGCCTTGCTACAACTCTGCTACTGTGTGATCAAAGGAAAAAGAACGTAGTGAGAGATGTGCAAGCTTTTTAACCAGTCTGTAATGCAAATGATCAGCATTATATACCTGGGAGGTGGTTCCATCCAATGTTGGCTGTTACAGCTCCTTTGGATGTTGCCCCAGCCTCGCAAGGCATTATGGACTCTGGGGGGGAAAAAAAAAGTTCTCCTAAACTGTCTCTGTAAATAATTTGATGAACAAGGATGAACACAAACACAACAAATTTGCTGCAAAAAAAGCTTTGGTGAAATTTGCTAATGAACACTAGCAAGGACCTTATGAAGTCCAGGAGCAAAAAGAGCTCATAGACAATCAAGTTTACCAGCCCAATCCGCATCCCTAAGAATGTGTCTATCATGTGAACCTCCTCATGCTGTAGCACGACAGAGAAGTTAACAACCCTGCAGCAACTCCCATGGTGGCAGTTTTTGCAGATGCAGAACAACTAAACTTCGTGGACACCCTTAGCGCCTGGCTAACTTTCTGGTGGTGGAGCAGTAAGGAGGTTAACCAAGCCAAAAATGTATGACCTCGACCCATGCACCCACTTTTGGAAACTGCCAAGCTTTGAAAAATAATGCTACACACAGTGACATATCCATAAATATGTTATAAACATATACATTAGAACATTAATTTGAAAACAACACCTGTAACTAAATTTTTAAAACAAACTCAGATTTTTTTATTCAAGAACTATTCATTCTCTTTGAAAAAATTTCTTTTCAAACTCTTATATTCTGCTACTTCTTAGGCACTATCACAGCCCCAATTCAGAAATGTTGGTTATGTGTGCTCTCCTAAACTTAGAATAAAAATGACCCTAAGGTTAATCATGACCCCGAACCCAAATTTGGAAACCCTAAACATAACTCCCCTAGAGCACAACTTAATCCCCTCTATTAACCCAAGCATTGTTAATACTACACCGCCAACCCATTCAGAATAGGACAGTTTCCTGTTCCAAAGTACAAAATAGGGACAAACATACCTGGCAAATAAACACATTTCACAAAAATACAGATGTACTGACAGCAAAAAAAAAGATTATGATAATAGGGGACTCCATCCTTGCCAAAATCCCGCATAGTCTCAAAAACAAATCCAAGAAGATAGTTACCCAGGAGCCAAAATTCTAAATGCTACAGTAATCTTAGAGAAATTAAAACCAAACAAAGATACCCAGGTAGCAATTTTATTGTTTGGGATGAATACCAAACAAAGTAAAACCAGGGAAACAGCAGCTAAACAAATTAAAAAAAAACTGAACTGGAGAGTACAAACTATCTTCCCCAACAACAGAATTCTAAATTCGGTGCTAAATTTTTCAAACAATTTGAGCCTTTTAAGAGAATTAAACTATTTGATCCAAACCAACTATTCTTACATTCTTCCAATCCTTCAGGCAGACTTCACCCCAAAAGAGACAATGTACATTGGACTAGGGACACAGCAGCAAACAACTCTTGCTCATTAGACCATTTTTTAGACTTCGCAATTTAATAGGGACAAAAAATACAAGCTACACGCTCTCTAAGTAGGCTAAAGCATGAGGGGCTAAAACGTAAAATATCCCCAGAAATTAGTGGCGATAGCCCGTGCATCTCTGGGCACCTATGGGACCAGAAACAATCCGCTTGAATTTTAGAGTTGTGGATGGAGTTAATGGGAAATTTTGGGTCTTTCTCTAACCCAACTATCCAGTGCCTCGCACCATTCAGCGTCTTTTAAGACTCACAATTAGTTTATACAAAAAAATGACAGAATCATTTTTTTATTGATTTTATTAAAAGCAAGTAACACTCCATGCAATCAATTCCAACTTAACAAGGCTAAATTCAATTCAACCCCCACTCAAGGTAAAGAGAGGAAGGCCAACAGCCACAGTAAAACTTTAAGAGTAGAAAAGAGGGAAGAGAATCCTTTTCCCTAACATAAATGCTTATTCTAAAATATTATTGATTAGATCCTGCCAGGTTTTAAAAAAACGTTTTGAACAGATCCTCTAAGTGAGAAATTGATTTTTTTCCAGTTTCAAATAGTATATGACATCAGTTACCCACAAACCTAAAAGAGGTGGGCTAGGATTCTTCCAGTGAAGCAAGATAAGTCTATGTGCTAGTAGTGAAGTAAAGGCAATTACGGTTTATTTGTCTTTCTCCACTTTAAGCCCATCTGGAAGTACACCAAACACAGCTGTTAATGGATTAGGAGGGATTTTGACACCAAGGCTGTCTGATAGGCATTTAAACATTTTTGTCCAGAATGATGTTAATTTGGTGCACGCCCAAAACATTTGGCCCAGTGAAGCTGGAGCTTGATTGCAACTTTCACAGGTTGGATCTTGCCCTGAAAACATTTTGGATAATTTTAAATGAGAGAGATGTAACCCAGTCACAGGGGATGCACAAATCAGTGTATTTCTTTGTGCCCAAACCCGGATAAATGAGAAGGGTTACGTGAATAAGGGCATCTGGTGTAAACCTTTGCCAGATCAATATGCGGACAACAATACAGATTTCCATACTGGAATGGTCGAGGTCTGGGTTAACAATGGCTGCCACCAGTACTGTTAGCCAACAGGGTGCTGGTGGAAATTGGGCTACGGGCTGAAGATGGATTAGAAGAGGGGGGAGATGTGTCCAGAGGCAGGAGGAGAGGAGAATGGTAAAGAGAGCGGACATGTTTCAGGCACCTTTTGCAACTGCTGTAATTACCACTATGTAGTCCCTGTTTGTTAACACTTTCATAGTAAAGGGGGTCACTATTTGCCAATGGGTTATTTGTAAATGGCCCTTCAACTGTCCTATACAATGCATGTTATCTTTACATCAAGTTCTTTCCAGCTAATAAAAGCATCATGCCCTGTTAAAATTAGAACCTGGTTAAGTAGCAGGTGTAAAGTTAGTGACATTTTTATAAAATGTAGTTTTATAAATCTTTTAAATAAGAAACAGAATTTTAAAACCATTGTGTGCTTTTGACCCTTTCTTCTGTTTAAATCTTGAATAATTTGTATAGTTTCCTTACTGATGTTTCACAATAAACATATATGAACAAAGCAAACCTACTGAAAGCAACATTTTGGCTGAGGTGAATCCTCCATATAACAGACTGCTAAAATTCCTTGGGGGATACATCAGAAATAGAAGTGTGACATTCTGTTCACCTACACAAAAAACAAACAAAAGAAAAGTCTTTTAGTGAAACAGTTATTTATACAATACTTAATTTATCTTTCATAATGATCAATTGCATGGAATTTTGGTTGCTGCACCAATCGAATTGGTCCCACTAATGATCCTTTTGATCCACAGTTCTTAAGCTCTTAAAGAGAATCCTGAAGCCTGTAAAATCTTTTGTTTGCAGCATCTGTCTCTCCCTCAACTTCAGACAGAAGGCTAGTCTTCTTCAGGAGAAAATCATGATTTCAGATTGTGATGTGAACAGTTAGTGTATAACAGTCAGTTGAGGCCAAAATAATAATACCATACACAAAGAGCAGAATGCTAGAAAGAAAAATTAGCTGAGTACTACGGTATAATCTTTAATTTCTTTGAGTATTGTGGCCATATTGTATGAGTATGACCAAAGAACAGAAATCTTTACAATACCTGAGAACACTTAAGCATTTTATATTAAGAATATTTGGTTTACATAGGAAAAATAATTTTTGTTAAAATCTTTTACCTGTAGTCATTGTATTATAACCTAAATTAATATATTAAGTTCCCTTTATCATTTATCTTTAATCGGTATCCGCATTTCTTTAGTTTTTACATATTTAACTTGGAGTATCAAAGCATCAATGCACTTTTCAGATAAAGTATTAGATACTAAACACAAAAACTGTACAGAATCATTACCATATTTTGAATTTTCCCATTGATTGATAAAGTTTGTCTATTTAAAAAGGTATGATTTGGAGATGATCTATGGCACTCACTTGGAGGCAGAGTGGTGACTCTGAGGCTAGGGATCTGCATTGGCAATCGGAAGGTTGCCGGTTCGAATCCTGTAAATGCCAATAGGGACTCTGCTCTGTTGGGCCCTTAAGCAAGGCCCTTAACCTACAGTTGCTAATCGCTTTGAGTAGTGAGAAAAGCGCTATATAACTGCAAAGAATTATTATTATTATTATATAAAAATGTACAACTCTAAGTTAACAATAATTCTTTGTAGGACTTCAGTGAGTAGCAAAATGACTGAAAATTCTAAAATATCAGCAAATGCTTGGATCACTAAAATTCAAGCTATCATAATTACAGAAAGAAGCATAAAAGTATAACTTTATAACTGCAACTGGAAGAAAATTTAAACAGTATGTAGCTTTACATCACATTTCTTAGTCTGATTGTAACCAAATGGCCACTACAGGGGAAAAACCCTCAAATCCTGGCTAGTTAAGAAAAAGGCAAATGTAGAAACTATATAAATAAAATAATTGATTGTAAAAAAAAAACCAAAGAAAGCAATGCCTTCAAAATAAGCAGTTCCTAATGTCAAAAGACCAAAACAAAATTCAAAGAATGTTCAAAAAACAGAGCAAAACTTCCCACAAAACCAATATATCACAAAGAACCAAACACAGGAGAACCCATTAACCACCAAGAACCTTCACAATGAATCACAAGAGACTGTGGGTTTTCCACAGACTTTGAAAGGCTGAGGGTAGTCCCTTATAATGATGGGAAATTGGCCTTGCTTCTTGTGGGACCACCCACAAAACACAAGGAACCTATCAGAACATACTTTGACAATTAGAAACAAAATAATCCACACTGCTAACATAGAAAATGATCAAAACAGGCATAAAAAACAGCATTTGAACCCTAGTCAGAGGGGGAACCCTGCCTGAAATACAACACTAGCAGATTTCCCACAGCTACTGTGACTATACAAGATATAAACGATCATGTAATACTGCACTGACAAAATACAAAAAGTATGACAAGCGTTACAGTAACTACGGCTTTGTTTTGTTTTCTAAAAGCAAAGGTCTACCCCATCCACATTATGCATTTTGTTCCTAAGTACTTTCCAATGAGTGCATGAGTTCTTTGAGGGCTGAATGTTTTTTCAAACAACTCAGTTTTCTGAAAAGCACACAAAACAATGGTTTTACACATTAATCAATATAAAATGTCTGTTGCTGCATGTTGAGGCTGCTGTCAACGCCTGTTCGATGGTCATTAGGAATGCATGGCAGGCTTGCTGCCATGCTGTCTTCACATGGAAGGTGGGCAGCGGTGGCAGTCGCAGTGTGATGCCATCTGGTTTCCAATCTTGTCATTGCAAATGGTGGTCCGCCCAGCCAAATGTTCAGCACTACGATCAGCTGGGGACCGATGAGCTGATGCTTATATCTCACTTTTGTCCAGATCACATGCATCAAAATCAGAGTCCAATTCTGTGATATAGTGGGTCTGCGGCTCGAAATGAAAGGCCAATTTTAAAATAATCCATTTTGCCTTGTCAGTCTCCATGGGCGCGATCATGCATGCACATGACGGTGTGATCGTTCTCAGTTGCTTAATTGGCTTCCAACGGTGCCAGCCAACTTAAAGATAGAGGTCAGCATGGTCAGGGGTCCCATGTGGAGTGAATAAACGGCTCTCGAGGGAAGGATTTCGCCCACTGAATGGGAGGAGTGGGTTCCATTGAGGTGGAGTCCTCCCTAGGGATCTGAGGGATGACTATGTGTGCGAGAATGAAGACGAGAGGACAACCAACCCTGAGCGGTCTGGCAGACGCCGGCAGAGGCAGCCAAGACAGGCGTCGGTAGTGTGAGGACCGTGGTGGCTGAAGTCTCTTCAGCTGAGCAAACCTTGGGTGAGCTGGAGAGACTGGGAAGGATCTGTGCTTGGCTGGTGTAGCCCCAGTGACTGCTGCAGGTTTTAATTTTCATTTTAGCCTTATTTTATACCTTTGGGAATTTTACTTTTTTATGGATTATTTATTTATTAGAACACTTTGAAACTGCATTATTTATTTGGATAATGGTTTTGATTTTGTATTTAAATAAAAACACTTGCACCTTTTTGCACCATCCCCTTGCTCAGGTTGATTTGTCCCCATCAGACCAGCTCATCTGGTTACATTACCAACAGTGTTGGGTTCGAGGGCTCCCAAATCTGAAAGTGGGAGCATGGAGCAGGACCTTCATCTCACAATTGTCTGCTGAGAATTTTACTCTGGGCATTCCTTTTGGTTTCTCGCCAGATACTGATGCCATTTTAGGGGTTGTTTACTCCTTGCTACGCAAGCACGTGCAGGAGACTGGGGTCAAATCAACAAAGCTAACTTTCCTTCTAGCAAAAAAACATAATGGTGACTTCTGTCACTGTTTACAGTTGATTACCGTCCTCTACCCCTGAGTTTTGACAAACGTCTATATCTCCCCTGAAACAGTTAATAGACAAAGCATGACAACTCCCACAACAAGCCAAGTACATTTCATAAGGACAAAGTAAAAAAAAAAGATTAATACTTAAGTTAAAACAAAGGTAACTTTTGATATAAATAAGAAAATCCTAAAAATATCACATTGCATTCCAGAAGATAACAAAAAAATACCTACTGCTTTGATTTTGCCTTGTGCAATTGAAATTATCTGGAGAAAAGAAGTCTAAGCAATTAGCCAAAATGCAGCTAGCAAACAACACTATCAAAAGTTCACATGTTAGTCGTGTCAGAACTTAGACAATAACAATATGCTGGATACTTTTGTCAGCAATGACTTCCATATTTAAATAGATGAGTCAAACTAATTTTAAAAATGTCATATTTGCTTATGTATGTTCACTATGAATGGAAAAAGATATACATAATGGATTTTTTTAGTTTCAAAAATGTTATGCATTACTACAATGTTAAGACATTTTGAAACACTGGGTGATTTATGACATATGTTGATCCAATTGCATTAGCATGTGTAGTGACAGAGGTGTAGTGATGGTTGGTTTTCCTCCCTCTGACTGAACCCACTATTTTCTGCATAGGCATGCAAAGAAATGAATATGTTTTGGACATGATCATTACCATTAAGAACTTTGTAAAAGCCAGATCTACAGACACCAGGTTATTCACTGCCCTGTCAGGCACATTTGCTTAGGATGCATCTTCCAAGCTCTTGTAAATCATGTAATTTGTCTCCCTTGAACAACCTCTTCCATTTCATTACCAGAACGAAAAGTCCAAGACTGCTAGAATAAAGAATTCACTTCCCATTCTGCCTTGGGCTAACTATATAAGGGTCGTCAATCCCCAGAAGTTGGCATTCAGTCAGAAACCCACATCTCTCAGTGAAGGATCTCCTCTCCAGGAGCGACTTTGAAAGACAATATTGTCTTGACTGCTATCTTACTTTATTTGATTTTTTGTTTACATTTTCTGTTATTTATTAACTGCGGTGGGCTGGGTTTGTTTCCTGCCTTGCACCCTGTGTTGGCTGGGATTGGCTCCAGCAGACCCCCGTGACCCTGTAGTTAGGATATAGTGGGTTGGATAATGGATGGATGGATGTTATTTATTAATAGGCTTGCCTATTAAATGGGACACATCGAGGAAGTACCACAACCCCAACAATCTTATTACTTGTATTTATACCATGCACACAGAGGTGAGATGGTAGACAGTTACCTGAGGGAGCGGCTGCATGATTTTTTTGCAGACAGGAGACCTGATTTTGTGGAGTTGTTTGAAGATGTAAAATAGCTCACTCTGCTCAGCTACATGGCAGACAAATTCAGTGAAATAAACAAGCTTAATAAAATGATGCAGGGTACAGACACTACAAAACATTATCCAATATGGAGGAGTCAAGGCTTTCAAAAGGCAGTTAAAACTTTGGACAGGCCATACCTCCTCAGGAATCGGTGATATGTTTGAACAAAAACATTCTTTCATAGCAGATAGGGAGCTTGATTTCAGCACTATAAAAATCATATAAAACTCCATTTCTCAAGAATGTCTGAGGGATTTGATAGTTATTTCCCTGCACTAACAGAATTGATTTTGATTTTATATACTTTGTTAATCCCTGAGGGAAAATTGTCTTTTCACATGACCTTTTTGGGGTCAGAACACAGGGTCAGAAACTTTATAGCACCCCTGGAGCAATTTTCAGGTTAAGGGCTGTAAGGGACAGCTGGCGTCTTTACCCGGCCGGGACGCCTCCTTAAAGGAAGGACAGGGGGAGTGTGGTATAGTGGTTGTGCTACTCAGAATGAATGGCCAATTTAATAAATAATGAATTGGCTGGCTTATTTTTCGAGGGTGTGCTGATGTAACTGCAGGGAGTCGGTGGAGTAATTGGGGCGAGACGCACCTGCACATGAATGTGCAGTCTTTCTCAATTGCTTCATGCATGATTGAGATGCTGTGCCCAAGAAGTCTTATAAGAATGAACCAGCATGAGAGAAAAAGGAGGGAAAATTAACAAAAAAAAAGGAAAAGGGTACGGAGGTTAAAGAATGGAAGAAGAGAGACAGGAGAGTGAGCTGGTGTAATGAAAGGAAGCAGGCAGACAGGTGTGGAGCACCAGCAAAGGAGCATGTGGCCGGTTCTCAGTTGAACATCCAAATAGCAGGAGTGACCACTAGGCTCAGGTGTGTCCTCTCGCCGAAAGCAGCCAACAGAAAAAGGTTCCCACTGATTAAAAGCCTTTTATTTTGCTGCACTTGTATCTGTTGTGTCAAGTGTTTGGGCAGCTGGTGCACCCCGTGGTGGTTCACAGGGCCTTGCTCAAGTACCAGACGGAGTAGGATCCCTTCTGGCCATAATGCGATTTGAGCCAGCAACATTACAGATACCAGCGTAGATCATTAGCAACAGAGCCACCACTCCGCCCTGTGATTGCACATACCTTTTTACCTTTAGATTAAAAACTACTTCACTGAGAGCACTGAAGTAATGCTTCCAGCCACTTCCCCAGCCAAACTTTTAGAAGACCTCATAGATATACCATGTGATGGTAGCCTGAGAGCTTGTTTCAGTGAAGTCCCAATGGAAAAAATTGTGATGTCAGAGTGCTATAAAATATCCAGTTAGGTTATAAAGCAGCAGTGAAGGTGCCTACTACCATTCAGCACTCTGGGCATTCAGCCATGACAGGCCTTAAAACTAAACACTAGGCCACACTGACCCCGGGGGTGATATGCATGTTACCTTGTCAAAAGTTTCAATACAAATGTGACAACATTATTCACAAGCAACAGCAGCAATCCTCGCACTGACTGAATAGCTTGCATAATTAAGTTTAGAAAAAATGCCTGCAGCATCTAACTCTGAATATTAAGAATTACTTTTGACTTTTTTTTTTTGCTTTTCAGAAATCTTTGTCATTTTATGTTTCCTTTAAATATAAAAAAATTGAGCTTAGTATTTTTACTGTTTTTCTTGTAGTTTTTTTGTTTTTCTTTTTCTTTCTGAACTGTGTTCCTGCTTACAAGTCATAAGATTAGATCTGATCTGGCTTCTGGCTTATCACTGGTGGTGGCCACTACAAATCTGATAAATGAGTTTTAAATTTACCGTTAAACTGCAATGCACACATATCCAGGCACCAGCTCATCTTGACTGCAGTTTAAATGGGCCAATGGAGTTGCAAACCATTGATTTACTACCTGATTTTTGCAACACCTGAAAATGTATGAAATACTGAGAAAATAAGTGGAGTATACTAAATACTCCCATAAACAGCTACTTGCATTTTGATCACAAGTGTCTATGCAGCTTAGTTTCACTTTGCCACAGGAGTTGTTTTTCTGAGGGCAGAGATGACGACATGTTGTCGTGAGAGTAAAAGCAAGACAAAAAGGTTTTAGGACTGGTCTGGCATCCATTGTAGTGGGAAATGTTCAATTGGTGTCAAATAAGACATGGTGGGTCATGAAGCATACAAGTACAGTGGCATTTTTTGTTTTATGGATGCTGGCTTAAACTGATATACTGACACTGTTTTAATGCTGGACAAATTTCATTATTTTCAAGCAGACAGAGACCCAGTGCAGTGTAGAAAAAAGACAGAAGGGAAACTGGCCATCTGGTCATGTGAATGAGGAATGGTGTAAAGGGGAGCATATTACAGTTAAAACTATAGTTTGTAATTCAGACAATCTGCTTTGGGAGATAAATTACATCATCTTTACTAATGTTTATATTCCTGTCTCTGCAAAATGGCAGAAAGGGCAGAGTGGTGGCTCTGAGGCTACAGATCTCCACCGGCAATCGGAATGTTGCTGGTTCAAATCCCATAAATGCCAGAAGTGACTTTACTCCATTGGCCCCTTGAGCAACCTGCAATTGTTCCATCCTGGGTATGACCTTAACCTGCATCCGGCCTGCAAATAGGCCCTCCAACCTGTAGGGAAAACTTGGTGGCCATCTGAACAAGTGTGGCAGTGAGGTGTCACCTGTTGCATGGCTGCACTCAATGTCCTAAATCTGGAATCCTGAGGTGGTTTGTCATTTGATGGGTGCGGCAATGTGCTGAATCAGGGCACGCTCCTAACCTTCTCTCTCTCTCTGCAAATGGGGACTGAGCAATAGAAATGATACGTTCTGTCACCTACATTTTAATGTTAGCTCATTTTGTCCCTGCAGTTATAATATGTGGTGACTTCAACCATGTGACTTTGGAAGGAGTGATGACACATTTTATAAGTTTGTGTCATGTTCCACTTGAGGAAATAACAAGATGGATCTGCTCTATTCAAATATTAAAGATGACTTTAAGTGTAAAATACTGGCATCTTTGAGCTTATCTGACTACAACCTGATTTATCTTATTCCCAGCTACAAGCAACTTGTTACCACCAGGATAGTAAGGAAGTGGGGCATGGAGGCTGGAATGGCTCAGAATGACTGCTTCCAAATGACAGACTGGGTAAGATGTGCGAGTCACACAGTGATGATATTGAGGGACTTAAGTCACTGCATCACAAACTATATTAATTTTTGTGTCGACACTCAAAGACAGCGCATTGATTTCCAAACAACAAGCCCTTGATTATGAAGGAACTGAAAGGTCTCCTGAATGAGCAAATGAGAGTACTCAAATCTAGTGACAAAGAGGGTACAGTGAGTACAAAAGAAAAAGCTGAGTCAAGGAAAGGAAGCTTACAAAGTTAAAACAAAGCAAACTCAAAATAACATGGAAGATGTCTGAAAGGGCCTGGGCATAATCACAGGACTCAAGCAATTCAGGACCCAGGTGCTAGAAGGGAATTGGAAACATTTTCTACTAGATTTTCCCTCCCATTGCCACTTGCTTCCAATGACCAATCTCCCCACCCCATCCCTACTACATCAACAACTCCAACCATGTCACCAGAAATGACCAGTTCCACCACTGGCCATGCACATAGGCTGTCTGTAACTGAAGACCAAGTAAGGAGAAAACTGAGGACGCTATACACAGGAAATGCTACATGACCAGATGAACTCAGTCCTTGAGATCTTAAGGACTTTGCTGACCATCATTCTAGCATCCTGTGTCACCTGTTTAGTCTGTCCATAAGGTTCCATAAAGTGAGACTGGTGTGGAAAATATCCTTCATTGTTCCTGTTCTAAAGGCATGCACCTCTTCACCTTAAGACTACAGACCAGTATTACTTACTTCTTACATCATAGAGACTGGTTTTGGACTCTTGTGGTAGACCAACTGCACCCACTTGCAGTTTACCTATCAGACAAAGATTGGAGTAGAATATGCAATTATCTGTCTGCTCCACAAGACTTATTCTCACCTGGACAAAGGTGGCAGCACTGTGAGGATTATGTTTTTTTGATTTCTCCAGCGCCTTCAATACCATCCAGTCTTCCCTAGTTAAGGATTAACTCAGATATATGCAGGGGGATGAGCCTATGGCATCCTAGATAATGGACTATCTGTCGGGCAGACAACAGTTTGTGAGACTCAAGGATTGTGTTTCTGATATGGATGTGAGCAACAATGGAGCACCACAAGGAATAGTCTGTCTTCTTTTCTCTACATTCTGTACACCTCTGACTCTCTCTCTCTCTCTCTCTCTCTCTCTCTCTCTATATATAATTATATATATATATATATATATATATATATACAGTGGTGTGAAAAACTATTTGCCCCCTTCCTGATTTCTTATTCTTTTGCATGTTTGTCACACAAAATGTTTCTGATCATCAAATACATTTAACCATTAGTCAAATATAACACAAGTAAACACAAAATGCAGTTTTTAAATGATGGTGTTTATTATTTAGGGAGAAAAAAAATCCAAACCTACATGGCCCTGTGTGAAAAAGTAATTGCCCCCTTGTTAAAAAATAACCTAACTGTGGTGTATCACACCCGAGTTCAATTTCCGTAGCCACCCCCAGGCCTGATTACTGCCACACCTGTTTCAATCAAGAAATCACTTAAATAGGAGCTGCCTGACACAGAGAAGTAGACCAAAAGCACCTCAAAAGCTAGACATCATGCCAAGATCCAAAGAAATTCAGGAACAAATGAGAACAGAAGTAACTGAGATCTATCAGTCTGGTAAAGGTTATAAAGCCATTTCTAAAGCTTTGGGACTCCAGCGAACCACAGTGAGAGCCATTATCCACAAATGGCAAAAACATGGAACAGTGGTGAACCTTCCCAGGAGTGGCCGGCCGACCAAAATTACCCCAAGAGCGCAGAGACGACTCATCCGAGAGGTCACAAAAGACCCCAGGACAACGTCTAAAGAACTGCAGGCCTCACTTGCCTCAATTAAGGTCAGTGTTCACGACTCCACCATAAGAAAGAGACTGGGCAAAAATGGCCTGCATGGCAGATTTCCAAGACGCAAACCACTGTTAAGCAAAAAGAACATTAGGGCTTGTCTCAATTTTGCTAAGAAACATCTCAATGATTGCCAAGACTTTTGGGAAAATACCTTGTGGACTGATGAGTCAAAAGTTGAACTTTTTGGAAGGCAAATGTCCCGTTAAACATCTGACGTAAAAGGAACACAGCATTTCAGAAAAAGAACATCATACCAACAGTAAAATATGGTGGTGGTAGTGTGATGGTCTGGGGTTGTTTTGCTGCTTCAGGACCTGGAAGGCTTGCTGTGATAGATGGAACCATGAATTCTACTGTCTACCAAAAATCCTGAAGGAGAATGTCCGGCCATCTGTTCGTCAACTCAAGCTGAAGCGATCTTGGGTGCTGCAACAGGACAATGACCCAAAACACACCAGCAAATCCACCTCTGAATGGCTGAAGAAAAACAAAATGAAGACTTTGGAGTGGCCTAGTCAAAGTCCTGACCTGAATCCAATTGAGATGCTATGGCATGACCTTAAAAAGGCGGTTCATGCTAGAAAACCCTCAAATAAAGCTGAATTACAACAATTTTGCAAAGATGAGTGGGCCAAAATTCCTCCAGAGCGCTGTAAAAGACTCATTGCAAGTTATCGTAAACGCTTGATTGCAGTTATTGCTGCTAAGGGTGGCCCAACCAGTTATTAGGTTCAGGGGGCAATTACTTTTTCACACAGGGCCATGTAGGTTTGGATTTTTTTTTCTCCCTAAATAATAAAAACCACCATTTACAAACTGCATTTTGTGTTTACTTGTGTTATATTTGACTAATGGTTAAATGTGTTTGATGATCAGAAACATTTTGTGTGACAAATATGCAAAAGAATAAGAAATCAGGAAGGGGGCAAATAGTTTTTCACACCACTGTATAAATATATATATATGAGGGGCGTTCAGATATAAACAGGAATTTATGAGCTACACTTTATGAATTGAATACAATGAAACGACTTAAACACTACATTTCTATGTAGTCTCCTGCCACTGCAATACACTTGTTCCAGTGCTCAGAAAGCTTCTTAATCCCAGAAGAGTAGAAGTCTTTTGACTGCATGATGACCCATTCTTGCACAGCGCTAATAACCTCCTCATTCGACTTGAATTTCTTCCCTACTAAAAATTCCTTAACCAAACCAAAGAGATGATAGTCCCTCTCTGAATGACTTGCACCAATCATCCACTCTAGACCAAGAGAGACACTCATGCCCAAACTAATTTTTAAGTTTCAAAGAAATCTTAGATGGAATGACTCCTTCATTTGTCAAAAATGTAATAATCATTTGTTGTGTAACACTACTGTGTACCTCCTGCTCTGATGTGTTGATTATAACTGACAGGAAGGTGGGGGGGGGGGGGGGGGGGGGAGAGCAGCTAACACTTCTAACGACAACTTCAAACATGCATGTGTTTGTCCAAGGAGACGTGTCTACCTTGCACTCTTTATAAGAACAGAGCATGAAAATTCCTGTTTATAACTGAACGCCCCTCATGCACATATATATAACATCTGGTCCTGTCAATTGCAAAAATTATCAGATGATTCTGCACTTATGGGGTGTACTGATAAGAGTGGCAAGACTGTGTGTAGGTGTCAGGTAGAGAACATTGTTTCTTGGTGCAAAGGGAATTGTCTGTATCTTAATATCAGCAAAACCAAGGAACTAGTTGTTGACTTTCACTGCACCAAAGATCCTCTATGTCCATTCACTATTCAGGGAGTAGATGCAGAGGTGGTTTATTTCTACAAGTATTTGGGGGTTCACATCAATGAGAGGCTGGACTGGTCTTGGAACACAGGGGAATTGTATAAGATGAGAAATCTATATAAAGAGCCTCTGTAAAAAGCCAAATTCTTCTGTAAAAAGGACAAATAAAATTATATGTAATAAATAGTGTGTTTTGTTAAGTTGTAGTAACAAATGCTGTATTTTCAAAATCGCTGGTTATTTATGTTTTGGTTTCCACTGTTCACGATTCTTTGTATTATCAGTGACAACATTTCAGTTTATTTAAGTCAAAATAATCTTGAATTAAATTAAACCAACTTTTAACTTCTACCTTTTTTACTCACCCTGGCTATGGTAGATAAATTAGTACAAGATGGGTGAGTCCCCCCCCTTTTTTTTTTACCATGTCTCTTTTCTGATTAATATGTCACTGCAGTACTCTGATAGACAGAGGCTCAGAAAGGGAGTTAGTAATTAATTAGAATTAATCAGATAAATTATGTTAGATCTCATTATTTCATTCATGTTGTACATATTAAGGCTTAATCAACTCAAAATAAACAGCAAATACAGGTTCAGAAATATAAATAGAAAAATATACAGGAAAGAAGCACAGGACTATGTCTCTGACAGCAAAGTGGCAACATCTATTCAGAGTTTAGAATATTATAAAAGTTTTACTATATTGAGAGTTTATGCTAAAACTGGAGCTTCAGCAGTAATTATAACAGATGTGTGCTTTCTGGCATTCAGTGTAATTTTGAAAATCCTGCCTCATTAGCTTTGAATCATCTGGCAAGTACTGAGCTCTTTAATTTCAGATTACCAAGAGGCAAAACAAACTCGGTCTGTTCTCTTTGAGAGGCATGGCGACATTGCAACAGCCAAATAACTTCATGTGACTGAATTTGGTAATTTTATCGCATTTTCATTATATTGTATAAACTCACAGTGCTAGATGAGTATCTGCTTTTGTACTAATCTATTACAGAAACATAAATATATGCCTATTGATAAACTACCATTATTTGTATATCCAGTGGTAAACTGATGTCTGGCTATTATTCATTTAAAAAAGAGATACTGAGATAGACACAAGATATGTATCCAATTATAACAGTGAGAATGTATGCAATTCCATAAGCATGTAAGGAGTGCAGGAAAGATTTTCTTTTAAAGTGAAAGAATTGCTGGAACTGCAGATCAAGCACTTTCTCAGTAGAGGAGTTCTTTAAGAAACATCTTAGAAGTTAATTCTTAAAACATATGTTTTTTCTCTATATTACCTACTAAGAATTTCATCATTCATTACACTGCACAACAATTTTTTTGAAAAGTCATGTTTCCTGAAAATTTTTTGGTGATTGTGACAGGTACCTACTGGGTATGCACAAATATAGTTTTACTGCATCATGTAGGAACTCTGAGAAATAAACATTTATAAGTTTACTGACAATAACGTATTTAGTCATGTTGATGTTTTGCATAAGGTATTATATTCAACAGAATTAAAAGTGTTTTGCTCCTGATTTTCTTTTGTATTCAATGTCTGGTGCATCACGTTGCAGTGTCCAACAGTAGTCAGCAAACATTGACGGATTCCAGTTGCCCTGGTATCATTTCTCCATCGTAGCAATGTCCTGGTGAAACCTTTCACCATGTTCATCACTGATAGCATCGAGATCTGCGTGGAAGAAGTCCAAGTGTGAGTGGAGGAAATGAATCTTGAGTGACATGTTGCACTTCATTGTCTTATATGCATTGAGAAGTTTGTCTACCAGTTGAATGTAGTTTGAGGCTGTGTAATTGCCCAGAAAATTGTCAACAATGTCTTTGAAGGCTTTCCAGGCAATTTTTTTCCAGCCCAACTAACAGATCTTCAAACTGCTTGTCACTCATAACATGTCTGATCTGGGGGCCAACAAAAATGCCCTCTGTGATCTTGGCATCAGTTATTCTTAAGAACATCTGTCTTAAATAATGAAAACCTTCACCTTCCTTGTTCAGTGCTTTCACAAATTTCTTCATGAGTCCCAGTTTTATGTGAAGGGGAGGTAAAAATATCTTTGCCGGGTCAACAAGTGATTCATGTGCTACATTTTTCTGTCCTGGAACTAACTTTTTACAGAGTGGCCAGTTCTGTCAAGAATAGTGCGACGCTTTGGCACGACTGTTCCATTCACAGATGAAACAACAGTACTTTGTATAGCCGAGCTGCAGTCCTAGTAACAGAGTAACAACTTTAAGATCTCCACAGATATTCCAGTTGTACCTGCTATACTGGACGTGCTTCAGCAACAGTTCCATATTCTCATACGTTTCTTTCATGTGTGCTGCATAGCCAACAGGTACTGAATGATACACATTGCCATTGTGTAGCAGAACAGCTTTCAGGCTTAACATTAATGAATCAATGAAGAGACGCCACTCTTCCGGGTTGTGATCACAACCCAAGGCCAAGAACAATCGTTCAATGTCACTACAGAAACAGAGACTGTCGACTTGCGCAAAAAGTTTGGTTATATCATGATGTCGGCCTCGAAACACAGAAATTTTAGTACCTCGTGACAGCAATCACCATTCCTGCAGGATCAAACCCAGAAGCACAGCTTTTGCTTTTGACAGACCCAAATCTCTGACCAAATCATTCAATTCGGACTGTGTTATCAGATGTGGATCGCCTGATAAGCAAGGTTCAAAATCCGGGTCAATGTCACTGTCCGTACCCTGCATTGCAGTTTCCTCATCTGGTTAATCTAAGGTCCAATCCTCTGGTGGTTTTATTAAGTTTTTATAATGTAGATAGTGTATGTGACGTAGGACTTATCACAAAGGCGGAAGTGTTCAGCACCCCAGCTCAACTGAATAAATTAATATTCACACACTTATAAAGTATTGTAGGATAGTTAGAAGTAAAAACCAAGAATTAATGTTTTACTATATGGTGCATCAGGCACTTTACAGGGATTGCAAAAGGGAAAAAAAAGAATAAAACCCACTAACATGAGGTGAATGAATACAAATCTCCTAAATAGTAACCAAGCCAACAAACTGGTCCAAGTGAAGTGACTGCATTTTCATCTGAAGACAAAATATTGTAAGAGAGCACAACTCAATCAAACAAATATGTGTAACATCAAATATAACAGTATGCATCAAAATTATCCTAAAATAAAGAATTCAAGATTCAGTCCTCAGTTTATCAATGCATTTTGAGGCCAAATTAGGGTCATTAAATATTGCTGGGAATATTAAGATTTTGGCGGCCAACTAAATATAATGGCTATGTATCATAAGTGGACTGATGTATGCATCATGACACACATGATGTACACAATAACAGACTCAAACAACCAAATGTGATAAAAAGGGTTCATGCCTTTACTGTAACATAAATTTCTACAATAAAGTCTACAGTTTCAAAATTAGCAGAACTGCCAAACTATTAAAAATACAAAAACAAACAACAGCTGACCTCGATCTTAATGATTCCATTAGGCCCATACAGCTGCTATTGCAGATACAGTGTCATAATGGAAATCTGGAAACCTCGATAAACATACAACTAAGAACACGATGGCCATGACATCCCAAAAAAAATATCCATCTTACCTTTAAACTGTTAAAAGTTATTGTAGGCGCTCACTTTTTCTGTGAGCTGGTTGATCACCTTGTCTTCTTTGTGAGTTGAAAGGATGTAGAAGGATGTAGAAGGATTTTTGGTTTGACATTAACATAAAAGCCTCCAGACTTCCCTGTTACAAATACTCCAGTTTTTATTATTGAACTTCAGTGTGGAAAAACTTCTCTCACGTGCCAGCTGAGTGATTGGCATGGTCAAAATAAATTTGTAGACAAGCCCAATTGCATAATTCGCACTCGTGAATAAGTAACAACACAAAGTGCAGTTTTTGCATGATGCAGAACATTTGTAACTAAGATCAAGTTCTTGTCAGCTCTCCTTTTACTCTTCATTGGTTGTGTAAGTAGTGTGAAGTTCTTTGAGAGCTCTGGTCATTTGCCAAAGTTGGCTTATGGCTGCCAGAAAGTTCCTTGTCCTCCAATATCAGCATCACACATCTTGGCCCCTGCTCTTTCTCACCAGTAGCACTGGTTTATGTTGAAGTAACATTAGATGGTGTCGGGGTGAATAAATCTATAAGTTTAACACAGTTTCTTGTACCTACCTGTAATTTTTTTATTCATTTATTGTGCTGTTTTGAGATGCCACTGTTCCTCTTTCTTCTGATGAATTTTTTATTCCCTTGTTAGCGGAGCAGTCAACTTTCTTTGACATAGGTAGGTTAGTCCTATGAAGCCAAATATAGAAAAGCAGTATTTTTGGGGTCATTTACAGTTTGGCTTATTAACTATTTTTAATGGAGGAGTTTGTATTATTATCATATTGTGTCATATAGTGTAACAACAAATGTCAGCATCCCAGCGGGAAGAGTCATAACTCTGATCCTGGGCCAAACCCAAATGTCTGCTTTCCAGTAAACTGTTAAACCATTCAACTCTATTAAAAGCTGTAACTGCATACAAGGATAGTAAGACATATGATCACAATTTTACATTTGTTTTTAATTTTTTCTTACCTGTCTTTGTGTCTTTCTGTATCTTCCCTATGTCCTGCAGAGTTTGGTAGAGTTTCGGGAACACATTTTCACCACTTTGAGCATTATTGGTATTTGACGCTTGGAAAAATGTTTTTGGCATAATTTTATGTTTTCTGTAATCTATAAATATTGCTGGCTATAATGGCAATTAGTTTAAAATGCTTTATAAAATTCCACATCTGGGTCTGCAGCTTTTCTGCTGTGCTTTGAGTTTGTGGTATTTTGTATTTCAGAAAGACTCTGAGACTTGTCAAGCTGTTCTGCACCAAAGTACTGAGCTGAGGTATTTGTAGATTATCAGAAAATATCTATAGCTTGGGTGTTGACTTCTTTACACTCTGAAGAATATAAAGACTTATAGTATTTCTTAAATATTTAAATAATTTCTTTGTGCTCCTTTTTACTGTCCCATTTTTCTGAATCTAGAGTTTAGTAGTGGTGATTTGCTGGGGAATCCATTGTATTCATATTAATTTACATGGGAAGCTCAGTTTGGCTTATGCATGCAATCTTCTCAGTACAGTAACAATTTTCCAGTTTATTTGGTTTAATGTTCAATTGTTATCTTTAAAAAATACTGCCTTTAAGTATTTCTTTTGTATGGCATTTTATCATTTATTATATGATGAAAGTTTATATTAAGAAATTAAAAAAGAACACTATGGTACATGTTAGCCATTTGCTTGTTAAATCTGCAGTACCAGCATTACATTACATTTGTTGGTATTGTTACATAATATCAGTTTTATGCAAAGTTTGTTGTCATTTCATTAAATATTTTAATGAATATATCTTTATGTAATTTATTATGCAGTACTACACCTTGTGTATAAGTAAATGATCTCAACATACATCTGCTTATTTTCAGAGGTGTATTTACACAGGTAGTAAAGTGACTGGTAAAATGAGTTTGTATTCGGAGAGGCTAGTACACATACGGTACAATGAAAAGTATTACATTGGTGCGGAAGCATGCAGTGACAATACAGTGTGTTTTACAATTCAATTGCAGACACAAACTACTAAACAAAGCCATGACAATTTAAAAAATAATACATATCAATACATATGAAAATGTTTCATAATTAAAATAACTGTTGGGTATAAACATGCAGCATGCATCAGAAACAGCTGGTAACAGCCAGATTATAAAAGCTACTGAGCTACTGGTCAGTAAAATTGAATCAATAATGGAACCTGATTAGTAATACAGATGACTGCATATAATGGTGTCTTAGTCATAGGTCAAGTAGATGTCTGTATTGGAGTTAATAATTTAATAACCCAAGAGTGAAAAATGGTACAAGTTTCTGAAGGTAGATGGAACATAGTTTTTTTCTGGGATGTGCAGAATCTGAGAATATGGATTGTGCTTTCTGAAAAGTAATTCAGTTAACGCACATGAAAATCAAACTTTTTCCACTTCATTAAATTAAATGTTCTATATGTAAGTCCAATATGCTGAATACATTTGCAATTATAGCATCTGTTTTGTCAAAATTTATAACTTGCCAGGACATACATAAACATGCAATTTAGTACAAAAATACCATGTACTCTGTAAATAGAAATGTACTAGTATAAGTAATATTGACCGAACATTTAAAGACAGATTGTGGTTTACTTAGCCTAAATATTAATAATTAAAATCTAAAGTTATAAATGATTAACTAAGACTAGAAAGCAACCAAACAAAGAAAAAAAATCAATCTGCCCTTGATCAGACCCTCGTGTAGCTTTTCTTTGGGCATTCTTTTGTCCTTTTTGTTGTTTCAGATGGTTATTCCTTTTCCCTTACTGTTACATGCTAAAAAAATGACAGACTGAAACCTGATTACAATATACACTACCTTGAGTTTGATTATTGAAAACAAAATAAGGCTATGTTCACACTTGCTCCTGGCTCCTTTCTAGTCTTAACAGGTTTCCTTATGTAGAATATGGCAGTGATAACTAATGCTCAGGACAACAGCTATGATTTTTTTGTTTTCTGTTTCTCTTCTTTGCCATCATGAGCTAAGAAATTCACATACGCCCTACACTAAAATGATGTAAAGTAATGCAGCAACCAGTAACTGTCTATCAGATTGCATCTGCCTGCCAAATGTGTTTTTATTCATTTTGCGTACATGGGGCACATTCAAGATAGATCTGTACACACTTTTATCAGATTTGAATCACTTGGGAGTCCACATGATGCTTATTAGGAATGGCAAGACACAAGTTGCTCGCTGGTCCTCACCCCTTACTCTTCAGCTTCAGCTACTGAACATTTCTGTCCATATACAGGTGCTGGTCATAAAATTAGAATATCATGACAAAGTTGATTTATTTCAGAAATTCCATTCAAAAAGTGAAACTTGTATATTAGATTCATTCATTACACACAGACTGATGTATTTCAAATATTTATTTCTTTTAATTTTGATGATTATAACCGACAACTAATGAAAGTCCCAAATTCAGTATCTTGGAAAATTAGAATATTGTGAAAAGGTTCAATATTGAAGACACCTGGTGCCACGCTCTAATCAGCTAATTAACTCAAAACACCTGCAAAAGCCTTTCAATGGTCTCTCAGTCTAGTTCTGTAGGCTACACAATCATGGAGAAGACTGCTGACTTGACAGTTGTCCAAAAGACGACCATTGACACCTTGCACAAGGAGGGCAAGACACAAAAGGTCATTGCTAAAGAGGCTGGCTGTTCACAGAGCTCTGTGTCCAAGCACATTAATAGAGAGGCGAAGGGAAGGACAAGATGTGGTAGAAAAAAGTGTACAAGCAATAGGGATAACCGCACCCTGGAGAGGATTGTGAAACAAAACCCATTCAAAAATATGGGGGAGATTCACAAAGAGTGGACTGCAGCTGGAGTCAGTGCTTCAAGAACCACCACGCACAGATGTATGCAAGACATGGGTTTCAGCTGTCGCATTCCTTGTGTCAAGCCACTCTTGAACAAGAGACAGCGTCAGAAGCATCTCGCCTTTGGACTGCTGCTGAGTGGTCCAAAGTTATGTTCTCTGATGAAAGTAAATTTTGCATTTCCTTTGGAAATCAAGGTCCCAGAGTCTGGAGGAAGAGAGGAGAGGCACAGAATCCACGTTGCGTGAGGTCCAGTGTAAAGTTTCCACAGTTAGTGATGGTTTGGGGTGCCATGTCATCTGCTGGTGTTGGTCCATTGTGTTTTCTGAGGTCCAAGGTCAACGCAGCCGTCTACCAGGAAGTTTTAGAGCACTTCATGCTTCCTGCTGCTGACGAACTTTATGGAGATGCAGATTTCATTTTCCAACAGGACCTGGCACCTGCACAGAGTGCCAAAGCTACCAGTACCTGGTTTAAGGACCATGGTATCCCTGTTCTTGATTGGCCAGCAAACTCACCTGACCATGTGAAGAGGAAGATGCAATACGCCAGACCCAACAATTCAGAAGAGCTGAAGGCCACTATCAGAGCAACATGGGCTCTCATAACACCTGAGCAGTGCCACAGACTGATCGACTCCATGCCACGCCGCATTGCTGCAGTAATCCAGGCCAAAGGAGCCCCAACTAAATATTGATTGCTGTACATGCTCATACTTTTCATGTTCATACCTTTCAGTTGGCCAACATTTCTAAAAATCCTTTTTTTGCATTGGTCTTAATTGATATTCTAATTTTCTGAGATACTGAATTTGGGACTTTCATTAGTTGTCAGTTATAATCATCAACATTAAAAGAAATAAACATTTGAAATACATCAGTCTGTGTGTAATGAATGAATCTAATATACAAGTTTCATTTTTTGAATGGAATTACTGAAATAAATCAACTTTGTCATGATATTCTAATTTTATGACCAGCACCTGTACATCTATTGTTGCAAAAAAGTATCTCAGTGCTGTACACATACTTGTAAAAAGCCTCTCACTGTTTCAGTTAAGTGGGATTCAGATCTACACTCCTCTAATGCCTTGAACTGGGATTCAGTCTTTAAAGATGTCAACTGCTCCAAAAATTCAAATTATCAGTTTAATCAATATAAAGTTGTCTATACAATTTATATGACTTCTATAAAGTGATGTTTAATGAGTTTATCCCCTGACATATTTTGTGTCTTATGCTCTCTTTAAGTGCCTTTCTCCTTTTTTCATGTTTTGACTTTTCCCTCTTGCTACATCTTTGTGACCCTCCATTTTTACCTTTTCTTTCACTTGTTTTAGATGACTTTGTTCCTTGTTCTCCACAGTTTTTTTTACTTGTTGATTTTTAATCATACTCCTTTTCATCCTCTCTTAAGAAATAATTTCATCAAGTTATTTAGCTGCTAAGATCCATCTGGCATCATGGTGGAAAATGCAAGACCAATGTCTATTCAGTTTCTGGAGAAATATTTTATAAAATGTTAGCTGCTTGTATTAATTCATCTTCTCAACCCACAATATCATTTTTAGAAAAACGAGCAGCAGTTAATAAAAGTGCTTATTTTGGTATAAATTGATATATGTAGGGCATGCTCCTAATACTTTTTAAAGATATCTTTGAATGGGGAGGGGTGGAGGACTCTGTTGGGATGGGGAATTGATTCTTCTTTTGATGTTGAACTTTTCATTTCCTGTTGTTCCTCTGTTTTCTCTCTTTAAAATAATAAAATACTCTTAACAAAAAAAAATTGATTCTTGATATGAGATAAAAATCGGAATGGAGCCACTCTTTGTTGCAGTTTGAATGTAACTTGATTGTTCTTCAGAGAAGTGTTTTTTTATGTGCAACAATAACATCCAAAAATGTTACATTTGGAAAACAATAATTAAAGGACTGCTAAATCAGAATTCATGCTCATTAAGCATAAAGACAAAAATCAAAATGTTTTCTAAGTAGTTGTCTGCAGTATTACATATTTCTTTTCCTGAGTGGGTATTTCCAGAAACTGGTTGCCTTCAATGGCCCAACAGAAGTCAAACCTCTAAATATCTTATGGCCTGCTAAAATCTGATGTGCCCACTGCTGCAATTTGCTGGATAAATTATTACTTGGAACACAACAAAACCTGCTACCCTCAACTGAACAGAAAATAAATGGAGGGCTAACTGTTATATGTCATGATGTTAGTTTACTCCTTGATTTAAGGCATAGATCTGGCTTTGACACATTACTGAAAACTCTCTACTGGAATGAAAGGCAGACTGTCATTCCATCAAGCATCACTCCTAAGATGGAGCCTTATATGTCTGTATGCCTTTCACATTTTCATCACAAATGGCTACAGTACACAATAGTCACTGATGATTTTATGCAAAGAAAACTAAAATTCCAGTGAAAAACAACTAATATCAGTTTAAACCACTGCTGAAGACTGTGATCTACCACTCTTTGATCATGGTGGACACATTTATGCTTTTGCTACTTGCACACATAACATTCAGTCTCCTTCCATACAGACTCACTATCTCTACCTGGTTAGAACAGACATCCAGGACGTCCGAGACTCAGTAGAATGGTAACTGCACCCTTCTAGAGTTAGACAGGAAAGACACAAAACCACTGTTCACGGTCTTGGGGTCACTGCAATAGGCTTCAGTAGCCTACATCTTTTGGATTACTAACAGTCATTAGCAGTAAAAATTAATTTTATCATAAAAGTGTGCAGATTTGCCTGGCAGACTTGGAAAAGTATGTGAAAATTTCTGCCTGTAATTTGACCATTTTACAATAAATCTATAGAGAAACAATTTAATACATTTGGTAAATAAATAAATGACTCACCAATACTGCAAACATTCAGCAAAAATGTACAAAGGATTAGTAGATGAAGTTTCAGCCTATCTTGTAAACGTCTTTTTTTCAGAACTGAACCAAATGACATTTTAACATATGTGCAAATCGATAATTTTTGAATGATTCGTTCTTGATGTTGTACTTCATTCAGAATATTT
Organism: Erpetoichthys calabaricus; assembly: GCF_900747795.2. NCBI lineage: Eukaryota > Metazoa > Chordata > Cladistia > Polypteriformes > Polypteridae > Erpetoichthys > Erpetoichthys calabaricus. The sequence goes on along the minus strand of NC_041396.2, from coordinate 107,158,259 downwards.
ATTCTCCTGTCCACTGATGTTGGATTTTGTAGCCAAAGCAGTACATAAAACACAGACAGGAAATGGCAGAAACAGTATGTTGCAAACACATGTGTGAAACTAAAATGCTCTATCAGAATTCCACTTAAAAGAAATCCAGCTGTTCCACCAACGAAAACCATTGACTCTGCAATTGCAATGCGCAGTGTAAGCCGGTCAGTGTCTGAAACATCAGATAAATAACTGAAAGCACTTAAAAATATTGCCACGTGCCCACCCGATACACCAATTGTAAAAGCTGTCAAAATAGTCCAGTAAACATTAAGCTGTTGCACTTTTGTGACAGTTATTAAAATTCCTCCGGTCACCATAGAACAAATGCTTGGTAGAATCATTCCTAATTTTCGACCTTCCCGGTCAGACCAAGAGCCAAGAAGAAGAGATGGAGGTATTGATACAAGGCTCATAACTGCAGAGAAAGCAAGCAAGATATAGGATGATTTGCTCTGAATCACTTGATTTTCTTCAACATGATTTCCAATTTGACTGCAGATATCTTCATTATATAATTCCTGGCAAACCTGAAATACAAAAAGATTTATCTAAATTAAACACTTATTTTTATGTTTATGAGGCACATTATGTGTTTAACATTAAGTCCAAAATTTAAATGTCTAAAATAAGCAGAATCAGCATTCTTAAAATGTAAGTTTTAATTTGTTTACCTATTTTCCTAGATTAAATCATTCTATAGCTATATATGTAAAATATAGTCATATTAAATACAGGGTATAGTTTAAGCTTCAGAAATAGAAAACATTTTTGGTAATGTAATGATTATACTCATAACTCTTAATACTGCTTACATCACCATTACACATTTCAGACATTATTAATTTACTTATGTTTCACATGTTCCATGTAATTGTTTAAGCATAGTAAAACTTCCACACAGTTGGATTACCTGACAACTCTAAATGACCCTGATGTGAATTGAGAATTTTTATGTGCATGTGTCTGTAAACATTTGCTCCAATTGGCTGACATCTCACGTAGGATTTCAGCCAAAAGCCCCACACTTCTAAAATGGCCATTACATAGAAAACATTCCTGTTAATTAAGCTCTGAGTTTCTGTGATGCAGAAATTGGATGGAAGGATGATTACTAATTTGTTAACTTTTATCTCAGTGTATAAATTAACATTCTTAAGTGCATAATACATTTCAGGTCACATACTGTAGCACCACAGGCTGGAACTAACCCTGGGGGCCCAGTCCATTATATAGACACTGGATCAAAACAGAATCATAAGTCAACCAAACAAGTGTATCTAGAAAATGTGAGAGGACAACCCATTTAGATGCTGGAAAAATATACAAACTCTACAAAGAGGTGCAGAGTTCAAATGCAGAATACTGGATCTATGAGGCTCGAGTCCTAGCTGCCGTGCCAACCATATTTTATAAAGCAGCCAAGTTAAATATTTTTGTTTATGAAGTGTATGCCTTTTGACATAGTTCTCATTCTCACAAAATATATCCCACCATTAGAAACTATTATTGTCAGCAAATCTAAAATACATTATTCCATTCAGCTAGTGTTTCTTGTTTTTTGTGAATAAAAGAAGAAAATTACTGTAAGAGCCAAATCCTTCTGCTTCGCTTGAACTTGAATATAATATAGCTTAACACAGATAATGGAAGATTCAGTTTAACCCCCTATAAGTTACAGAAAATGGAATCAGTTTAACCCCCTATATGTTATAGAAAATGGAATGTTCATCCATCCATCCATCCTCTTCCGCTTATCTGAGGTCGGGTCGCAGGGGCAGCAGCTTGAGCAGAGATACCCAGACTTCCCTCTCCCCGGCCACTTCTTCTAGCTCTTCCGGGGGAATCCCGAGGCGTTCCCAGGCTAGCCGGGAGACATAGTCCCTCCAGCGTGTCCTGGGTCTTCCCCAGGGCCTCCTCCCAGTTGGACGTGCCCGGAACACCTCACCAGGGAGGCGTCCAGGAGGCATCCTGATCAGATGCCGAGCCACCTCATCTGACTCCTCTCGATGCGGAGGAGCAGCGGCTCTACTCTGAGCCCCTCCCGGATGACTGAGCTTCTCACCCTATCTTTAAGGGAGAGCCCAGACACCCTGCGGAGGAAACTCATTTCAGCCGCTTGTATTCGCGATCTCGTTCTTTCGGTCACTACCCATAGCTCATGACCATAGGTGAGGGTAAGAACATAGATCGACTGGTAAATTGAGAGCTTTGCCTTACGGCTCAGCTCCTTTTTCACCACGACAGACCGATGCAGAGCCTGTATCACTGCCGATCTCACGTTCCATTCTTCCCTCACTCATGAACAAGACTCCGAGATACTTGAACTCCTCCACTTGAGGCAGGATATCGCTCCCAACCCTGAGAGGGCACTCCACCCTTTTTCGGCTGAGGACCATGGTCTCGGATTTAGAGGTGCTGATTCCCATCCCAGCTGCTTCACACTCAGCTGTGAACCGATCCAGAGAGAGCTGAAGATCACGGCCTGATGAAGCAAACAGGACAACATCATCTGCAAAAAGCAGTGACCCAATCCTGAATCCACCAAACCGGACCCCCTCAACACCCTGGCTGCACCTAGAAATTCTGTCTATAAAAGTTATGAACAGAATCGGTGACAAAGGGCAGCCCTGGTGGAGTCCAACTCTCACTGGAAACGGGTTCGACTTACTGCCGGCAATGCGGACCAAGCTCTGACACCAGTTGTACAGCGACCGAACAGCCCTTATCAGGGGGTCTGGTATCCCATACTCCCGGAGCACCCCACATGATTCACCGAGGGACACGGTCGAACGCCTTTACCAAGTCCACAAAACACATGTAGACTGGTTGGGCGAACTCCCATGCACCCTCCAGGACTCTGCTAAGGGTGTAGAGCTGGTCCACTGTTCCGTGACCAGGACGAAAACCACACTGTTCCTCCAGAATCCAAGGTTCGACTATCCGGAGGACCCTCCTCTCCAGAACCCCCGAATAGACTTTTCCAGGGAGGCTGAGGAGTGTGATCCCTCTGTAGTTGGAACACACCCTCCAGTCCCCCTTCTTAAAGAGGGGGACCACCATCCCAGTCTGCCAATCCAGAGGCACTGTCCCTGATGTCCATGCGATGTTGCAGAGACGTGTCAACCAAGACAGCCCTACAACATCCAGAGCCTTGAGGAACTCCGGGCATATCTCATCCACCCCCGGGACCCTGCCACCAAGGAATTTTCTGACCACCTTGGTGACCTCAGTCCCAGAGATGGGGGAGCCCACCTCCGAGTCCCCAGGCTCTGCTTCCTCATTGGAAGGCATGTCAGTGGGATTGAGGAGGTCTTCGAAGTACTCCCCCCACCGACCCACAATGTCCAGAGTCGAGGTCAGCAGCGCACCATCCCCACCATATAAAGTGTTGACACTGCACTGCATCCCCCTCCTGAGATGCCACACGGTGGACCAGAATCTCCTCGAAGCCATCCTAAAGTCATTGTTCATGGCCTCCCCAAACTCCTCCCATGCCCGAGTTTTTGCCTCAGCAACCACCGAAGCCGCATTCCGCTTGGCCTGCCGGTACCTATTAGCTGCCTCCAGAGTCCGGGCCAGGCCGGGCTTGCACCCATGGGGCTTGGACGGGCACAGCCCAAAGAGGCAACGTGGGTCCCCCTTCCCATGGGCTCACCACCTATGGGAGGGGCCAAGGAGGTCGGGTGCAGTGTGAGTTGGGTGGTGGCTGAAGGCAGGGACCTTGGTGGTCCGATCCTCGGCTACAGAAGCTCGCTCTTGGGACGTAGAATGTAACCTCTCTGAAGGGGAAGGAGCCTGAGGTTGTGCGCGAGGTTGAGAGGTTCCGGCTAGATATAGTCGGGCTCACCTCGACGCACAGCTTGGACTCTGGAACCAATCTCCTTGAGAGGGGCTGGACTCTGTACCACTCTGGAGTTGCCCCCGGTGAGAGGTGCCAAGCGGGTGTGGGCATACTTATTGCCCCCCGACTTGGAGCCTGTACATTGGGGTTTACCCCGGTGGATGAGAGGGTAGCCTCCCTCCGCCTTCGGGAGGGAGGACGGGTCCTAACTGTTGTTTGTGTGTATGCACCGAACAGCAGTTCGGAGTACCCACCCTTTTTGGAGTCCCTGGAGGGGGTGCTAGAGGGCATACCTTCTGGGGACTCCCTCGTACTGCTGGAAGACTTCAATGTCACGTGGGCAATGACAGTGAGACCTGGAAGGGCGTGATTGGGAGGAATGGCCCCTCTGATCTGAACCCGAGTGGTGTTTTGTTATTGGACTTCTGTGCTCGTCACGGATTGTCCATAACAAACACCATGTTCAAGCATAGGGGTGTTCATATGTGCACTTGGCACCAGGACACCCTAGGCCTCGGTTCGATGATCGACTTTGTGGTCGTGTCATCAGACTTGCAGCCACATGTCTTGAACACTCGGGTGAAGAGAGGGGCAGAGCTGTCAACTGATTACCACTTGGTGGTGAGTTGGCTTCGATGGTGGGGGAGGATGCCGGTCAGACCTGGTAGGCCCAAACGTGTTGTGAGGGTGTGCTGGGAACGTCTGGCAGAGCCCCCTGTCAGAAGTAGCTTCAACTCCCACCTCCGGCAGAACTTCGACCACGTTTCAAGGGAGGTGGGGGACATTGAGTCCGAATGGGCCATGTTCCGTGCCTCAATTGTTGAGGCGGCTGACCGGAGCTGTGGCTGTAAGGTGGTCAGTGCCTGTCGTGGTGGCAATCCCCGAACCTGTTGGTGGACACTAGTGGTGAGGGATGCTATCAAGCTGAAGAAGGAGTCCTACCGGTCCCTTTTGTCCTGTGGGAAAATGGAATGTTATTCATCTTAACTCTGTTTGACAGTAGACTAACCCATAGATTGATGTTAGACAGCTAGACAGAAACATGAATCGGCAGATGATATAGTTTTGTGAATGTCTGCTATATAGCACAATGCAAAAAAGCCTTAAGAAATGTAACCTAGATATTTAAGCAGAATATCATAAGTTCCTATTTTTTCCCTTTATTATTATTTTTTGTATTATCAACTTTTTTTCTCTATTTTTTGTGTGAACTGTTAGTTTTTACTAAAATCCTTAAAAACAACGAAACTTGGACTGTGGAGTATTTTTTGTATGACAAGTCATACTAGTGGCAAAATATCTATCTGGTAGCTGCATTTGAACTATTTTTAACTTTTGAACCATTTGAAGACCCCCGTTCAATGCAGCTTCAATTACTGAGGATTATATTGAAACCACTGATTTTTATTCTCGTAAGAAACACATAGTAAATCCACATTTTTTTCTCATCAACAGAAATACAAAACAGTCTTTCTCATACTGTGCAACAATTTTTCCACTTTAGAGCACTCTTGCTTTGTTTAGTATGGGTCAATACAGTTCCGGTCAGTTTCAATTTCCAGCACTGTAATGGAAAAAAGTTAATACTGTGTATGATAACAATACATACAGGAAGTTACACAGGCAGTAAGGAAATGAAAACAAAATCATATTTGCTAAAGAAACAAAAGTATATAAAGCTTTAAAAGCAAATCTCGATTCTCGTGTATTTTGCTTTTATTTTTGAATCATAGATCTTTCAAATTAAATAGATAGTAGTGTGGTTGAGAAAGCTCTTGTTACATTGTGGTGAATAACAAACTAAAAAAACTCCAGCACTTTACACGTTTTTATTGCCTCAGAAAAATATAGATCTGTACTGCTCGGACCTCCTCAGAAATGACAGGCAGAGAAAGATTTAGAGAAGTGCTGTCACACCTTTTTACCTCATGCCATTTTACTTTCTATTCAATACTATATGCTTTTTTAATGTGGTGCCACTTGATGTTCTTTTTATCCTTGCAGAAAGCTTAGACATCCAGGACAACCAATTAGGTAAACATGACATTAAATAACCAACAAATACAAAAGCATTTGTCACACTCCCAGATTTGTTTCTTTCATATGTAAATCTTATTTCTTTACTCTAACTACTTCAAGCTGCCTAGCTATCTACTTCCAGTCATATTCACATCACTTTATTATTATAAAGCTACAGTATACATTTTAATGCGACAGAACCCCTGCTGTCTCTCCACACCCAGAATAAAGCCAAGTAGAGTTCACAGATATTGAAATGGTGTAATTATTTTTTACGTCACACAGAGAAGAAATTACCAGTAGCACAGAACAGGAAATAGTATGGAATAGAAAATATAACCTAGTTGTGTCACTGTGTGTAACTGTTCCCATTTAACCCATGACTATCTAATGGTCCTTTCCCTTTTTCTTCCTTCACACTCCCAGCCTATCATTCCTTTCCAAAGTGGTCTTTGACCTCTTTGTATCCAAGCATTGTACATTCAGTCAACTTACTTCCTTACTCAAAACTTATTTTCCACTCATCGGGTAAGACCTTTAAACAATCTTGGGAAATGCTTGGTCTATGCTTTGGAATCACTTCCAGGCTTAGTGGAGAACCTTTACAGTTCCCAGTGTAATATGAGTTGTTGATCAAGAACTCACTTCTTGGTATATCGTTCAAGCAATAGTGGCTAGAAGCCCATTTTCTCACACAGGAATGTAGAGGTGGCATGCATTCCCTAGCAATCCTTGACCATCCAGATGACATCTTAGAGGATACATTAAGTTTACAAATTCTACAGTCATGTATTAAAAGTTTCCATTCATGCCATACACAGTCCTTAACTTCTTGTTTGTAAAACAAGATCTCTCATACCATATTTTAACAAGGTGATGATTAAAAATAAAATGTAAAGTAAAATTTAGTAGGTTGCATATCTTTTAACATTTACCTATTAGTCTATACATATGGTGCACAACACAATACAAGAATTTTTATCCTGGAATTGAAGAACCAATGAATGGATGTGGCATCTAACTTGGTAAAAAGAAGCAGTGCAATGGCATAGAAAACAGATTAATACAATTTGCCTAAATCCCAAATTAACTGGAAGCGAATGAACAAACTTTGTTGGATTATTGTTATTTGCATAGAACATTCAGTATAATGGAAGCACGTACTGTGGAGTATTTTAGTGAAGGAAAAACAGCATTCAGTGTTGCATCATAGATACACAAAGTAATATTTGTGGACTGGCATGATGATTTGGGATGAATTAGCAATTGATAAAAACTAGATAAGGTATTACATAGGTATGCCTACATCAGGACACACCTGTCAGGAGCAACTTCTTTTCAACCAAATTCTCATAACTTTAGACAGTGTGTTCAAATGAGATATCTTACATTAGGCTTTAGACAGATATACACAACAATTTAGTAAAAGTTAGAAAACAAAATTTGAAATTGGAGTGAGTCTACTAATGTAATAGACTACCAAGCTCACAGCAGGCAGAGCACATGAACTGCAACAACAATTTCATCAAACACATTGCATATTATAACTATCAAGCATAAATAGCATAGCTCACTAACGAAAAGCTGGCAAAAGAAGAAAAATAAAATATAAACAAGTTAGAAAATATAGCCATGGTGTAACATTTAGATGTGTTTGCTGAATTTACAGTAGATAAATGTTTTGAAAATTGAAATATTTTAAAATTTAGTAAAATACTTAATCGGTAAGACAGGTACCCATTTTTGTTTATTACATATTTTGTAATAATGAGTTATACGTAAAAATAACAGCTAGAATTGAATGAAATTACTGTAAATGTATTAGTAAAGTGCATACAGTGTATGCTTGTTTTTGTGGTGTAAAATTGTCCAGGAATATTGTATATTGGTGAACAAGTTAAAACTGGAAATGCCTAAATTATTAGCCTTGATTTACATGTACACCCATTGACTCATCACTCTCAAGCAAACAAATCAAATTGAACAGTTATTAATCACTTTAAATTAAACTTACCTGTTACAACTTCAAACAGTAGCAGAAGTGACTTGTTGTTTCTGATGTTCATATCAGGTATAACCAAAAGATGTTTGTTAACTTTGAATAATTTCTGGACTTCAAAGTATAATAAGCCTCCTTTATATTTTTTTTTTATTACCACTTTCTGGGTGCTCCAGTTTTCTTGTACTATCCAAAGACATGCAGGTTAGGTGAATTGGCTACATTTAATTGGTCCTAGTGTGTATTTGGGGTGTGTGTGTGTTCACCCTGTGATACACTGGCACCCTTTTCCAGGGTTTGTTCCTGCCTTGTGCCCTAAGGGTAGCTGAGACAGGCTCCGGCATCTCCCATGACCCTGGTCTGGATTAAGCAGGCTAGAAAATGACAAATGCATGACATTTCTAATGCTTGATCAGCGAGTTCCCTAGTAATGAACTTACATGGAATGTGTTACTAATTCCAGCATTCACAATTAAACAGTCCTTAGTATGTCTCATATGAAGGAAATTCTAGAACTAAAATCAAATTCTGGCACACATTTACTGTTGTTAATTTGTTTCAATTCACATTGATCACATTGATTCTGATGACAGTTTTCATAATTGGATGATTTAGCACTATATTAAAAATAAACATATGGTTAGTATGATTTAAAAAATATATATAATTAGTAGTTTTACTATTAACTCTACAATAGAAACAATGGATGATGGCCATGGGTTCCAGACTTCAGGCAGTCATTCAACCAAATACTGAAAATGATTATTATATTCATCTTTATGTTAGTTTGTCCATATACTTTTGAGCCCTGGAAAATTGGGGGGCTATGGAGGAAATTGACTGTCATTCCTGAACGGCTGATACGATATTTGTGGTAAACCCCTTAAATTAAAACTGAAAGTCTATACTTCAATCACAAAATTACTGCTTAATTTCAAATCCATTGTGGTGGTGTACAGACCCAAAATTATGAAAATTGTATCACTGTTCAAATACTTATGGACCTACATGAATTGTATATTAAATTATTTCTTATCACTAGAAGTTCATTTCCCACACTGATGGATGTTGGATTTGAAATTTTCTAATTATTTCATGTGTGCATGTCATGTTTCTTGACTTCTCATAAAAAGGTGACCTGCAAATGCCCATGTTGTTGTAACTCTAAACTTTATTCAGAATAGCACATTTTTCTTACTTTATTTTACATAAAAGTCCCACATTACTCTTGCAAGCAATATTACTGACTGATAGTACCAAAGTGTGAATTGCTGTCTCTCACCTCTGTCTTGTACTTGATCACATTTATATGCCCTTTATACCTCAAAAAATCCTCTCCTGCCCTTTTTATTGACATTATTAAATGGTGTTGCCAAGATGTGAACTGCTGCTTCTGTTCTGCAGACAGCTAGATAACAATAAATGTCAAACCTATAATCACTCACAGTATTTCACTATGTGTGATGAAGATCATAGTAATTATAATAGTAATAATTACATTTAAATAGTGTTTTTCTAATCTACTCCAAGCGGTTTACATAGACAATTGGAAACCACTTCTACCACCAATGTGTAGCACCCACCTGGATGATGCTTCAACAGCCAGTATGCTCACCACACATCAGTTAGTAGGTGGTGAACGGGGTGAAAGAAATAGTTAAACAATCAGAGACAGAGGATGAATAGGAGACCAGAATGAAAAGCCTGTGAAGGGCAATTTAGTCAGGACACTAGGGTACACCATACTCATTTTGAAAGATAACCAGGTATTTTTTATGACCACAGAGAGTCAAGACCTCAGTTTTATATCTCATCTGAAGGATGAAGCAAATCTTTAGAGCACAGTGTCTCTGTCCCTGCACTGGTGCATTGGGATCAACACAAAGCCATGAAGCCATCAGGGTAAGCATCCCCTGATGGCTTCATCAGCACCTTAGATAGTCTACCATCCAAGTTCTGGCCAGGCCGGGAAATGCTTAGCTTCAGGTTGACTACTAGTTCTGAAGTGCAAGTTGTATGGCTGCTAGATAATAGATAAGTCACTAACAAATCTGAAAATAACTACTTGGTGCTCCATTTATTTCAATCATGGAAGGAGAGAGCACCACCAGTAGTATTCAGTAATAATATAAAAATATCAGAACTACCTCATAATGTTATGCATTTAAATAGATGTTTGCCTACAAGATACGTTACTAATTACTTTTACTTACTCAAAGAGTTGTTCGGAGTTCTTTTTTCTACCCTATTCAGCATGCACTATATGAAATCAATTACTGATTTTGCCCTCATGAAAGGTAAAAAAAGAAATGGACAAAGCACTGGGCTCCAAGAAAGAAGTGCCAGGTAGAAAGAAGCACATGCAACAAAACAAAGAAGACCACTACATGTGTGGATCTCCTCGCAAATGACTACAGCAATCTGTGTCAACTGCTTTGTGATTAGCCAACTTGCCACTTACTGTTGACATATGCATACCATTAAATAGGAGTGTATAGCTGTAAATTTTAAACTACGAAGGTAAATGAAAAAGTAAAAGCAATTTTAAATTATGTGTTAACCGCAGTAGGTACAGCAACATGTTCGTGATGGCTTAGGGGTAGTTCGAACACGCACAGAGTAGCGCTCTGATATTAGTCTAGTTGAATTCTAGTCAGTGAATTTCTGAAGGTTTCTCTCTGTCTGCCCAAGGAAATCTCACTACAAGGCATTTGTTCAACAATAGTGGAAACCCACAGGGGAGCATCCATGTTCATTTGACATTGGCTTAAACTAGACTAACAGCAGGGCACAGCACTATGCATGTTTGAACCCATAAGCCTTTGTGAATCTGTTAAAGTTACCATGTAATTTCTGTTGTAGTTACCATGTAATTTTCAAATTGCCCTTACTTTTTGATTTATCCTTGTAATTACATAGAAAAATGCTAGGTTCTTGTTTATGTGTTTGTGTGTTTTATGTACCCAGCAGAAGGACAAATGTAGCATTGCTTTTCATGATTAAATACTGAAGAAATTTTATACCAAGCAACAGTGCCACTCTGAAAACTTTTTCAATTAAAAAAAGCAAACAAGATTTTGTATGCCATTAAATTATGAACTTTAATGTACAATCTATCCCATGCTAAACTACCTATATAGTTTTTAGTGGCAGGGCACTAGGGATGCCCTAGCAGAATTTTGAACTGATGGGCTGTTAGTGACAAAAAAAAGCACACAAATGAAATTTAGTGTAGCATCAGTGGTTATAGACCCTAAAAAGGTGTGGTGGTTCTTTTCCATGTTAAAAAAAGTTTTTGTATTCCTATCATCTTCAGAGACTGAAGATTTTTGACAGACCAGGGGGGTATTTTTTGTACGTCGCTTAAACCATCCGAGATCAGGTGCCTCATCTTGGATGAGTTAATGCCAGTGAAACTCATCCAGATAAGTCGGTTTTTCAAATGCAGCCGTGTATTAGATTAGTCTAGCTGGATCTAATCATACAAGATGAATGCGAGCGCCCGCGCTGAGTGAAAAGCCCATATATATTGAGTCTAGAAAACATGATCAGCAAGTCTTTGATAGGCTGTAACAAAATGACGAAAGAACGGGCACATTTTTTTTCACACACGCAGCGCAAGACCTTTTATTCGAAGGACACGAAGAATTTCAAGATTTAATATACACAAGGGGTAACACTGCAAAAGCAGCCCAGACCAGAAAAGACGGCTGGCAAAAAGTGGCCGAAAAAATTAAACGCTAAGTAGTGTACATTGTACTTACTGAATGCAGCGTTTCATTTCCTATGTGTCAGATTAATTATTATTTAATGTCATAATTCCAGATCAAACGTGAGCACAAGGAGAACACGGGAACAGGTTAAAGTGAAGTACAAGAATATACTTCAAACTGGTAAATATTGGTATATAACTATTTAAAGAATTGTTGACATAAAGAATCATATATAATATATAAAACATTAATTTTAAAGCTAATAAGGAGGCAGACAAGCAAAAAACAGGTGGAGGTCCACGCGGTCCAGACCTAACCCCTGCAGAAGAGTTGGCTCTCCAGCAAAATGCCCATCGCCCTGTTTCTGAGGGCATTCCAGGGGGAAGCTCCTCCTCAGAACCAGTGGCAGGAAGCAGTGGTCACTTCATTTCAAGTAAAGGATGGTCATTGCATATTTGTCCTCCATGTGTGCTATAGGTATGTTCCATATAGCCCTCTTTTTTGTTGGGTCAGTTGCAGGGAATGTCATATCCCTTGAACCTGTGTCTGACCAATGAGATATTAACGAAGGTCAAATATTTGATGAAGACACTGTGTCTGATTATTCATCAGGAGGAGAGGTACATTTTCCAAATAATGTTTGATCAAACTCCACTCTGATCAGTTCCATGTGCCCCAATCACATTTCGAAATCCTGGTAATGAGAATGTTAGGCTGATTGTGGGATTCTTTATGGAACTGTGGGTGTTTTAGCCTGTGTATTACCTACCTGCAATGGCATGAAACACCTCTTTTATTGTCTGCACATGCAGGTGTCCAGGAAACACAATGAAAACCTGAAGGAAATGTTTCAGAGCCAAACAGACTTTACGAATTGCCTGGCAAACTGCACTTTTCGATAGATGTTCCGCATCGCCTACAGTATATAAAAAAGTGCTGCTTGCAAGAAACCTCAAAACAATGCCTACTGTCTGTGTGGTTATGAGAGGCCGACTTCGCCAAGTTTGACTTCGAATATACGGAGCTAATAAATCTTTGAGGTACAATATTCCCCCTCGGCTAAAGCGGTATCTTTCGTACAGAATTTCCTCCGGGGGCAATAAAGGATCTTGGCGATCGCGCAAAACCCTCTTTATATGAAATTCTCTTCGTATAATTTGCGCACCAATATCAATTGGTCGCTCATTCATGAACGGCGAAGCCCTGACTGGATGACTTCCACGCACCGTCACTGATCACGTGTGTAAACTAATCCTTGTTTATGTAGAACAAACCTGCTCCGAACAGGTTTGCGGAGTTGGATGTGTTGCTAAGACAACACTTCCAGCAAGAGTTTCAAAAAACCGACAGATCCAGAATCAGGCCAAATCGTCAACAATAACATCCGGTTAAGTGAGTAATCCACGTATGAAAAATACCCCCCAGGTAGAAAGCACATTTCATTTACACAGGGTTACTATTTTTGTCTTTATGGTTATACACCCAGGCTCATTTCCATGTTAAAATCAGTTTTTCTACTCATGCAATCTTCAGAGGCTGAAGATTTTGACAGAACAGGTAGAAAGTGGGTGTAGACAAAAGCTGACATCAAGAGGTTCAAGACATTCATTGAGAAAAGTTGAAAAGAATGTATTTTTTTATCCACTAGATGTAAACAAAGGCATGAAGATAATATTGAATTGCCATTTCTTTTTCTTACAGCACAGCATCAAATACCTGCAGTCGCTCCCATCAAAAGCAATCTTCTGTTGATGACTTTGATTCTGTGCTATAAGATGAACATTTTCTGCTCTTAGAACAACAGATAATGAAAGTGTTACTGGAAAGCAGCATCAGTGGTGCAACACATATTGCAAATAGCGTGACTTACCATTGCAAGCAAATGTTTGCCTTGAACGTTAATGTACACTTCAAAATTAATATGTATGAAGTGTTCATAAAGTTCTGAATTGTATGTTAATCACAATTTAAGTAATAAAAAATTAAGCTCACATTTTTCACAAAAAGTGAGTTTTTGTGAATACAAAAATTCAGTCTAAAGCCGCGGTGAAGGAAAAAAAAAATCAGCTTCAAAGAAGTTAACAAACAAGTATATAATATAATGTATAATGTGCTACCTAGGCCTTTTAACAAAAATGTTTAAGACCCTTTAGCCTTTATGCAGACAGCTGTGCATACTTTTTTTTTGGTAGTTATTATGATAATAAAGACAACAAAAACAAGCTTGGTTTTCTGATAAGGCACCATCAGTCAAACCAATTTTCTGCATGATCAAAGAAGAGTAAAAACTAAATGGCAGAGAAAACATAAAGGCTTTTTTATGAGTTTAGCAGTAGGTAGGTGGTTTCACAGGTTTGTATTTTGAAAAATAAAATAAATATTTAAAATGAAAAATTGCTAGTACTGTTTGTTGTTATGTTTTGCGTGTTGCTTTTCTTAATATAGTATGCATAGAGCATTACTGAATTATTTGCAATAAAAGTACTGTGCTTAGAATAAATCTTGCTAAATTAAGATAATTACAGAGATATTATTTGAAGAGTTATAAAAGGATTATTACTCGATTTATTAATATATTTTCACTGATACCTATTAGGTTATGACACAGTGCGGGCATAAAATGATGGAAAAATGCAGGCATATCTCAGTATGTTGTACAACACCTGGCATTAACTTTTTACATTATTATTAGCATCGTGTCTCTGTTTTAGGCAACATGAAATGTTACATGATTCTATTTTGAAAAGAAAAGAGAAGGCAACAGTATGGCTTTACTCCTTGAATTTTTAAAAGTGGTTTCTAAGTGTATGGCAAGTCTGACTGTGCCGTTCAACTCTGAAAAACTTTACTGTTTTTAGGTGTTCTGGGGAGATGTTCACATTAATGGAAAAAATTCTCTTTTTTAGTGTGGAGATAACTGTTACTCATGTTTTCCTTTTGATAGCGGACGCAGATAAAGCCCTTAGCTAAGATCATATTAATGACTCAAACATGATTTTACAATTCATGAGATATTTTATTTGATTATATATAAATTGATTTATATAAAATCAATACCTATTAACTCATCACATTCTTTACAGTGTCAGCATCTGGTAATTTTTTTTTTACATAGGTATAAAAAATGGAATATTCCATGAAAGTTACAATTAAATCTAATATAATAGCATTAAAAATTATGAGTGCCATTAATGCTGTAATAATACCACTATAAATAAATACAGTGCACAGTAAATGCAAGTCAGGGAGGAATATCAAGATGTGGTGTTGTGAATTATATGGCTAGAGGAAAAGAAAAATATTTTTAAGTCTGAAGGTGTAATATTTTTATACTGGTATAAAGTTTCATGATGTAAACTTAACTAGTAAACAAAAAATTTAAATATTAATTTTAATCGTAATAAAAAGAGCAAACATAGAAACAACTCATTTCATTTACTTTTTTTGTTAATTGTGAATCTGAATTTGAAAATCAAACAGCCAGAATATACTGTATTTATAACTTTTTTTTTTATGGCTGCAAGATAGAAATAACCATATTTTTCATTTTTCAGATCCACATTAATAAATCTACTCACTAACCATAATTACTGTATTGTTCTGTATAATGAAACCTCACAGGTGGCGCAGTGGTAGTGCTGCTGCTTTGTAGTAAGGAGACTGTGGAAGATTGTGGGTACGCTTTCCGGTTCCTCCCTGTGTGGATAGCGCTTTGAGTACTGAGAAAAGCGCTATATAAATGTAATGAGTTATTATTATTAAATGTTATACATCAATCAAAAGGTCCCGACCAATAGATTTCAACCAATGTGATGAACCTTCCCACCGACCAAGGAAACGTGAACTACAGGCTGAAAGCAGGAAACAGTATTACAAAATTTCTTCCGATTTTTCATGTGTTCTTGCATAATACTTTACAACAACATATATCTGCAAATGACACATCAGTACTTGCAGTATATTCTTTTGATTAAAACAAGTCCAAGCACATTATTATACAATCCATCAATTATGAGATATCCTCCAAATAAGAGGGGGCACGGGCCACCTTTGGCAGGTACCACCTTATATTAGCTCGAATTCAATAGGTCACACGCTCACAAACCTTATACCATTGGAGGGAAGCGACCATGACATCTCCAATTATTCGTAGACATTGTGGGGAACAGGCCGGACACAGACAGGTAGACAAGATGGTTTCACCACACACACGTTTATTATACATTATTTACAATAGTTCAAGTGCACAAACCCAGTGCCGCAGCACCAATCACCACTTAAGTCCTTGGCCACCACAACACAATGCCTTCTCAGTCTCTGGTCCGCCTCCACTCCTCTCCACCGAGTTTTGTCCTCTTCCATCCGACTCTTGCCATTGAATGGAGGTAGGCGGCCCCTTTTATACAGCCCCGGATGGACTCCAGGTGCTTCCTGAGGATCCTCCGTTGACACACCCCTGTGTGGCGGAAGCTCTGGCTGTGTACCTGGAAGTCCTCCGGGTGTCCCCAATCCTCTTCCCCCCAGCACTTCCGGGTGTGGCGGAAGTGCTGAGGTCCAGGGCTCCCAAGGCATCGAGGCGCCCCCTGGAGGTGACCACGGGCCCCTACATGGTTGAGCTTCCAAGCTCTGTACCCGTGGCCCCGAGTAGAACCAGGGCGGTCGCCCCCTCGTGTTCTGGAGGAGGCACAAGCCCTCCTCCGGTCCTCCTGGCCGGGCATGAACCCCAGCCGGGTGCCACAGTGCCCCATCGCCAGCGAAGACACGTCGGTCTGAGCGACACAACCCGTGAGGGCGGTTCAACCCCGAAGTGGGTCCTACTCTTTGTCCAGGGTCCAATCCGGCACCCTGGAACTCTCTTCTTCGGCACCCTCTCCGAGGTCTTCGCACCCCTCTGTTCTGCGCCGCTCGCGCCTTCGTAGCCTCTGCCGGTTGTGGGGCTGCCCCATCGCCAGCGAAGTGTCCTCCTGCCAGACGGTCCATCCGATGAGGGCCGGTTTCCCACGAAGCAGGTCTTACTGCTCGTCCCGGGTCCAGTCCTGCAACACACAGAAGCAAGGGGGCAGAGCCGCTGCCTGGACGCCCTTTCCTGGCGTCCCTCTGTGCCACGCACTGGCAGTGCTCCCCCCTCTGACAGGGACCCCGGAACTTGCCTATTCGGCACCCCCTCCGCGGGTTCCGTGTCCCTCCAGATGATGACACTGACCAGACCACCTGCATTCCTTTCTTTTCCGGTGACTTTGGGGAGTGGCCCTTCTCTGGACATGCGCACCCAGCTGCACGTCCCTTCCTATCGGAGGAACCGGCATTCACCCCTCGATTCCTCCTATCAATCTTGGACGCCCCGACGGTCTGGGTCTGCGCATGGGAAACGCACAGATCCAAGCCCATCTGCGTTCATGCAGAACGATGGGAGACTGCTGCGGGCTCGGGGCGTCGGGCGCTAGGACCCAGGGCACTCATCAACCCCTGTCCTGTCTGCCCTCTCGCTGTTGCTCCCCTCACCTCACGAACAGCCTGCACCGCCACATCCGCTGTTGGAGACCCACCGACATGGTTCCGATCACGAATGTCATGGGCCCCTTCGGTGGAATCTCCATTATCCTTTACTCACATACCTTCCCCGCCGCATCCCTCCGGGTGAGAACTCCAGCGCCGCGCTGATCCGACCACTGTCGCAGCGTCATCACAGACGCGGCTGCCTTCACCTCCAGCTCCTTCAATCCTCTACGGAGGACGCGTATCACCTGGAACAGCGACTCAACGGGCTGGAGGCATTCCTCCAGCTCACGCAGAGCCGCTAACAAGCACAGATCATCAGTCGGCGGTTGCCTTACCTTTTTGTCAGGCATATCCGCCGGCTGCTCTCTGAGGGCCCTTCCCACAGGCCCCGTCGGGTCCTTCCTTGGCCCGGGATGGACATTCCTTGGGCTTGCCTCCATCCAATCATCGGCGGACATGCAAGACACACCGACCAATCCCGTGCCTGTCCTGGGAAGGGACTTCCGGTCCGCGGCCATTTTGGCTCTGTTTCCTCTTCTCCTGGTGCGGCGACGTGCCTCTGAGGAGCCGAGCAGCTGCTGTGGCCTGTTGAGCTGCAGCGACTTTGTATTTGGGTGACTTGAATTTGTATTTAGCTTCCTTTTGATCGGCGTAGATTGTTGTTACAAGAAAGTAGCCTATTGTATGTAATGTTACATTGAGAATTGCACCATCAAGCAGCCATAGTGTACATTTTATAATTAATATTATGTATATATTATGTATATTGTGTCAAATCTCTTCACATCTACACAAAGGCATTTATATTTCAGTTTTTATAGGAGTTACTTTTTTATGTGCAATAAAATTGTTCTCAACCTGGATGCCCAATTGAAGGGTTGGAAGACCCATGGTGCCAAATGCTGTAACCATTTCTTTCTTTATGGTATCAACAAGATACTTTAGACTATTACAGATGAAACCTCAGAGGTGAAAAAACTGTCCTGGCATTACTTGTACATGAGATATACTGTATCAGAAAACAAAAATTTGAAAAAAGAAAAAAATATACCATGAGCACCTGTTTTTTTCCAGAGTTTAGCAGCAGTTTCTAAGTAAAGGAATGTTTAAATTTAACACGAACACAGATTTTATCACATTTGAGAAGTAATTGTCAGGTTTTAGTGAAAAATTGTCCTGCCTTTATTTTTTGAATAATAAGGCTTTATTTTGGGGTACCTCCCCTCAGGTGGAGATTGCTGAAAAAAACCCTTAGGGTGCAAGGGGGTAGTTTAATACTTGATACATGTATAGAAGCAATAAAATGTTGAAATTACACATTTTCAATTTTTTTGTTCCTTCATTCTCTGCCATGTATCTATTTATATCTGTCATCATGTCAATAACTTCATGCTATTTCAATAATCATGTGTTCCCCTTTTAACAAGCAATCAGACACACAGTTAAGCGCTGCTATTTATAAAAGCAAACCACAAGAACCAGCTGTGCATTCATTTTTTTGTCAGATGACTGACTGAAACAGACTTAAAACTCAAGTTTCATCACATTTGCAGTCTCATTTCGATATGTTTCTTGTTTAGAGCACATGTATGTGTGTTATAATTGACTCCTCGTGATCACAGTGGTATTGTATTTGTTTTTCACCAGCTTGGTGTATTTAAACCATAATTTGCTATTTTATTAAGAGAAGATGTAATTTTGCATCGGACTAACTTTTGCTAGTCCTACAGACATTGACTTCTATATGTTAAATTTATTTTGCTACTGGATTAGCTGAATGTTTATTAAGATATATTATTGTATTAAAAAATACGATTTTCTCTACACTGCATGTAACATGTATAGTAATAGCATGTAGCAATATATAATAAAATACTAATCAACTATAGCATAACTTTAAATTCTAACATTCCAATGATTACAAAAAGATCATCATTGGAATTTGTTTGTAAACCCACTTTTCAAATCATATTTTGATACATTAATTCCAAAACAATAAGCAAATGACTTTAACACTTTGGAGACTTTTTTCTACCCAGTGCACTCTTCATTGGGGTCATTCATGAACATTCAACAGCACCACCACCTGCCCCTCCCACAGGTTGGTTTGTGATGCAGCAATTTGGTGAAACACCATACTGTATGTGATGGAGCAGTTGTGGGAACAGCACAGGGCATTGAATCACTGCCTGGTACAGCATGGTACCAGGGGCCAAGCACTGCCAATAGGAAATTTTATGTGGCAGCTCTGGAAGGTTCTGGCTCCTTTCAAGCAGGCCTGTTATTTTGTCAGCTGGTACATTGCTGGCTGGAATGATGTGCTCACACTAGTGTTTCCTTCTGGACAAAATACCATCTGGCCTGCTCGAAGTAGTAGAGGGTGCCGAGGAGGAGGAGGACATGCCCAGCAGGCAGCTCTGTAGAGCAGGGGCACTCCAGGAGGAGGAGGGCAGTGCCTATTGTCAGGAGATGGAGGAACACTGAGCAGCAGGAGCAGGAGAAGGAGGAGGAGGAAGTGGTGGGCATGGGGCATGGGGCACCTCTACAACATGGCTGCTCATATAATGCAATGCCTTAAGAGGGAACCCCAGATTGAAGCTATAAAACAGAGGGGCAATTGCTGGGAAGCCACCCTACTAGACCACCAGTACAAAGCCAAGATGGGTGAGTTTATGGAGCCCAGCCAGCAGGAATGGAGGATGCGCCACCTCCGGTGTATCCATACCAGCAACCTGCTTGAGGTGTACCCCACCCTTACTTCCCTGCTACCTCTCCACATGTCCATCAGAGAGCTCTCAGTAGCAGCAACAGCAACAGCAGCCGTGGCATTGGCAATCTGATGGATGCGTGGAGAGAAGTTTTCCAGACTCAACGGCCCAGTCTGACACAGGTTGGGAATTGCTGCAGTCACCGAATGGTGAGTGATTACTTGGCTTATGTACACTGATGTCCCCATGGAGTTCCGGGTGATGAGGCTGGAATTAAACTGGGAACTTACTCGGTATGTGCTGGAAATGCTGTGTTGCCCAGCTTAGGCTACTGTCTGAACGGGACTTAACACTAGAAGGCTCCCTGAAGCCTACGAAAAAACTTGTAATCCCGGTCAACCTTAAATTCCTTTGCACCTCTCCGTCAGCGTCTTTTGTTTTGTAAATGTGTCATTCAGCACAAGCAGCAAGCAGCCTGTTGTCCCATCCCCCCAACGGCGGAGTTCAACTCGGGCAAAAAGTTCTCCTAGCTCAAGGCTCATTATCTTCATTTATCTGCATGTGAGATGCCTGGAGTTGTATAGGGTAAATAATACAGTATATCGTTATTTGGAATACAGTAATCCCTCGCTATATCGCGCTTCGACTTTCGCAGCTTCACTCTATCGCGGATTTTATATGTACGCATATTTAAATATATATCGCGGATTTTTTGCTGGTTCGCGGATTTCTGTGGACAATGGGTCTTTTAATTTCTGGTACATGCTTCCTCAGTTGGTTTGCCCAGTTGATTTCATACAAGGGACGCTATTGGCAGATGGCTGAGAAGCTACCCAACCAGAGCGTGTATTACCTATTAAATAAAACTCCTCAAATATATTGTGAGCACGGGGGCTCTTCGCACCCCTAGAGGATACGGCCGCTCCTCAAAAAACGCTGAAAGATTACCTTCACATTGCTCTCTTCTTTGCTGGGCTTACATATGGCTACTTTATCAAGCGATATGCTTCCTGCACAGTGCTTCGCATACTTAAAAGATCAAACAGCACGTATTGATTTTTACTTTTCTCTCTCTCTCTTGCTCTGACATTCTCTGCTCCTGACGGAGGGGGTGTGAGCAGGGGGGCTGTTCGCACACCTAGATGATATGGACGCTAGTCTAAAAATGCTGAAAGATTACCTTCACGTTGCTCCCTTCTGTGCAGCTGCTTCGTGAAGCAACATGCTGCACGGTGCTTCGCATACTTAAAAGCTTGAAGGGCACGTATTGATTTTTGATTGTTTGTTTTCATCTGTCTCTCTCTATCTCTCTCTCTCTCTCTAACATTCTCTGCTCCTGACGGAGGGGGTGTGAGCTGCTGCCTTCCTTGCAACTTGCGGTGCTTCGCATACTTAAAAGCCAAACAGCCCTATTGATTTGTTTGCTTTTCTCTCTCTCTCTGATATTCTCTGCTCCTGACGCGCACTCCTTTGAAGAGGAAGATATGTTTGCATTCTTTTAATTGTGAGACGGAACTGTCATCTCTGTCTTGTCATGGAGCACAGTTTAAACTTTTGAAAAAGAGACAAATGTTTGTTTGCAGTGTTTGAATAAAGTTCCTGTCTCTCTACAACCTCCTGTGTTTCTGTGCAAATCTGTGACCCAAGCATGACAATATAAAAATAACCATACAAAGATATGGTTTCTACTTCGCGGATTTTCACCTTTTGCGGGGGGTTCTGGAACGCAACCCCCACGATCAAGGAGGGATTACTGTATATGCATTTCATGTGTGTTCTGTGTCTACAAAGATCTGGGTAAGTGTAGGATGAAAGGAAATGTGAGGCAAGAAATGCTGAACACATACCTAAAGCAGAAACTTTTTCGATATTATACTAATAATGACGTGAAGTGTATAATATGTGAAGTATTGACAGCAACATGTAAATCGAATACTTTTTTTTCTTTGGTTATATTTTTGAATAAAAGTGCACGTGTTTATTTGATATTTGGACTAAAGTCTTCACACATTATACACTTCACGTCATATAAGTGCTGCAGACAGGGTGGTGACAGACAAGAGGAGCCGGTTGTCCAAAGATTCTGTGGACAGACTGACCTTTATAAAAATGAATGAGTCCTGGGTCAGCAGTGATTTCCAGACACCTCCTGCAGATTCCAGTGACTAGATGGGTTTCTTGTCTACACTGGATTTGTGGGGTCCATCCTCTGTGAATTCATGCTATCTGTTCCTTTTGCCACTATCTACAAGAAATTGTACTGTTCTGATATTTAGTTCAATTAATTTTATCGGAAGGAAGCATGGTGTTGCAGTGGTTGGTGCTACTGCCTCACATCTCAGGTCACGTTTTTGGCCAAAATAATTGGTCCAGTATAGTTGAGAGATGCTTCCCTAGCTCTTTGGGAAATTTAAAAAAACTAATGAGATTGGATTAAAAAAGTATTCTCTTTGGTGGTTTTGTCTTTGAATTTCCTGCTTTTAAAGATAGTATTGTTTCTGACTTTAGATTCTGATTCGGCATTTTCTCTTTGTTTTGATGAAACAGAGAATTAATTTATGATTACAAAGCTTGCACATCTCTCA
Source organism: Erpetoichthys calabaricus (assembly GCF_900747795.2). NCBI lineage: Eukaryota > Metazoa > Chordata > Cladistia > Polypteriformes > Polypteridae > Erpetoichthys > Erpetoichthys calabaricus. The sequence goes on along the minus strand of NC_041396.2, from coordinate 107,135,862 downwards.
CTATATCCTTTCTTCTTTGATCTCACTGAGGCACGGCCGCACAGTGGTTGGCACGATGAAGAGCATATGATTGTGCTCACAGTTAGTATCACTAGTCTACTGGCTGACACACTTCAGCTTTGAACACTGGGAGAAACTCAGGGTTAACAGCGAAAACTCATGTAGATAAAAACTGAACCTGCAGATGTCATGGAAACAAAAGGTGCTAAGGAAGCTGGTGATCTACTATACCATCAGTATTCAAACCAGTTTTTTATATTTTCTATAAAAACAAGTGCTATTAAAGGTAAATTCATGAAGGCATGTTGATACTGTGTATAGTAGATGAGCTTAATTTAAGGAGCTTAATAGATAAGTAAGTAATGCAGGTTCTCAAATATTTATTTTTATGAAACATATACAGCATAAACATTGAGTTATCTTTGCTTGTCACTAAATGTGCAGGTTGATCTTCGAGTTTCACGTCAATATAAGAGAAGGAGGTGCGTGCTCTTTGCATGCATAATTAGCCACATGGAATAGTGAAAACAAACCTTGAGGAAACCTGACATAAACCTCAACAAAAAACACAGGAGACTCTATGAAATAATAACAATAATGAAATATTTATTACTATTGACAAGACATTTCTGTCTTTTTGATAGAAGAAAGCGTTCAAAGAATCAGCACAAACAGTTTGGAGAGCCTTCATCTTCACTTATGACACACCAGTTTCAAAGACCTATGTGATTTTTTCTGACTTTTGACTTTGATTTTAGCATTTCTGTTTTATTTTGATAAAATAAATGATTGCACATCTCTGACTGCATTCTTTCTTCTTTGATCTCACAGAGGCATGGTTGTGCAGTGGTTGGCACTGCTGTCGCACAGCTCAGATCACCCTTTTGGCCACAATAATTGGTCCAGTATAGCTGACAGACATTTCTCTATCCCTCAGGGACACTTTAAAGATGATGCTCCATTATAATCCAGTCAAATCTAGTTAAGTTAGTCCTTCCCTATTGACTTCAAAGCATTTCTCCAAGTTAGGCGATATCTGTGAATACTTCCCTGATTTTTCCAAACTCGAGGCAAAGCCTGTATGGAGTTTTCTCATCACTAGATGGTATATATGCATTTACCATGCAAAGTTGTGTTCTACACCTAAGCACTTTCTATAAAAGTAAAAAAAATATCTTGCCCCCTCTAGCGTTTTTGAGTAAAAGTATGAGGCACAGAGGAAAAGCTTGAAAACTTACCAAATATGTCCATTATTGATGATGAAATATTGATTGGCTAATTCATTCTTTAAATTCTTCAGGACAGGTCCTCCCTGAGGACAGTACAGATGTTTTTTCTGACCAAATTTACTGAGACATTCTAAAATCAGCAATATGCTTACCAACAGTAAAGCCACCTTGTTTTATTATAATAAGGTGATTAGTGGCCTATTGCCTCCCTCTTAGAAAGCCCAAAGACACGTCTGAATTTTCTGAGGAATACCTGAATATTACTAACTTTTCAGTGTCCATTATCTTGGGCTGCTGTATTCAATTGTCTTTTACCAGAGGCTTTATGAAGAAAATACAAGAGTTGTCTTTAGGGAAAAGACACAGTTGTAAATAAAAGAAAAATCAGATTTTACTCAATAATAAAATCCTTTTAAGCTAAGGGGTACTGTTCTAACTTGTTCAAATACCCATATTTAAATTCCCTTTCTATTATGACCATAAAGACAAGTATAGCTTCTGACATTGCCTATGTTGCACTCTTTCTTCTCTGCAAGAGCTGCTTGGCAACTGCTGAAAGACTGACAATCTGTTTTCTGAGCTCCGCTGCAATGAGAGAGCTTTCCATGGACATTACACTCTTGTCTCTGTTTCATTTTTGTTGTAGGTTAAGTATTTAATCAGGTTCAAGCTGAGCAAAAAAATAAATATTACTTTTTCTTTTCTGCCTGCAACATCATTTTGTTATGTTTGAACTGAAGAAAATTAGGAAAACATATCTATAATCTAGATTCATAATAATATGTTGAGCTGAAGTCAAAATCAAGAATGACATTTTAACAACAGTCTTTTAATTACAGACATTTAACACTAAACCAAGATCTTTCCAAGATAAAATCCAAGATAGACAATATTGCAGACATAGAGTATGGCAACCTAGATTAACATTTAGAGATATCTGAACGAACTGATATCTTGAAAAAGAGTTCAGTTTTTAACCCTTAAAACATCTTTAGAAATCAGTAAAACCACTCAAAATTGAATGTATTCAGAATGAAACTTTGTGGTTTATCCTACATTTCCACCCATTAATGAACAGTAATTAAAATGTAAATAGCCCATAATTTAAACAACTAAAAATGTTTACATTGCCATGTTCTTCAGGACAGTTTTGAGCCAGCACAAAACTTTACTTTTGCACCCTGTTTTTTTGTTTGTTTACAATCCATACAAACATCATACAGTAAATGGCATCTTTTCAATTCAGAAATGGGAAGGGTTTTAGTGAAGTGACCTAACTTTGCAAAATCAGAACTTTTTACAAATGCCATTTTTTGTATAGCTGCTACACATTTTGAAAACTGGTATGTCCTTTGGGTCAGTTTTGACTCTCCATTGACCTTAATAGATTTTCTGCTGCATTTAAGGTGCTTTATTTGTTTACAACCCAATAAAAGATTCTAAATGTCATCTAGGATCATCAGTGCTACTGGTTAAGATGGCCAATCAATAAAAAATAGGTTTGGGGTGAGAAATATCATGCCCAGGACATCTAGAGTACTGTCAGAATTGTAAAACACAGTGTAAAGTTCTATTGAAATAACTGGAAATTTGATTTTGAGTTATTTCTCAAAATGAATTTCAGCTATCTCAGAATGCCTGCAGACCTAGTTTAAGTTATCCCAAAATATATTTGAAATTCATCAAAATTGAACAGTGTACTGTTTCAAGATATCTTGAAATAGATGCATTTCCAGTAATCAGTGATTTATTATAAGATATCTTAAATGCATTTTGAGATATCTCTGTTAATTCAGTTTGCCATACATAATATCAGAAATCATGGACTTGGGCATTTAAGAGACTGTGTCTCATTTTTGGAATTTTTGGATTGATTTTTCTGAATGTTTATAAATGTTATTATTCAGATAATGCCATTCTGTTTCTTGTTTCAATATGGTCACAACACTTTTATGTCAGTCCTTGCATTGGTGGTTTCATGTTGCTTGTATTTGTTGTGTCCTTTGTCAAATGACACATATGTCTGGTTACATATAATGTCACCTCATCCCACTATGTAAGATGGTGGCACACAGCTTCTGGCATCCAAGCATTAAATCAATTCATTTAACTAACAATGAAGATTACTTTTGTTTGGGACAAAACAGGTCAGTTTGAGGACTTTGCAACATTTCCTTTGGCAGTAATTTTTGTTTATTGTTTTTCCTTTCAGATTATATACTGACTTCTCCTTTTGGTTTAAGGACTCTTACTGATAACTACATTAAAGTTGTGTCTACCAATTTTGTTCATTCCATCTCCTGTGGCCTCATGCATAACGCCATACGTTGAATTCACACTAAAACATGGCGTAAGGACAAACGTGGAAATGTGCGTACACACAAAAAAATCCAGATGCATAAATCTGTGCGTTCGCCAACTTCCATGTTCTTACGCTCCAGAAATCCTGGTCAGCGTGAAAAATAATGCACGTGCACGCACCTGCAACCCCACCCAAACTCCTCCCAGAATTACACCTCTTTGAATATGCAAATCAATATAAATAGCCCTTAAGCTCAACGTTCTGTGAAAAGGCAATGGCAAAAGCACGGAGTGGTGGTATAAACAACAGAAGGAAGTTGACTGAGTGACATAGAGTGTCAGAGAAACTCGAAAGCTCAAGTTCACAATGTTGCACAATGACTGAAATAAAAAAGAAGTTGTCAGATATCAAAGTCACTGTGAAAAGGCGAGTCGTAGCCCACCGTCTGAGTGTCATATAATAGTTTATTAGGGTACAGAGAAAAGAAAAAAAATAGGAACACAGTAAGAAAAAAGCTCAAAATGTCAACTTTAATCTCGAAATTTCCACTTTAATCGTGTAGTTTATTTTGTCATTAAAGTAGAACATCATAAACTTCATCTTTAAATTGTTTAAGTTACTAGTTTCTCAAATACTATCGTAACTATAGTAGCACATTAAATGCTTTCCTTTGTATGTGTTCTTCTATGTGGTCTATGTATGTGTGAATCACTACGTGTTTCTTAAATGGGCTGTCTCTTCCTCCGACTGGACACAGAATCCATTACATTCGTGATATTCCAACTCTCTGAATAATTAAAATACTGAGATGTACACTTGATATCATTTTCATGATGATAGGAGTTAAAGCATATTATTAAACATGGGAACATGATGGTGCAGTGATAGTGACGAGCTGGCCCCCTGTCCAGAGACTGCCTCATGCAAGATGCTTGCTGCGCCGTGCACAACCTTCGATTAAATAATTTATTGCATCAGTACTGTCTCTTTCAAACGTACTTACTCCCAATTCCTGTCCTTCCTTTTCTTTCTCCAAGTAGCCAATCGCCACACAATCAGCTCAGTAATAGATGTTAAGCCATCTGTAAGCTTAGAACTCCAATTCTTCAAAACTTTTAAGAAACATTGAAATATCTTCGTAGTAAATGTATAATTATTCTATCCAACTATCCTTCCAGGGTCGCGCCAGCCCAGCAAGAATACAGCGTGAGGCAGGAACAATCCCTGAACGGGTACCAGCTACTTGCTAGTGCTGTGTCCTCACATGTTTAATTATTAACAATATAGATTATTTAAATGAAGTTAACATTTTATCTGTATAATGTAATAAACATGTTTTGCTGCATTTCATCTTAAAGATGATATCGTCATCATATGTAAATACGCGCTTTATAAAGTGGCGCAGGTTGTGCAATATTATAACTGTATCGCAAGTTTACAGTGAGATAATTGTACTAATAAGTACAAACAGTTCTACAAGGAACACTTGATGGACTGATTGAGTGCATTTATAGTTCTTGGCATGAAACTGTTTCTGAACCGCGATATCCCTACAGAAAAGGCTCTGCAGCTTTTGCCATTTAGAGCAGTTCAATAGACAGCATGGCTGAGGCAGCGTGTGCTAGATGCTGTATACCGATAATTCTCTTTCTGATCAGATTGCAAACTCAGATACAGTGGGATAAATAGTCTGAGTGGTGCATTGAGAGGAACAGTGCTAAAGCAGCTATCAAGTCAAGCTGGGGAGCATGCACTGGTACAGTGCCTTGCCGCACCCACTATACAACGAAACAACTCGGGATCCCGGTTTGCAACCCCCCAGGAAGACATGTGGTCCAGTCCCACCATCCGGAAATGACCCCCTATCTGCCACAGCCAGGTGTTACGTGGGCGACCCCTTGGCCTGGTCCAGCCACTAGGGTCCCCAACAATGAGGATCTTACGAGCTGGATCACCCTCGGGGAAATGCACCACATGGCCATAGTGCCGTAACTGATGCTCCCTCACAATGCAGGTAATGTGCCTCATTCAGGACTCCATGAGCAACCACCCATTTGACACAAAGTCAAACCAACGGTACCCAAGGATTTTCTGGAGAGAGACAGTACCAAAGGAGTCCAGTCTTTGTCTCAGGTTACTTGTTAGCATCCATGTCTCGCAACCATATAGCAAGACAGGAAGCACCAGGACTCTAAAGACTTGGACCTTCGTCCTTTTGCATAGATATCGGGAGCGCCACATACCCCTTTCCAGCGACCTCATGACCCCCCATGCTCTCCCAATCCGTCTACTGACTTCATAGGAACAGTCACCAGAGACATGAATGTCACTGCCAAGGTAAGTAAACCTCTCAGCAAGGTCAACACTCTCTCCACAAACAGACACACTGCTGATGGCTGTGCCCAAGAGGTCATTAAAGGCCTGGATCTTGGTTTTTATCCAGGACACTCGCAAGCCCAGACACTCAGACTCCTTGCTCAGTCTCTCGAGCGCCCTGATCAGAGCCTCCATTGACTCTGCAAAGATCACAGCATCATCAGCAAAGTCAAGACCCGTGAACCTTTTTTCATCAACAGAAGTCCCACAGCCGCTGGACCCTACGACCTTGCCCAACACCCAGTCCATACAAGCATTGAATAGAGTAGGAGCGAGAACACACTCCTGATGAACCCCAGAATCAACTGGGAAAAGTGCAGAGGTCCTGCCTCCACTCTGCACAGCACTCACAGTACCAGTGTACAGGCCGGCCATGATATCCAGCAACCTCAAGGGGATCCCGTGAATCCTCAGGATGTCCCACAGGGCAGCTCGATCAACTGAGTCAAACGCTTTGCGAAAATCGACAAAGGTTGCAAAGAAACTCTGCCGATATTCGCGTTTGCGCTCCATAAGAACCTTCAGTGCCAGGATGCGGTCAATGGTAGACTTTTTAGGCGTAAAACCAGACTTTTCCGGTCGCTGGTAGGTGAGCAAGTGATCACGGATCCTATTGAGGACAACCCTAGCAAGGACCTTACCCGGCACCAAGAGCAGTGTTGATGGCTGTCATACTCGAGGAGTAGCTGTTGCTGTAGCGGATTGGCTTCTTCCGATGGTGTCCGATGTCACTCCTTTCAACAAGCGTATTATGAGACTCAGATTACGGCACTCTCTAGGTGCCTTGTCTGTTGTCTCAGTGTATGCTCCGACCGCGGCGAATGATGTCTCGGTGAGGGAGACATTTTATTTGCAGCTTCGCTCAGTGGTTGATGGGTGCCCACGAGGTGACACTCCTCTGGTCATGGGTGACTTCAATGCAGCCACTGGCACTGACAGGGCTGGCTATGAGGATTGTCTCGGTCCCCATGGGTCTGGTGACTGTGGTGAAAGTGGCTCCATGTTCCTTGACTTTGCAAAAGGTCAGGGGCTGCAAATCACTGGATCCTGGTTCCAGTGCCCTGAACTGCATCATTGGACTTGGTACTCCAATACTGGTGGTGTGGTGAAGGAGACGCGTGGGCAGACGCTGGATGCTCTTGCAAAACTGCAGGGTCTACAGAAGTGCCCGGTTTGAGAATTCTGACCACAGACTTGTTGTTGCTACTCTTAGGATCCAGCTTAGGTCCAGTAGGTTACCACCTACTAGGAAAATGAGCCTGGACTTGGCCAGACTCCAAGACCAGGCTGTTTCTAATGAGTTTGTGTGAGGAACTTGTAGATTTGGGTATGACTGCTGATACTAATGTGATGTGGGAGAACTTCCGTGACTAGACCCTAAATGTTGTTGAAGGTTGTGTTGGTGTTACCGGTGTTCCCAGAAGGAGGTGTTTCATCTCGCAGGGCACCCTGGATATCATTGAGAGGAGTCGCAGCGCACGGCTCAATGGCAACTGTGGTCTGTACCGGGAACTGAGAGGGACAGCTGCGAGGGCTCTGAGGGCAGATAAAGAGGCGTTTGGTAGATGAATCTGTGAGCAAGTGACACACCACCTGTGGTCTAGCGACCCACGTCCTGCTTACAGAGGAATCGAAGCATTATGCACATCTGAATCTGTTCCTCGGAGAGTCACAGTCAGGGCAGCTGATGGAACAGTCCTTACGGATGACACTGCAGTTGTGACCCGCTGGGCTGGCTACTTTGAGCAGTTGTTCAAAGCTGATCCTCCGGCTAGGACGCTGGATATCTCTGGGTCCACGGTTCTTGAGGCTGATCCTCCAATTAGCTGTGAACCACCCAATCTCACTGAGATTGCACAGGTGGTGAACCAGCTGAGGGGGGGAAAGGCTGCAGGGATCTGTGGTATCTGGGGTGAACTTCTCCAGGCTGGTGGTAAGGCTGTCCTCCTGGCATTGCAAGCAATCTTTGCTTCCATTTGGGAGACTGGCATCATCCCAACTGACTGGAAAACGGGACTTGTTGTCCCTATCTGGAAAGGGAAGGGTGATCGCCTGGATTGCAGCAACTACAGGGGGATAACACTGCTCTCGGTGCCGGGTAAGGTCCTTGCTAGGGTCCTAAAGCAGCTATGGTATTTGGAAAAGTTTGGCCATTCCGTGGACCATTATATTGTTACAGGTTAATTACAATCAGATGTCTTAAACTAATGAACAATACGTGGTTAACTTCAGTGTATTTGATAAAGCCGCGTCAGGGATGTGGATCTAAAAAAGAAACGGAAGCCATACTGGCATAAAAGCACCGCTTTGACACTGGGTGCTGCCAGTTTGCAAAACCGAGCGGATAACTTGCGTCCGCCAAGCATTTAGCTAGCGTGAAAATGTACGTGGCTTTACGGCAAGTTTAGGTTTTATACATCGCGATATGAGCGTAGAAACAGGCTTACGCAACATTTTTGTGCGTACGCACCGTTTATACATGAGGCCCCTGGTCATTTCCTACCTCCCCAAAATTCCTCTAAACATGTATCTCTTAACAGGTGATCATAACACATAGCCATACAAAAAATATATATATATTTGCCCATAAAAGTATAACTACAATTAAGAAAGAAACTAAGTCAAATATCGAGCTGTTTCTTGAGAGCTCCTTCTCACTGCAGAATCCTAAAGTTCCTCAAATATAAAAAATGAAAATGCACTCTTTACTTTAAAACAAACATGTTTTACTTTTTATTTTTAAGATTTTCTTTTTTGACATGATTGTCTTTAAACAAAATGGTATCTGTGATGTCACATTATATAGGAACCAATACGGGCTGCTAAATAACATTAAGAAGTTATAACAAAAAAAATTTCCCCAGATCCTGAGGTGACAGACCTAACCCTATAACCAGAACAGCTGTATGGAAGTGGGTTCTGACACCTCCTGTTCTGTTTACCCGGAGATGTGAGTTCATTTGGTCTTGCTACATTAACTTTCTGAAACTCAATCCTAAAACCCACAGCAGTAAATCAATTAATGCAAGTAGAAATACACATTGCATAATTGAGAACAAGAGACCTTTAAGAAAAGATGAAGTCTCCTCACACACAACAATCTGACCTTATTCAAGGCTCACAGCATATCAACCTCTGAAGCATATTCACTGGTTGGTCTTTTAACTATATCATATTCCATCATACCATCTTGTGGAGATAGGTCTAATTCAATTTTTTCTGGAGGTAAACCATAGACCCCCTGCTTTTGAAATGCTCTGTCTCTGGGCATAGTAATCAGTGCTCTATCTGTTTTTAGTAAGTAGTTCTTAAAGTTTTTTTACATTTTGGAAACTTGTAAAGAAAATAACCAAATATACACCTTTAGACACATTTCAGTAACAAACTATTTTTTACTGAAGAGCTGGCCTTCATCCTAGCTGACAATCTTTTACAGATGACTGAATAGCCTTCAAAACGTTATATGTGTACAATGACTACATACTATTTATATACATGAATATCCAAAGAATACACACGTTATTCACTTGTAAAAATCCGAATAACATGAAACTGTAGATACAGTAACTAGTGTGATTATGACATTGACAAACAAAAAGAATTGATAAACAACTGTTGCTTGATATTTTTTAGAGATTCTAAAATAAGAAGAATAAGCTTCTATGGTAAAGTGAGTTCCACAGCTGTTTGCCGTTTTAAATAAATAATTGCTGTATTTGCATCTTTGGGGGGGGTGGGGGGGGGGGGTGTTTGGCGTGGCAAGTGGTTCCTGGGTGCTGTACGGAAGCTGATGGCCCTGCACTTAGTGCACAGGTGTAGGATCGTCCGTGACCCTAATTGACACCGGGAGCTGCTGATTGCCCAGCTGCGCCATGTCCCCATTTTAAAAGGGGAGCGCGAGAGAGAAGACTCAAAAATCAAGAAAATAAGGAGGTTAAATGGAGAAAGCAAGAAAGAAAGAAAGAAAGAAAGAGGGCAGGAGGTGGAAGGAGCACCAGGTTTTTTAGTAAAGGCAGTTTCCTGCCAGTTGATTTTAACCTTGTTTTTCATGTATTTATTTATTTTGATTTTAACCTCCATTTAACTTTTGTTTTTATTGGATTATTTATTTTTCATGAAACACTGCACTTTTTGAACACTTGTTTTGGATTTGGTTTTTAATAAAATCACTGATTCACTTTTACACTATCCCCTTGCTTCATGTGTGTTTTGTCCTCATCTGCCATGCTCATCCAGTTCCATTATCAATGGAGTCAGGTTCAAGAGGCTCCCATAATAATAGAGGGAGCCAGGAGTTCACCGTCACAGCTCTCCCTTCTCCAAACACTTTTTCAACTTGTGAACAATGGTAAGGCAGGCTAGACTTGCAGAAAGAGATTACCTGTTCCATGCTACATCTTATTTCATTTTCTTTTCTGTTTCTTTCCATCGCTCCTCAGTCTGCCCCTTCAGTATCCCTGGCTGATAAGTTTATTGGAATAATATTTTGGCAGGTAGGTAGAGACAAAAATTTATAACCTGTTGGTGGCACAATGTCAGTTTTTCTGTGGAGGGAATGAACATGTGAGATGTTTGCTTGCTAGTCAGAAACTCTGCCCCTTTAATTTAATATTTAATGACGTCTTTGACTCCCTGTACTTTTGTCAAACTGTTACCAAACCAAAAACCCTGGTTAAACACTACATTTAATCATATCATTTAATAATGATGTAACTCTGATTCTTGTTACAGTAAATGTGAAATGTTATTGCTATATTCACTTTACAACTAAACTATATATCACTACTGCAGTGGGCTGGTGCCCTGTCCGGGGATTTGCTCCTGCCTTGCGTCCTGTGCTGGCTGGGATTGGCTCCAGAAGACCCCCGTGACCCTGTATTAGGATACAGTGGGTTGGATGATGACTGACTGACTATATATCACTATACATGTAGTAAAAAAGGAAGGTATAAAAGATGTTAGTCTATGTATCTACTGCTTTCTAAAGTCTTATTCAGAGTAAGTCAGAATTCACAATATGATCCCCCCACAAACGCAGAAAGGGCAAAAATCTCTCCCATTTCAAGCCTTGATTATCTTGGAGTGAAGTGCTTGCGTTTTAGAGGGGAAATAATAGATCGTTATTTGGACCACATGCATTTCATGTGTGTTCCGTGTCTACAACAATCTATGTAAACACATTGTTAAAACAGAAACTTTTTCATGTTTTAGTAATAAACTAGCAAAATACCCGTGCTTCGCAGCGGAGAAGTAGTGTGTTAAAGAGGTTATGAAAAAAAAAAGGAAACATTTTAAAAATAACGTAACATGATTGTCAATGTAATTGTGTTGTCATTGTTATAAGTGTTGCTGTCTTTTATATATATATATATATATATATATATATATATATATATATATATATATATATATATATATAATATACACACACACATAAACATATATATACATATATATATACATATCTACATATACACATATCTACATATATATACATATACACATCCACATATATATACATATATATATATATATATATATATATATATACACATATCAACATATATATACACACATACATAAACACACACATATACATACACACACACACACACATATATATATGTATATATATATAAATATATAATATACATATACATATATACATATACATATACACACACAGACACATATATATACATAAATATTTACATATCTACATATATACACATCTACATATATATACACATATATATACATATCTATATATATATATATATATATAGACATACATACATAGATAGATTGACACATATATATACATATCTACATATATATATATATGTAATTGTGTTGTCATTGTTATGAGTGTTGCTGTCATATATATATGTATATATATGTGTCTGTGTGTGTATATGTATATATATGTATATGTATATGTATATATATATATATGTGTGTGTGTGTGTGTATGTATATGTGTGTATTTATGTATGTGTGTATATATATGTTGATATGTGTATATATATATATATATATATATATATATATATATATATATATAATATATATATATATGTATATATATGTGGATGTGTATATGTATATATATATGTAGATATGTGTATATGTAGATATGTATATATATATGTATATGTATATACATGTTTATGTGTGTGTGTGTATATTATATATATATATATATATATAAAAGACAGCAACACTTATAACAATGACAACACAATTACATTGACAATCATGTTACGTTATTTTTAAAATGTTTCCTTTTTTTTTCATAACCTCTTTAACACACTACTTCTCCTCTGCGAAGCGCGGGTATTTTGCTAGTATATATATATACATACATATACACACATACATGCAGTTTCAATAACATAGAAATCAATATAAACAACATTAACATCATTATCATATGAGAATATGAAGTAATATATAAGAAGCACATTTCATATAAATATAAATTATTAAACAGTAAAATCTTCTTCTGTAATTTGCTACCGTGGCTATTTGTTTGTCTGTCCAGGATTTTAAATCACTTGTAGCTCGCAAACCGTTTCACCTATTGACTTGAAATCTGGTACACATATAGTACGTCACGTCTACTATCCGCTTTATGGGTGATGATTGTATTACTCTTTTTATCTTTATTTTATTTTATTGTAGAATCAACTCCTATCTGCGCACACCAGGGCGGCCGTGGGCGGATGCGTATGGTGTATTCACTCCATGTTATCGTGCATTGCGCTGTCACTGGTATTTTGATAAAAGAATTTGAACAACATATAAGAAGAGTATAAATTATTAAACAGTAAAACATTAACATTTAAGAAGTAAAGTTACATTAAGTACTACTTCAGTGCCTTCGGGTATACCTCATTTTTTGTTTGCCCATTACATGCTTAAATGTATAAATTTTTTGGTGTACCTACCCGAGAACACGCGACATATAACCGAGCGTGGGAGAAGCATGGATTTTAAACACGCGTTGAGTTCATCTGCTGGTTTCCCTCGTGGAATAACTGGTAATGTTTGACTAAAATCTACAGCGAGTAAAACGACATTACCTCCTTTTTTTTTTTTTACGATCTCTGAGATCTTGCTTTTTTCGGTTCAAGGCTTCATAAGCTCTTTTATGTTGTATGGTGTACTTATCCCAAACCATCATCTTTGAATGTTGCAAGACTTTCGCCTTGTATGTAGATCGGGGTAATTACATTCATTGCATTCCTAGTCTGAATCACAATCTGATTGTATGGGTGGTTACCTGGCACTGTAGGGTTGCCACCCGTCCTTTAAAATACGGAATCGTGCCGCATTTGAGAATGAAATTGCGCGTCCCGTTTTGAATCAATACGGGACGGGATTTGTCCCGTATTTTTTTTATCATTTTTTTTTAAAGCAGCGTCTCATGCAAATCATCCCACACGCATTTTATGAAGATGCCTCCTTTCCTACTTTTGATTGGGTAATACTTGATGTCATCGTTAGTTTGATTGGTCTTTTTAACTGTCCAGTGAGGAGGGCGGGTCTTTTAAGTAGAGTCTGCAAACTGTTGGCACTGAGATGTGGCACCCGCTGCAGTATGCGTCCCTTATTTTTTTGTATTAAAAGTGGTAACCCTACCTGGCAGGTAACACTTATGTTTGGTCATGAAGTCGTCTAAAATCCGCCACGTGCCCTCTTTTAATTGCGAGAAGCAGACATATATAGCGAAATTCTCGCGCTTCGTTGCGGCGAAGTACTGCTTTTCATTTTTTAAGAAGAAAAGAAAACCTTTTTAAACGGATCGAAAATATACCAATAACAATTTGTTAAGGATCTGTTTTTTTGTGAACCTCGCTTTTCACAGCTGTCGCGCTACGGCGTGTGTTTCGTTTATGTGACAGTATGTAGATCGTGGTAATTACATTCATGGCATTCGTTTTCTGAATCACAATCTGACTGGATGGGTGGTTACCTGCCAGGTTACGCTTGTGGTTGGTCAGGAAGTCGCCTTACATCCGCCACGTGCCCTCTTTCTGTTCCCAGAAGCTGGTCATAGAATGGTTTTAATAGTTTACTTTCAAATAATGCAAAGAGTATGCGACACGTGTTTCTCCCTAATTCTGGGCTCATCAGGCATACACACTCACTGCATCCCCTCTCGTGAATCGAATCTCTATCGTCAGCGCCAGAGTTGAAGCCCCTAACGTTGCAGTCAGCAAGTCGGCTAACATCCGCCATGTGCCGTCTTTCAGTTGCGAGAAGCAGATAATAGAATGGTTGAAACTGTTGCCCCTAACGTTGCGCCACGGCGTGTGGTTCGTTTATACCTCGTGTCTTCTCATTAAACTTTTATCTCGCGAATATGTTATTGCAATCCGCAGCGGGAGCGTTTCTATAAACTTAATTTAAACTTACGTTTTACACCGTGCTTTGTTTCCCTTATGAACTTGCTTGTATGCTGCACTCGCTCCCTTCTCAATTGTTTAATGAATTTTTTGCTCTTCGCTGTTTGCGGCTCTTCCTTCATTTCTCCCTACTGCGTTCTTTTATCTCGCGAATATGTTATTGCAATCCTTAAAGGGAGCGTTTCAATAAACTTAATTTAAACTTACGTTTTACACGGTGCTTTGTTTCCCTTATGAAGATGCTTGTATGCTTCACTCGCTCCCTTCTCAATTGTTTAATGAATTTTTTGTTCTTCGCTGTTTGCGGCTCTTACTTCATTTCTCCCTACTGCATTCACAGTCTTTTCATGTGAGTACGTGGGAGGCGTGATGACGTGACACTCAACTCCGCCTCCCACGGCCATCAAGCTGCCGTCCATTACAGTATATTGTCAAAAAAGAGGTTCCAGTTATGACCATTATGCGTTGAATTTCGAAATGAAACCTGCCTAACTTTTGTAAGTAAGCTATAAGGAATCAGCCTGCCAAATTTTAGCCTTCCACCTACACGGGAAGTTGGACAATTAGTGATGAGTGAGTCAGTCAGTCAGTCAGTCAGTGAGTCAGTGAGGGCTTTGCCTTTTATTAATTAGTATAGATTACAAAATGTTGACATGAACTGTGTAATATGTGAAGGCTGAAGTCCAAATATCAAATAAACACTTTCACAAATGGTGCAAGTGCAATACGACAGTT
This sequence comes from Erpetoichthys calabaricus, assembly GCF_900747795.2. Classification (NCBI taxonomy): domain Eukaryota; kingdom Metazoa; phylum Chordata; class Cladistia; order Polypteriformes; family Polypteridae; genus Erpetoichthys; species Erpetoichthys calabaricus. The sequence goes on along the minus strand of NC_041396.2, from coordinate 107,120,809 downwards.
TCCATGGTGCAGCGGTAAGAACTGCTGACTTGTAAACAAAAGGCAGCAGGATCAATCCTGGGTGCCACTTAAATTTTCCATTTTGAGTAGTGAGCTGCTCTTATCTATGTATATAATTCACTAAGCCGCCAACAAGTAGCCACTCATGGAAAGCACGCCGGAAGGAGCGTGGATTCACTAAACCGCCGACAAGTAAGACGCCAATGGCGCACGCAGGAAGGAGCCACGCCCACCAACTCTTAGACCATTGGATACGACGAAAACTCGCAGAGCCATGCCCACCAACTCGGATGCGACGCCTCGGAAAACATGCCGTCATTTCTGTTTGTCTGTGCCACGGTCCACTTACAGCTTTGAGCCACATTGACTTTTCATTAGTCAACCTCAGTGGATCCTTGGTTCACACAGAGGCAGCGCCAGAGAGAGACAGAGGCACACACACAGGCAGCGCGAGAGAGACAGCCGTGCACACACACAGTCAGCGCCATAGAGAGACAGAGGCACACACAGGCAGCACGAGAGAGAGAGCCGCGCAATCCTTTAAAACTGAGGTTAAAACACAATGAAGGAAGCAGTCTTTAAAAACCAATAAGCCCTGTGCCTCTTTTTCATTAGTGTCTCACCTGCTTCACTGATGCAGGCCCTGCAACAGTCGAGACGCTCTCTCACCAACTGACCTTCTCTGTGCCTGACTTCACTACTGTCAGTCGCCTGATTAAAAATGGCCTTTTGAAGGGAAGCTATGGACCCGCTATACCACAGGAACACATTGCCTTCGAGCCTGCTCTCGCTCACTCTAACGTACCGGCTTTCTCTCTCTCCTCACTCGCTCACACACTGCACAGGGGAGAAATGCCCGCAGCACGACTCCACCCGGAAACCGTTTCAGCCACACTTCCACACCCCTCGCTACGCTGTGAGTGCGATGATTATTTATTTACAAATGGCCTTTTGAAGGGGAGCTGTGGACCCGCTATACCACAGGATCACCTGTGACATTGACTTCACATTGTTTTCCTTTTATTTATGATCCCGTTGAGCAGATCAGACACCCAGGCAAACAACACTGAATAATCAATAGCTGCAACCACTTTGCCCGCCCCAACTCCTCACCTGAGTCGGTTTTGTCTGTGTTCAGCAGTGTTTCCCAAACTCGGTCCTGGTGAACCCCTGTGGATGCAGGGTTTTGTTCCAACCAGATTCCTAATCATTAATGCCGGTGAAACTCATCCGGGATAAGTCGGTTTTTCAATCGGAGCCGTGTAGCAGATTAGTCTAGCAGACTAGCTGGATGTAATAATCCGAAATGAATGAGCGCCCTCACGTTGAGTGAAAAGCCAATGTATACTGAGTCTAAAAAACATGATCAGCAAGTCTTTGATAGGCTGCAACAAAATGATGAAAGAACGGGCGCATTTCTTTCACACAAGCTGGGTGGGTGGGTGTTAGTTAGTTAATTAGTTACTCGAAGGATTTCAAGATTTAATATGCACAAGCGGTAACACTGTAAAAGCAGCCCAAACCAGAAAAGACGGCTGGCAAAAAGAGGCCGACAAATTAAATGTGTGTGCATTGTACTTACTGAAAACAGCGTTACAGATTTTGCAAATGCTCATTTTTTTCCCTCTGCTTAAAAAACATTAAAAAAGCGCCGTGATTGTACACACACCCCAAGCCCCAACGCCCCAAACCCTCCCCCCCACCCCCGTCGGTACTACCATAGTCGGGTGACTTGGTGGATTATATATAGAAAAGCAGCCAAACACATGCATGTGGACTGTGCAAAGAGGAAAACGACTCAGGTGACGAGTTGGGGGAGGGCACATGAAATGTTACTTTTCTTGGTGATTTATTACATTACCGATTTTTAAAATGTTAATTTTCTCCCTGTGCTTAAAAATCATTAAAAAAGCGGCCTGATTATGAGGCGTATGGTACGCCGCGGGTTTGCTAGTTGTTAATATTATACAATTAAAACATACATTTGATTTGCGTTTGTAACAGCCGCTATAAATTGAAAATGAACGAGTCAGATTGGGTGTAAATGTATGGTACTTGTAAAAGTTAGCTTTTTTTTCAGTTTTTTTCTCTCAGTCACATTCACACTCAGCATAAATTTACACCCGATCTGATGCTGTTTGTTTTCAAATAATATTGCATTAGTGTGATGATGTTTTCTGATTGGTACTATTCAGGTGATAAAACAATTTCTTCAAAAAGTCACATATATTTGTCTCTTTCTTTTTTTCCCTGGTGCTGCGTTGACATCATGGACCCGAAGGCGTGAACTTATTTAGTGCGAGCAGGAAAATGCAGGTGGCCGGTTTCTGTGTGCTACAACATTCTTGACCTGACAGCAATAAACGCACATGTACTGTACAAGGCATGCACGGGTCCACTGGGAAAAGAAGAGTGTTCTTTGCTCACCTTAAAGAGGAACTTCATCGTTGCTTCTTATAAGGAAAGGCGATGGAAAAATAAAAAGAGGATGGAACATCAACAAGCTTCTGTTCCAAGACCGCTGCTTCCCCAAGGAAAGCAAACTCAGTCAGTGTCAGGTGCCCGGTGCCCCTTCAATGTAACAGGAACCACAGCATAGAGAGAAGTGTGTACATTGCAACAGGTACACATGTCGTAAATGTATGAAGGACAGTTCTTGGGTGTGGGAACTGTTAACATTTGAATTTGATGATTGCTTATAGCGCGGAACTGACCTCTTTGTAGTATTCTTTCCTCTGCATGCCCTGGAGTACAAAAAAAAAAAACAACACCATGCACCAAAATGTGGAGACTGGGCAAGATCAGGAAAAAAAAATGTGGTAACTGATTACAACCGCAAGAAGGAATGCGAATGAATATGAATAATATGAATAATGTTGCATCAGTGTGCCACAATGTTTTTCGAAATGTACTATATAGGTCATAAAAAGAATTATTCCAAATATCATATATACCCATGTCTCTGTTTTTTGGCAGTGCTGCTTTGACATCATGGACTGTATGGTGCATACTAATTCAGCGTGAGCAGGATCACTCAATAAAACTGAATAAAAAAAAATCAAGTGACAGTGAGATATGAAGAAGGCAAATTCACCAGCGTTTGTGTGTCAGCTTTTAACCCTCCAGATCACAGAATTTCCAGTTCTATTGGCTCAAAACACCACTCACATCTACAGTTATTCCCAGTTTCAAATAAAAACTAACAGAGTCAGGGGGGTGTTGTATTGTGATCGTGACTGAGAGAATAAAATTGAAAAAAAACCCACTAACTTTTACAAGTACTATAATTACTATAAATACTATAAATACACTGGCGGTTACAGACGCAAATCAAATGTATGTTTTTATTGTATAATATTAACAATAAGAGCAGCTCACTACTCAAAACAATAAATTTGCGCAGCACCCAGGATTGAACCCACAGCCTTTTGATTACAATTCAGCAATTCTTACTGCTGCACCACAGAAGCTGTCATATTATTTGCGCCGTTTGTGATAGTGTTTATTTGATATTTGGACTTCAGCCATTACATAGTATACAGTTCATGTCGACATTTTGTTATTTATTACTAAAACATGAAAAACGTTTCTGTTTTAACGATGTGTTTACATACTGTAGATTGTAGTGTTGAGCACACATGTAATGTATGAATTCCAAATAACAATCTATTATTTCCCCTCTAAGACTCCAGCTTGAGCTGGGAGAACTTCTTTCCATTTCTGCGGTAGTGTGTGTGTTTGCTTGGTTAATGGGTGTAGCAGGCTGCTTGCTGCTTATCTTGATCAAGACATTTACAAGACAAAAGATGCTGACAGAGAGGTGCAAAGGGATTTAAGGTGGGCCGGGTTTACGAGTTTTTTCGTAGGCTTTGGTAATTTTAGTGTTAAGGAAACCAGGAAGTGCTGTTTGCAGTTGTGGGCAGTAGGACAAACAAACTCCCATGGTAGTTAGAAACCAGCACCTTGATAATTGGGCTTAATAGTAGAATAGAAGTTACTGTTTTACATTTTATTTGGTCTTTTGGCAATCCTCTGTCTTTAACATTATCTTTTGTAATGAAATCCTTCTGGTTTGTAATTTTGCCTTCTTTGGGCTTCATTTGCAAACAACTCAAGAGCACCCCTTAGAGTTCACAATAAACAGGTAGAAAGTGCTTTATTGAACCCCAAGGGAAAATTAATTTGTTCCAGCAGCAACACAGAACATAACACCATAGTACAAAACAGTAAGACAAAGTGCAAACTGTAACCTTAAGATACAGAACATAGTTAGTGGCAAAATAAGATGCTAAGATTGCAAGACAATCTTGCTTTTCCAGAATTATAAATCTCAAAGGCAAAAATCTAAAAATGTTAGATAACCTCTGAAAAAATTAATTCCTCATTTTTTTTTTCCAAACTTAATACATCCTTCATGAATCAAAAAACTGTCAGCATGAAATATTTCAGAAGGGACAGTTTTGACAGTTCTCATGTGCGGCTTTCATGTCTGTTTCAATATCTTTGTTCTAATTCATGCTCAAAGGACTTTGATCATGCTTGAAAAAGACAGCAGCAATGACAACAGTCAGAAACCAGACCGCATGGATTTAAGTAATCCTTCTTACACATTTTATTTTAATTGATACATACTTACTTTCAGTTATTTCATAGAAAGCAGAGTATAGCACAAAATACAGATTAATATAGTTATATACAGATTAATGACTGCTATATTGTCATTAGAAATAGTGGTAAGATAGAATATTGTGCATCTCTGGCCTCATGTGTTGCTTAAATAAATACTTAAATGTCACTGAAATAGTGAGAAGTAACAATAGAAAAATAAGATTGACTGCTGTCATATATTCATAATATGTCTGAGCTGTCAAACTTTAATTTTAGAGTCATATTGTTCCTGAAAGGACTTACTAAAAAAAACATCTCAGCAATTTCTTAATGATCTATTTAGAATGATCACATTTTAAAATCAACATGACAATTCTGTCTGTCTACAGCTAAAACATACAGAAACTTTTATGGCAATGAATTTAGATTACACACCATCAGAAGTCAAATTTACAAGTCCAAATTGATTCCAAATAATGGAATAAAAGAATATAAACTGTGGTGGAGTGTTATACAGTAAATGGGAGAGATACCAATTGAGAGCATTTTCTTCACTGTCTTAAGCATTTAAATATCAATGTTTTACTTTACTTTTGCTTTGAGGATCTAAAATGGCCATTGTTGGGTAATGGCAGTTATTTTAAGGCAGTAAAAAGCATCCCAGCACGCATGGACTGCATATCAGCTCCTTTTCCAATGTGACAGAGAAGTCAAACTATACTCTTGATGTTAAATAAATTACATATTTTAAAGCATTTTATTCCACCTGTTAATAGTTATTTTCTTTTTTACTTGTGCACCTTTTTTACCATCTTTTTTTTTGGGTAACTAATAGGTAAAGTAGGAGTATATCAGGACTTTTAAACCAAGTTCTGTTCGTGTGTCAGCTGGTAATGATAATAAGGATTTACTTAAGTGGCAAATTTCATATGTTTGCTCAAAGCAGATTATTGGAGATTGAATTGACAGTTTATATAAGTAATAGCATTCATGTAATATACTGTAAATACTGTACATAATGAGTATATAAATGATAGTAGTCATATAATGCATTGTACAGTACAACATTTATTTTACAAGGCACTGAGAACAGTAAGAAGTATCATAGTTATGCCAGTGCCAAGATGGTCAACCTAGGAGTTAAAGATGGTTCTGTATATGGCGGTAAGTCAGTGTAGCTAAGCCATCTGCAGCAAAATGTAATAACTGTTTTTTTTTCTGAATCTGGACTGTAGAACCTCCATTCTGAACTCGAGTTACTAAAGTTTTTTTTTTTTTTTTTTATAACCATGGTGTTTTATTATTGCTAAATGACAAATGGCTTCAAATTGCTCTTTTACAGCAGTTATTAAAAAATAAAAGTTTGGTTATTAGTTGTGATGTCAAACGTCTGAACTATTCTGAACAGGTAAGAAAAAACTGAATGACAGCATAAAACTAAACATCTCAACTGCTCTGCCTTCTTAAACTAAAGTAACTATATCACAAAACAGGAAGTGCATATGTTGTTTTATTTTATATTTTACTATGCAATTGCCTAAAACTACTACAAAGCACCAAATTCAAAGAAACACTAACAAAAGAGTTGTAAGGAAATCAGGTTGTTATAATAAAAATGTGTACTTTTTTGGTGGAATTAGTTACTCTTTTTAAAAGTCTGCCAAATGTTGAAATCCAATCTTGCCTTAGTTTTTTTTTCGAATCTGAGATGCAGCTGTGTATGCATTTTTGTTTTCTCAGCCCTCGTGCACAACAGTGTACAGCACTTAACTGTAATAAGCAAACAATTTGTCTCAGCTGGGTGACTGTGCCCATCAAATTAACCATCTCAAACTGATTATCATTTATGATTAAGTATGCAGTCCTGATAGACTGTAAATAGCTGGTTATAGCTCACTAAGCAGTTGTAGGGGAGATTACTATTTCACCTAGAAACAGAATTTCTAATGTGAATTGTTTTTCCTAAACCTTGCAGGCAAATTTACTGCTCTGCTATATTTATAGTCACTGCTACATCGTTATTATGCAAAATGTTTCTAGTGAACTATGAATTTTGTAGTCCCATTTGCCGAAACATCCAATAAGTATGTGCAGCCTCTTAGTGTCACTCGTTTTGCATTTGCTTTTAATTTTATCACAATGGCATTCACAGCATTAAATATTAGTATTGAAAATGAGCTGTGTTTATTGATTATGTTGATTTTATCTAATAAGAAAAAGTGATTTGTACTAAGCCTAATACCATTTTTCTAGATGTTGATTCAATTTGAAACAGGAACATCATGGTTATTGATTGTAGCGTGATCTACTACTCTCCTATACACAGACACAGGAAACAGGCAGGGTCAGCGCCAGATCAGTGGCTAAATTATACTGTTCCCTGCATTTATAATATTCCTTCATTCACCCATCATCGACAAGCTCTTATAGCATGGCTGTGACCGACTTGTTGTTTCCATGGCACTATGTTGAAAACCTGCGGTTGCCTCGAAGATGGACAAGTAGCCCTCCACAGACACACTACGGCATGTCTTCCCATTTGTCCCAAAAGAGTTCAGAAACCTTACAATGTACTAATGCCATTTAACACTAGAATTACCAGAGCCTACGAAAAAACTCGTAGATCTGTCCCACCTTAAATTGCTTCTCACCTCTCTGTCAGCGTCCTTTGTCCTGTAAATGTGTGGATAAACAACAAACAGCAGGCAGCCTGCTATCACATCCCCCCACACCTCACAGTTTTCTCACCTCAAGTCTGCTTACCTGCGTGCCAGTTGCTTTGAGTTGTATAGATTGAGAAGTCAAGCAAAATGACACTTTTTATAATATTATATCATTATTTGGAACACTTGAATTTCATGTGTGCACCATCCTTTGTATGTAAGGATCAAATGTTATTTACTTATTTACCTTCGTCATGATTTGAGTTTACCTCTGTTATAGTACGTCTATGTGAAAACAGCAGTGAGCAGCAGTGAAGAGTTTATTCTGTCAGCTGCGTTCACAATCCCAAACCCCCCCCCCCATTTGACACTGCTGTTTTCACATGTGCACAGTGCATGTGCCCAAAACATTAACATTTATATGTTATTTACATAAAAGCCAGATCGAATGTTATTTACCTATTTACCTTTATTTATTTAGTTACTTCCTACAGCGTAAAGTCACAAGTAAAGTGCAGAGCTTCCGATGTACATATACAAAGTACAGCGATGGCAAAAGTGCATTCTTGATCCGATGTACAACCGTTGTCATGATTTGAGTTTACCTCTGTTATAGTGCGTCTATGTAAAATCAGCAGTGTCAAATCCGTGGTGGGAGTTTGGGATCGTGAACGCAGCTGAGAGAATAAAACCGAATAAAAAAAAAAACAAAGCTAACCTTTACAAGTATCATAAATTACACTGGCTGTTACAGACTGGAATCAAATGTATGTTTTTATTCTCATATAGTAAGAATACGAGCAGCTCAGTTCTCAAAACGGACTCGTCCGGGATCGATCCTGTGAAGTTTTGATTACCAGTCAACAGTTGATACCGTTGCACCACCAAAGCACTTATAGCAAATGTTGCTCCCAAACGCGGGTTGTTTTTCTGCAGTTATATTTTTGAATAAAATCGCATTTGTTCTGTTATATTTATACCTTTTGTGAAAGTTTTTCTTTGATATGTGGAATTCAGGCTTCACACATTATACACTTCATGTCTACATTTTGTCAATTATTACTAAAACATGAAAAGCATGAAAAACGTTTCTGTTTTAACCATGTGTTTACATAGATCGTTGTAGACACAGAGCACACATGAAATGCAAGTGTTCCAAATAACGATATAGTATTTATAAAAGGTGTCATTTTGCTTGACTTCTTAATCTATACAACTCGAAGCAACTGACACACAGGTAAACAGACTTGAGGTGAGAAAACTGTGCGGGGTGAGGGGATGTGATAGCAGGCTGCTTGCTGTTTGCTGCTTATCCACACATTTACAGGACAAAGGACGCTGACGGAGAGGTGAGAAGCAATTTAAGGTGGGACGGATCTAAGAGTTTTTTCGTAGGCTCTGGTAATTCTAGTGTTAAAGAATTACATTGCAACAATGTAAAATTGGTAAAAAAGTTTTATTCAAACATCTATCCATTTTGTCAAGCCATTGTTGTCTGCAAGCATTTGCAGAATACTATACTCTGACCAAACAGGACTGAACACAGAGCAGGAAACAGCTCTGCAACAGTACTGGGCACACTCGTACAAACCCACACAGGACAATTCAGATAGCAATCAACCTGAGAGTATATCTAATTAATAATTAATTAATTTTATAATTTCATTTATATAGCACTTTTATAACCTACTCAAAGTGCTTTACATAGACAATGAAACCACTTCATCCATCCCATCCACCTAGATCAGGGGTTGGCATCCTCTTCCACATTAACTGTCAGTTTATAAACATTGGACAACCAGCATGCCAGTGGAAAATAGAATACAGTGATCCCTCGCTATATCGCGCTTCGCCTTTCGCGGCTTCACTCTATCGCGGATTTTATATGGAAGCATATTTAAATATATATCGCGGATTTTTTGCTGGTTCGCGGATTTCTGCGGACAATGGGTCTTTTAATTTCTGGTACATGCTTCCTCAGTTGGTTTGCCCAGTTGATTTCATACAAGGGACGCTATTGGCAGATGGCTGAGAAGCTACCCAGCTTACTTTTCTCTCTCTCTCTCTCTCTCTTGCGCTGACTTTTTCTGATCCTGACGTAGGGGGATTGAGCAGGGGGGCTGTTCGCACACCTAGACGATACGGACGCTCGTCTAAAAATGCTGAAAGATTATCTTCACGTTGGCTACCTTCTGTGCAGCTGCTTCGTGAAGGACATGCTGCCCAGTGCTTCGCATACTTAAAAGCACGAAGGGCACGTATTGATTTTTTTATCTGTCTCTCTCTCTCTCTCTGTCTGCTCCTGACGGAGGGGGTGTGAGCTGCCACCTTCAACAGCTTTGTGCCGCGGTGCTTCGCATACTTAAAAGCCAAACAGCCCTATTGATTTGTTTGCTCCTTTGAAGAGGAAGATATGTTTGCATTCTTTTAATTGTGAGACAGAACTGTCATCTCTGTCTTCTCATGGAGCACAGTTTAAACTTTTGAAAAAGAGACAAATGTTTGTTTGCAGTGTTTGAATAACGTTCCTGTCTCTCTACAACCTCCTGTGTTTCTGCGCAAATCTGTGACCCAAGCATGACAATATAAAAATAACCATATAAACATATGGTTTCTACTTCGCGGATTTTCTTATTTCGCGGGTGGCTCTGGAACGCAACCCCCACAATGGAGGAGGGATTACTGTATAGCTTACTTTAAATTTTTACACTCAGTTTTACTGTTAATGGCAAGTTAAACTTGTCTTAATTACTATTATATTAACTGGTGCACATACAAAATATGTTCAAGTTTACTGTTATCTTGTACCAAGCAGTAAATTAGACTTACAGTTTCAGCATGATCCCTGTCCCTTTTTTCGTAGCCCAGTTGTGCTATGTTTGGATTATAGGATTTTTTGGAAGTAGAACTTCTCACTGTCTTCAGGTTGAAAAAATCTGTTTGCACATAAGATGATCCAAATGCAGAGATGAATGCAAATGTTACCATTTTCAAGCATGAGAATACATCTGTCAGACTCTCCCAACAAGCCACAATGGATGCTGTTTGGCCAGTGAGAGTGTTTTCAAGTGTTTTGTGGAGCTCTGTTAATTTACATATCTACACTGAAGATGCTTTCAGCTCAATCTGCTGCATTTCAAACCCATCAGATGCCATACATTTAAACAGGGCTAAAGCCAGGAAGTTCTATTAATTAATCAAAAAAAAAATAGCCATTTTACTCACAGTCTTGAAATCATAAGTTGATGTTACTGGGGTTCACAGGCTGATGTGATGACAATGCCCTTAAGTGACTAAAATAATGAAAGTTGCCAGTTTGAGTATTACTAGAGAATACATTAATTTTAGCCAGAAATGCTTTCCATACATTTCAATGAAATTAACAATTCTAATGACTGTTTTCATATGAACGTTCAAATCAAACTTCGATATTTTGGCATATAGATTTTCCTGGTGAATAACGCAATGAAACTTCATGATTGAATGAAAGACCTGGTTTTCAATTAACTCACAAACCCTCTTTGCTTCCCCACCATAGCAAAGGCACCATTTCTTGTAATGGCAAATATTTTCATCATGTCTGTATCTATTCTTTTAAAAATGGTTGGTAAAAGCTCTTGCCACACATTCTCCTTTAGTAGGGCTATATTTAGGCCTAAACAAGCAATGGTCATCTCTTATTGTGATTCTGTCGTGGTATCTTCCAACAACTGCTAAACATGAGATGTCATTGAAATCCTCACTCTCTTCCATAGCTGCACTGAACACTGGGGCATCTGTCAGTGCTGATTGCTAGAAATGGATGTTTTCTGCTATTTCTTAAATATGCTCTATAATTTTTGCTGAAACAAACAAACTTAATTCTGGACATTCTGCTTCTTTGATTTAAAATCCATCAAATAAAACCTCTGCATTTCCTAGGAAGCTTCTTCTTTCACATACTCTCCAGTATTTGGTGATACATTCTGAGAGTTTATAGCTACAAACGGTAGCCTGAGTTTTAGCATTGGATAGAGTTTTGAAGACACTACTTTGCTTCTTGAATTTTGCTACTGCTTTGTCGCATCCTTGAATTTTTTCTTATGCTACATTTTAAAGTGACACCATACACAATGTTTGACACACAACATTTTCGCAATAGAATATACACAACTCAGTCTCCTTTGTGACAAAACCAAACACTTTTGTCTACCTAGACTGAAAAGAATAATTGCTACAATTCCGTGGCAGTTTGCACTGACAAGGCCACGTCAATTATATGGTTTTGGCAATGGTCACTGCTGCTGAGGTGAGCGCACATGTGGAATGTTGTTCTTAAGTTTTATTTTTTATTTACTGATTTAATCTTTTTTTAATTACTTTAGTAAACTTTAATGATGTTACAAACTAGACAATATTTAACAAACTTTACTATAGTTATGTTTTAATGAGAAATATCAAATAATTTTGTACATATGTGACTACTGATCTTCCATGTGCCACTGAAAATGGTCTTGGTTGTCCGCTTTGGTACATGTGCCTTAGGTTGCCAACCCCTGACTTTGGTGATGCATCAGCAGGCATTTTTGTGCGAGTATGATAACCACACATTAACTATTAGCGGGTGAAAGGATGAGAGAGATAATTAGCCAATTAAGGACAGGGGACAAACAGGGAACCAGGATGACCAGGCCATGGTAATTGATTAAGCCAGGACATAGGGAAACACCCTGCTCTTTCCGAAAAATGCCCAGGGATCGTTTATTACCACTGTCAGTTATGACAGCTCCAGTTTTTAGAGCACAAAGTCCCTGACACTTCACTAGGGCATTAGGATTAATACATAGAGCACAGGGTATGCACACCCTGATGGCCTGGTTAACACCTCTTTCAGCAGCAACTCAAGTGTTTCTTGGTTGGTCTTCCAACCAAGTACTGGCCGGGCCTGAACATGCTTAGTTTCAGGTGGATTAGCTTGTTTTGAAATGCAGTTGGTATGACTGCTATTGATAGTTTGGAAGAAATCCATACAAGCCAAAGGATATTATGAATTGACTTCAAATACTGATTTGACATATTTTTGAAGTATTTTTTAACAAAATCAAAGAGAATATTAATTTATTATTATGACATGTACTTAGAACATCTTACTTGCATGCCACATCAGCTTGCAGCGAATACACTTGACTTGAGCATTCATAGTTTTCATACTGTTTCTATGTGCGTTTAGCATTCATTTGCTCAGAGGTTGATGCGTTTGCTGCTTCCTGAGCAGCTCTTCTTTTATCCACCCTAGTGGCCTGCTTCTTCTCTTCTTTCGTCAGCATCTTTTCACATTAAAACTGATTAAGTCAGTGTTTGCGTTGCAATTACTTAGGATGTTTTCTTTAATTTTTCACTTAAGCTGGCACTTAAGTCTTCAATCTGCCTTAACAATGATTTAAGATATGAAGAGGTAGGGGAAGTGACAGTGAAGGTGGTAGGGATGAGAACAGCACCCGTACGCATGTGCCACACGGCTGCTGCCGAGAGTTGATTCTATAATAAAGTAAAATAAAAATAAAAGAGGAATAACCTCGGAGGTCAGACATCACCCCTACAATGGATAGTAGACGTCACGTAGTATATGTTTACCAAATTTCAGGTCAATAGCTTAAACAATTTGCGAGCTACAGGTGATTTAAAATCCTGGAAAGATAAACGAACAGTGACGGTAGCATATTATATATAAAGATAAAGCCACACTTGTTTCATTGACCACATTCTTAAAAATCAAGAGTATGAATTTGTTATTGGCTTAAATGACAGAGTTGTTCTTGACCCAATACTGGATAAATCCCCTTCTCTCCTGGAGGGAAAGTACCGTTCTCTACTCATTCGCAATGTAACTCTGTTTTTGGTAACCCAGGACTAAAGGCAAGTGTGAGTGTGTTTGGGATCTTCATGTGTCAGCAGCACATGCAAACAATAAATAAAGTAGTGCACAATAATTAAATAACTAGCTGACTTTGTAGCTGTTAAAAGTAAATAAGCCAATTTGTTCTCAAGAAAAGCGTCAAATAAAAGATTACTAGTTAACTTGGGTACATTAAGCACAAGTTGTAGTACCAATGGTTGTGCTGGGTTGAGAAAACGAAAATAAGGAAGCGGTGAAGAGAGTTTCTTAGGAAAGTAGACAGGCTTAAGGGAAGGTCTAGTAAGAAATAAAACACTTTCAACAGGCAGCTTAAAGGAGTGGGCAGCAGAAAGTATTTAGCAGTGGGAGCAACTTAAGTGGCTAATACTTGAGCTTAGAGAGTGCCAATAAGTATCAACAGAGTCCTGTAGATTGTTAACCTCATAATTAAGTTACAGTATATTCAATGTTCAGAAAGCTTAACTGTCACCAATACAACTTTTAATCACAAGGCCAGTACAATGCAAGTCCTGTATGATGCTGGACATTTGAAAGATGGCTTCGATAAAGACTACTTCCAGGAATTATATATTTATGGGAAATGGCAGCTAATCCAGTCCCTTAAACCCAGGGTCACTGAACTGGAGGTGGCAATGGCTAGCTTGGATTGTAGTAAAGAATTGGTAGATATTGCCCAGATGGCCTTTAGGGAGATAGTGTGCCCTCCCCCCACAGTGGCACAGGAAGAGCCTTCAGATCAGAGAAATAAAAATAGCGGGCTCACGAAAGTGCAAGTCAAGAGGTGCAAGCTGTCTAGGTGAATCAACTTCAGACTATAAGATTTCCAACCATTTTCAGGAACTTGCAGATTTTAGGATAGGCAAGGTTTAGAACTTCACATGAAGAGATGAACAGTAGCATAATATCAAAACACACAGTCACTGAAATTCTAGCCAATATAATGCCATAGCAGAGTAATACATTAAAAATTGCTTGCCTTAATAAACTACTAGGAGAATTAAGAATAAAACAAATGAGTTGCAATTATATATAATATAGAAGCACATAACAGAAACCTTGCGCTTAACATTGATGGTTTACAAATTATTTAAGAAAACCAAAAAGGGTGTTTCAGGGGGAATTTCCATTTAAGTAAAACAGAATTTAAATGCACTCCTGGCATGGTGGCTTAATTAAATGCTCTACAGTCACTCCATTCTGTGTTTAGGTTCACCACACTATAGCACGTAACCATATTTCTGGATCTAGACCCAGTAAATTTCTGTCTCTCAGGCTTCACTTCGTCTACAGTTTACGTGTTTAAAAGTAAAGAAAGATCCCTTACTGCTAATTCAGAAGTACTAGGATGTTGTATTGTGTTAGCCATTATGCATGCAGTGAGAAGTCAAGCAAAATGACACCTTTTATTGGCCAACTAGAAAGATTACAATATGCAAGCTTTCGATGCTACTCAGGCCCCTTCTTCAGGCAAGATGTAGCCTTGAAATCGTGCATATTGTAATCTTTCTAGTTAGCCAATAAATGGTGTCATTTTGTTTGACTTCTTGCTAATTCAGATAAAATTAATGTTTTGTTTTTTTTTTTTAAACCTGTTTCTTGTTCATATGTTGTTGACTCCTTTCTTAAAGCCTTACCTTTTCTGGAGCTTTCATGGCCAAAGGCCTCTGCTTGGATGTTTCTATCTCAGTAAGTAAACTAAAGGAGGCTCTGAACTCCATGAGCCCTGAAAAATATTTGCCAAGCTCTTGCCAGCTTTCTTGAAGCACCTCTTGGCCCTGCTCTTCCATGAACTCTAATGTCATACTGCTGGTAAATGTGCTTGCACATCAGCTTCAGATGGTAATTTCTAAACTTCTTTATTCAGAACAATGTGGCTTCAGAACAATAATTATAAATAGTAATAGAAAGTTGTATTTATATAGTATCATATCCCAAACCCAATGTCAAAATAAATTCAATTCAATTAAGTTTATACTTGTATAGCACTCTTCACTGTGTGCAGGCACAGAGCAATGTGAATAGTTCTTATGTAATGTACAGATACAAACTTTACCAATTACTAATTACATAAGGAGTACACATTAAAACACATATTTGTTTAAAGAGACTGGAAAACAAAGTAGTTTGAAACTGATTAACATAAACAGAACCCAGCAATATTTGTCTATTAACTAATTGTTAAACTAAAGCCTGTTAAAACTAAATAACATATATACAGGTAAATATTTGAGATGACACAACTGAAACACAACAGAGTATAAATAACTTGAAAATAACAAAAAAAATATACAGGTACAATATGAAGCAGTAAGACAGCAAAACTGCAAAATAATTTATAGAATATAAAATTATTAGATTTGAATAAAGGTATGGCAATATTGGGTGAGGAAAAGTGTCACATAGTTTGGGTGCAGTCACACTAAATGACTTGCCTCCCACAGTAGATAATTATGTATGGGGAACAGAAAGAAGACCAGTGTCAGAAGACCTGAGGGAAGGAACTGGTATACATTATAAGGGATAAGGCCATTAAGTACTTTATATGTAAATATGAGGAATTTAAATTAAATATGGTTGGTTACAGCAAGCCAATGTAACTGGAAAGGAAAAGGAGTGATATATGCAGATATCTCATTGTGAGTGAGTAGCCAGGCTGCCAAGTTTTGTTTATTTAGAAATTTAACATGGGGACCATAATATAACTAATTAGAGTAATCCAGATATGTGGTAATTAATGCATGAATTAGGATCTCTGCATCATCGAAATTAAGTGAAGAATGGATAGGGCACCTACAGTATTTATTTGCATAGGTGACAGAATGAGACTTTAGTTTAGGGGCGATGGAGTAACTATAATACCACCTGAGTTATTAAAAAAAAAACTACTGACCTTTGAAAAAGCAGCCTGTGACCAACATGACCTCTGTCTTATCATGATTTAATTAAGAAAATTACATACCATCCAGTGCTTAATATCTCAGTTTTTGTCAGAGAAGAAGGTGGAAAGGGATGAGAGTGTTGGGTGCTTAGGTATATTTGGGTGTCACCTGCATAGTAGTGAAACTGCAAACCTTACTGACAAATAACAGAGCCCAGGGGAAGCATGTGCATAATAAAAAATTGGGACAACATGAAAAACGGGTGCATTGTGAAATTTCTGTAATAGAAATGAAATACAGTTTGTCTGTAAGGTAGGATTTGAAACAGGCTAAATCATTACCACAAATTCCAAGGTAAAATTGAAGACAGGAGTGTAAAATGTTATGATTAACTATATCAGAAGCAGCATTAAGGTCAATCAGGAGTAAAATATTAACAAGACAAGAGTCAGCAGAGAGGATGAGGTCATTTACAACCCTAAGAAGAGAGTTTCTGTGTTTTAATGGGAGTGGAAACCTGACTGAAAAGGTTCATACAAATTATAACTAGCCATATGTCCTTGTGATTGAGAGGCCAGGATCTTCCTAAGAACCTTCAGAAGAAAAGGAAGGTTAGAAACAGTTGATAATTACTGGGAACTGCAGAATCAAGGGAAGGTTGACAGTTTTCAAAAAGAGAGGAATTAAGCCAGAAGCAAGAGAGCTGTTTATAGAACAAGACATTGGAGCCAAAAATGAGAAGACAGAATATGAGCAGTGAATGTAAGTCTGGGTTGTGTTAAGAAATAGAGGTATTCTACTTCTACTAAAACATCAGATAAATGGTAAGATTGTAGTTGTTCATATATACTATGGATTTTATCTCTCTATTATAAAAAGAAATCCTGTCCCCTGTCCTGATAGTCTACGATACGTGATCTTTCTTGAAAGATAATTTAAAGACCGCAGACGAAAGAGACCTGCCACGGTGCGTCTCACGGGAACATAGAACGAGAGTCTTGCAAGACACACCCTACTTACAAGCAATATCAAAAAAAAAAAATCAGTAGTGTAAAGGCAGTCACGCAGCACACACAGCACCAGGGCTCTCAGTGCATATAAAGTGTATAAGGTCAATACGGTAGAAATGAATAGGGTATAAATAAAACGTCGACGATTAAACAAAGAAGAAATAAAAGCGCGGAGAACAGAGACCCAAAAGCGATGGAGAAAAAAAAAATGCTAAAAAGAAAAACAATAATCTAGGTGCAAATTTAGAAAATAAGGAACGTGATGATCAGCCCGGAACAAGTGAAATGGATAAAAAAAGCACGTCCAATCGGGCGCGGAGAAAAGAGACTCAAATGCATTGGACAGAAAAAAGAGCAAAAAAGAATAATCGAGGTACAAATTCAGAAAATAAGAAAAGTAATTATCAGCCCGGAACAAGTGGAATTGAAAAAAAGCACGTCCAATCCAGCTCAGAAGTAAAAGACAATGAGTAAAAGAAAATGGAACTTCATAAAGACGTTTACAAACGTTGACCCTAAACACATGCAGAGTAGGTTAGAGACTATGAAACCAGTGAAATTAGAAAGACTCAAAAAAAAAAAAAAAACGGCACTATACACATGCTACCCCAACCAAACGCAAGCAGCGTTACACATCCTGCAAGAAAGAATTCAACCACGCAAGAGTTTTTTAATAAATATGAAAAGAGAATTGGATCTATTGCAAACTATTTATAATGCTAAAAAAAATACTTGGTGGTATAAACAGCATATCTGTATTGTTTAATGTGATCATTGTAAGCTAGCCAGTGCAATGTAAGCTGAGTTTTCTTATAAAGATTCTCAAAGTCCTGTCTGGCAGCTTTCCTAGTGCAACAGAGTAGTGTTGAGAAGGACTAAATTATAAAGAGTAGTAGAAATGAGAGATTATACTCATTACATGAAAGTCAAGAGTTATAATGTGGTAAAAGCAATAGTATTAAAGAATGATAAGTGAAAAACAGACTTAAGGTTTTGACAGGAAATAGCTGTTTTGATAAATTTATTAAATGCAGGAGTATCAAAAGTGAGTTTAATAAGCACTTATGACGGAACCGGAAAAACATAAAATGTTTGAATCATTACAACAATGTCTAGTATGTGTCCATATTTATAAGGAAAACCAATGCACTAAAGGACATTTAAAATTTAAAGTTAGAAGTCAGTGAAAAGCAAGCTAAGTTCAAATGAATATTTATGTCACCAAGAAGGAGAATTCTCAAACTGATAGGAGCAACTATCATAAGTAGGGAATCCATTCACGGGCTCCCGGGATTCCCGGACATTTTTCATTCCCGGGAATGAAAGTGCTGTAATTCCCGGAAAAACGGGAACGGCCAAGCTCACATATATAGCATGTAAAAGTGTAAAAATCGATCAAGAAATAACAGAGTTATAGTTGAAAATAATTAAGTGGCACGGTTTTTTGGCCCATGGAGTAGTGTGTTGCCGATTAATTCAATCAACAACAGACCAGCAGCAGTCATTCTCCCGGCTGACTGAGTACAGTGGACTGGGAGGAGTCTGCACTCTGCAGCTCACGAATGCCGGGATGGGGCAGAGTTCATTGACGTCTGTGCTGTTGACAGCTTTGAACAGGAACTTGAAATTGCAATGCGTCAGTCTGTTGCATCCGCATTATCTGTGCTAAGAAACTTGCCATCACGGAATGATGACAAGAAACCGGATGCATCAGTAAAAGCTGAAATGCCGATGTTTCAGAGCAACGGCAAGCTCGGGCGTTCTTTAGAACAAGTATCATCAGTATCTGATGACTGTGCCGCCTACTTCAGTGGAGGCAGAGCGTGCTTTCTCAGCGGGTGGCGTACGCTTTCTCGCCTGGATGACCGCACGCTGGACACGTTGTGCTTTCTACGCTCTTCTTACCGCAACTAACTGGATACATGTACTTATATGACAGCATGAACTGCTTGTAGTTAAGGTTAGTCTTTTATTGGTGTTAACATATTGCATTAGTTTTATTAAAAATAAGTGTTGCTTGTTCTAAAACCGTTCACATGTGAGATGCCTTGTGCACTATGTCATTCCCGGGAGCCCAGGATTCCCGGGAATGACATGTGGGATTCCCAAATTCCCAGGAATGGATAAACTAGTCCGGGAATGGATTCCCTAATCATAAGCAATTCAGTAAATTCAAACATAAAAGTTAACACAGATTTTGACAAGTGATAAACCAAAATAATTAGCACTGGAATAATGCTAATAAGATGTTATTCAAAAGAACTAATCGCTAAAAGGCTAACAAATATTAGGCATAAGTGTTCATGTAAAGCAATGGCAAAACCACCATCCTTACAATACAGCTTAGTCTTAGTAATGTATTTGTAGCTGGAAGAGAAAGTATTTTACAAGTGTTTATAATAGTCTTTGCACAAAGGTAAAAAGTCAAGTAATTTTCAGTAGTTTTCAATAATTAGCACGTTTAGTAAGATGTTTGTTGTCAACAGGTAAAAATAGCAATATCCATCCATCCATCCATTTTCCAACCCGCTGAATCCGAACACAGGGTCACGGGGGTCTGCTGGAGCCAATCCCAGCCAACACAGGGCACAAGGCAGGAACCAATCCCGGGCAGGGTGCCAACCCACCGCAGGACACATAACAATATCAACCTCATTAACTAATAAAATTAGATTTAGATAGTTGTTGTAACAAGTAAAAGTTAGCAGTGTCCTTCCTCAGAGTACAAAATTGATCTGATCTGAGAGACAGACAAAATAATTCAGATGTAGTAGTTTGAATGCATGTGTAGATGAGTGCCATCAAAGGAGGTAGGCAAGATTGTAATACCAGATATGACAAAACTATCAAATAAATCCAATGGAGCTAAGATGTCTATTATAAGAAAACCATGTTGAACTCACCATTGAAAAACATAGTTGCGTAAAAACCACTGAAGAAAAGCATTAACAACCTTTCTGAAGCAAGACTCTGAGGGCCAGTAACGAAATGAGAAAGTGTTACACACATGCCCACCACAAACAGTAAATAGGGATGCATAATTTTGTGTCAGGCTGTTGAAAATAAAACACTGAAATTACAGTCTTGCTTACATCAAATTCCTTCACTTTACTCACCAGGCACCAGGTCGTTATGCAGATGAGTAGTACTGTCAATTTAATCTAGAATAAATTTATCAAAATAGCTATTTACAATACATTTTCTGCTTCGGTTTATTTTTAGTTTACAAGTATTTGGACAAACAACAACAACAACATACAGCCAAGAAACAGTGGCAGGCAGACAGTCCATTATGCATTTCCTCACTTCATCCACTTCCTTAATCAAGTCCGTTATGCAGTCAACAATGTATGCCTGTGATGATGCGGGTTCTGCTTCAGGCTCCCATCTCTCTTTTGGGGGCCTCTTGAACCCAGCACTGTCGGTAATGTAACCAGATGAGCTGGACAGTGAGGACACAACAAAGCAAGGGGATGGTGCAAAAAGGTGCAAGTACTTTTATTAAAAAAAAAAAAAAAGTGTTCAAAATATAGTGCAGTGCTCCAAACGTCATTAAATAAATAATCCATTAAAAACAGTGAAACAAAATGGAGGTTAAATAAATCCAGTTAAAACGAGGTTAAAAACAACAGCTGAAGAAGTCCTTTCTTTAAAAATGAACACTGTGCTTTTTTCAACTGGCAGCTCCCCTGCTTCTCCCATCCGGGCTCTGCACCAGGGGAGTCACATTACCTGCAGCTGATCTTCCCCTGTTGCTGGTCTGGAAGCCTTTTGGTCCCTAGCTCCGTAGGCCTCCACTACACCGAGGCTTGGATTCCCCAACGACCAGGGCACTCACACTGGGGCATCCACTTCACAAGCCTCCTGACTTCCGCTGCCTTCCACGGCCATATGCAGCGAGCCAACCTCCTTCCGGTCACTCCTGCTCCTCACTAACGCTCACCAGGAGCGACCACTACCGACTGCCCCCGGGTGCCGGCCAAACACCCCGCTGGGGCTCACTTCCCAACTTCCTCTCCTCACAGCGAGCCTGTTCTTGCTGTCTCACTTGCTTGCTCACACAAGCACCTTCTCTTCCTGCTGCCTTCTTCTCCCTTAACCTCCATTGTTTTCTTGATTTTTTCTCCCTCCTCTATACTCGCACTTCTATATATAATGGGGATGTGGTGCAGGTGTGGCGATTAGCAGTTCCCGGCTTCAATTACGGATACGGACGATTCCTCACCTGTGCACTCGAGGAAACTCCCGCATCACACAGCGTCCGAGAACCGCTCCAGCCACACTACCATGCCCCCTGTATAAGCCACGAGTGCGGCGATTATCTATTTAAAAACTGGCCTTTTCTTCTGAGCCGTAGACCCGCAATACCACAATGCCATTGCTGCACGATCTGTAGGTTGCTCTTGTTCTCCCCATTCTTGCTGTGGGGGCTCAAAGCATTCCTGTCTCTCTTTCTGGTCCAGGATTCCTACCTCTCCCACTTCCTATTTTTTCTGTCTATAGCTGGTGTCTGTACTCTGAGCATGTAAAGTTTCTCACTTCCCATCATTTGCTTCACCTTTTGTACTCTTTTGGTTCACCTCCCTTCCCTATGACCAAGCCTGTGTTTGGTTTCTATTCTGTGTTCCCTTACACCTCTTCTCATCATATCTAATTGGCTAACATGCCTTTTCCCAGGTTTGTCCCATGCTGAAATAGTATTTTTAAAGTGTTAAAGAATGTTCCAACAATTTTGAAAAATCAGTGAACTCCTGGACAGTCTGTGGAGCTACTTGAAAGCGTTGGATGCAATGATTCATAACATCCCAGACGTTCTCAATTAGATTCAACGTATGGGCCAGTCAAAGGCATCAATGCCTTCATCATTCAGGAACATCCTACACATTCCGGCCACATGAGGCCAGGCACTGTCCTGCACCAGAAGGAACTCAGGGCCCAGTGCACCAACCTAAGGTCTGATAGTATCTCTGAGGTATCGGCACATGGAGGTCTGTGTGACCCTCCAAGGATATGCCTCCCCAGACCACCACATATCCACCACCAAACCGATCATGCAGGATGATGTTTCAGGCTGCATAATGTTCACCACAGTGTCGCTGGACTCTTTCATGTCAGTCACATGTGCTCAGTTTGAAGCAGCTCTAATCTGTGAAGAGAACAGGTTGCCAGAGGCGGAGATGCGAATTGTGGCATTCTCTGGCATTCAAGCTACATGGTGATGGGCTGTGAGCACAGGTCCCACTAGAGGACATCAGGCCCTCATGCCATGTATAACAACAGATCTTTCCCAGTAACTGTCTTTAATATGATATTTGTTTAATTTAATAACTTTTTATTATGAATTTCTTCAGCTCTTATGCGTTTATGTGTTTCTGTTTCTTTTACCCTTTGGTTATTGTATTGTGTGTCTGATATGTTGGGTTTTATTGTACAGCGCTTTGGTCAGCTTTGATGTTGTTTTTAAAGTGCTTTATAAATAAATAAAATAAATACATACATTTTAAATATAATAGAAAGTATGTAGTTATTGTAAGAAATAATCTGAAAATGTAACCAAATCAAGCAAAAAATTGCTAAAAAGAATAGTTTAAAAAACTTCTAATTTGTAAAACAGGAAGAAGAAATTAGAATCAATTTTAATTCCACAATAAACTGTAAATCAGATCCAGCCATAATTCTTTTGGTTCTGCACAAAAGACACCAAGTTGTAAATTAACTTGCAGGAAATTGTTTCAGTTATTTCATCTAGTGCCTACAATCAGACTTGCTGTCATGTAATTCTAAAGTCAAACCACACATTCAGCATTTTCATCCGTTTCCTGAGTTTGAACTTACTACACCTGCTCCTCTCTAGCTCTCCAGCATATTGAACAAAAGTGAACCTAAACAACATACTTGCAGCCCATAATATGTTTACTTCTTATGGCAGGTTAGGTTATGGCACTGCTCAAACTTTCCTTAGATAATTAAGAAAAGGGTTAACAAGCCCAGAGTGAACAACTTGCAGTCCTATTCCTGCTATAGGAATTTTATTAGATTTGTAAATTACAGTTTGTTGAATACCATGATGGCAATTTGGAAAGTAACTGGCATACAGAGAATATGTTTGCTTTTTCTCCCAGCATAAAAGTGAGAATTATGCAAACTCATCAAAAGATCATTTATTAAGGGTACTAAAAGAAAACACTTTACTTAGAAGCTGTTTATATTACAGTACATAAATAAGGTTCTGTATGAATAAGAGCATTCATTTAAAAGAATAAGGATCATTGGCTGGGAAAGGAAGATGATAAAACTCATTAGATCCCAACAAGTAAAGGGACTTCAGTATACTATATTATATAGTATTATATATATATATATATATATATATATATATATATATATATATATATATATATATATATACTGTATATATATATATATATATATATATATATATATATACTGTATATATATATATATATATATATATATACTGTATATATATATATATATATATATATATATATATATATATATATATATATATATATATATATATATATATATATATATATATATCAGAATCGGAATCAGAAAACTTTATTAATCCTGAAGGAAATTACTTATGTTACAACGTAACAACAGACAAGGGACATGTTACACTAAGAGCAAGTATAAAAGTAATAATGTAAATATAATAAAGTATAATAAATGTAAGTATCAAACTAAAGTACAGAGTGTTATACCTTAAGTTAATATTGCACATTTTGAGAACAAATAAGGTAATTCTCATGTGAAGAGCAGACAATTTATTGCACAAGAACAAGATAGAATGTTGCACATTTCAAGTACTTGAAAAAATGTACCTGGATATCCAATAAAGAAAAAGGGTAATAGCTTAAAGTGTGAGTGAGTGACTGGAAAAGGAGTTACAAAATCTGATGGCTGTGGGGAAGAAGGATTTCCTGTGACGTTCAGTGGAGCACTTGATGCTAGTCAGTCTACTGCTGAGAACACTCCTCTGTCCAACCACAACACTATGAAGTGGGTGATTAGCATTTTCAATAATAGACCGAAGCCTAGACAACTTCCTCTGATCTGTCAGTTTCCAAGCTGTCCAGTTTCTCTCCGACCACAGAGGCAGCCTTTCTGAATTAGTTTGTATAGTCTCCTGATGCCTGCCACTTTCATGCTGCTCCCCCAGCATGCCACAGCGAAGAAAATGGCATTGGCCACCATGCTGTTATAGAATATCCGCAGCATAGTGTTACTGACACTAAAAGATTTGATATACTGTATATATATATATATATATATATATATATATATATATATATATATATATACAGTGATCCCTCGCTATATCGCGCTTCGCCTTTCGCGGCTTCACTCCATCGCGGATTTTATATGTAAGCATATTTAAATATATATCGCGGATTTTTTGCTGGTTCGCGGATTTCTGCGGACAATGGGTCTTTTAATTTCTGGTACATGCTTCCTCAGTTGGTTTGCCCAGTTGATTTCATACAAGGGACACTATTGGCAGATGGCTGAGAAGCTAGATTGCTTACTTTTCTCTGTCTCTCTTGCGCTGACTTTCTCTGATCCTGACGTAGGGGGATTGAGCAGGGGGGCTGTTCGCACACCTAGACGATACGGACGCTCGTCTAAAAATGCTGAAAGATTATTCTTCACCTTGCTATCTTTTGTGCAGCTGCTTCCTGAAACGACATGCTGCATGGTGCTTCGCATACTTAAAAGCTCGAAGGGCACGTATTGATTTTTGACTGAAAAACAAACTCTGTCTCTCTCTATCTCTCTCTCTCTCTCTCTCTCCCTGCTCCTGACGGAGGGGGTATGAGCTGCCACCTTCAACAGCTTTGTGCCGCGGTGCTTCGCATACTTAAAAGCCAAACAGCCCTATTGATTTGTTTGCTAGAGATTGTTTTTTCTATCTATGTGACATTCTGTGCTCCTGACACGCACTCCTTTGAAGAGGAAGATATGTTTGCATTCTTTTAACTGTGAGACAGAACTGTCATCTCTGTCTTGTCATGGAGCACAGTTTAAACTTTTAAAAAAGAGACAAATGTTTGTTTGCAGTGTTTGAGTAACGTTCCTGTCTCTCTACAACCTCCTGTGTTTCTGCGCAAATCTGTGACCCAAGCATGACAATATAAAAATAACCATATAAACATATGGTTTCTACTTCACGGATTTTCTTATTTCGCGGGTGGCTCTGGAACGCAACCCCCACGATGGAGGAGGGATTACTGTATATATATATATATATATATATATATATATATATATATATATATATATATATATATAAATAGATATATACACATACAGTGCATCCGGAAAGTATTCACAGCGCATCACTTTTTCCACTTTTTGTTATGTTACAGCCTTATTCCAAAATGGATTAATTTCATTTTTTTCCTCAGAATTCTGCACACAACACCCCATAATGACAATGTGAAAAATGTTTACTTGAGATTTTTGCAAATTTATTAAAAATAAAAAAACTGAGAAATCACATGTACATAAGTATTCACAGCCTTTGCTCAATACTTTGTCGATGCACCTTTTGCAGCAATTACAGCCTCAAGTCTTGTTGAATATGATGCCACAAGCTTGGCACACCTATCCTTGGCCAGTTTCACCCATTCCTCTTTGAAGCACCTCTCAAGCTCCATCAGGTTGGATGGGAAGCGTCGGTGCACAGCCATTTTAAGATCTCTCCAGAGATGTTCAATCGGATTCAAGTCTGGGCTCTGGCTGGGCCACTCAAGGACATTCACAGAGTTGTCCTGAAGCCACTCCTTTGATATCTTGGCTATGTGCTTAGGGTCGTTGTCCTGCTGAAAGATGCGCTCTGGGGCAGGTTTTCATCTAGGATGTCTCTGTACATTGCTGCAGTCATCTTTCCCTTTATCCTGACTCCCAGTTCCTGCCGCTGAAAAACATCCCCACAGCATGATGCTGCCACCACCATGCTTCACTATAAGGATGGTGCCAGGTTTCCTCCAAACGTGACGCCTGGCATTCACACCAAAGAGTTCAATCTTTGTCTCATCAGACCAGAGAATTTTCTTTCTCATGGTCTGAGAGTCTTTCAGGTGCCTTTTGGCAAACTCCAGGTGGGCTGCCATGTGCCTTTTACTAAGGAGTGGCTTCCGTCTGGCCACTCTACCATACAGGCCTGATTGGTGGATTGCTGCAGAGATGGTTGTCCTTCTGGAAGGTTCTCCTCTCTCCGCAGAGGACCTCTGGAGCTCTGACAGAGTGACCATCGGGTTCTTGGTCACCTCCCTGACTAAGGCCTTTCTCCTCCGATCACTCAGTTTAGATGGTTGGCCAGCTCTAGGAAGAGTCCTGGTGGTTTCGAACTTCTTACACTTATGGATGATGGAGGCCACTGTGCTCATTGTGACCTTCAAAGCAGCAGAAATTTTTCTGTAACCTTCCCCAGATTTGTGCCTTGAGACAATCCTGTCTCGGAGGTCTACAGACAATTCCTTTGACTGTTTGGTTTGTGCTCTGACATGAACTGTCAACTGTGGGACCTTATATAGACAGATGTGTGCCTTTCCAAATCATGTCCAGTCAACTGAATTTACCACAGGTGGACTCCAATTAAGCTGCAGAAACATCTCAAGGATGATCAGGGGAAACAGGATGCACCTGAGCTCAATTTCGAGCTTCACAGCAAAGGCTGTGAATACTTATGTACATGTGCTTTCTCAATTTTTTTATTTTTAATAAATTTGCAAAAACCTCAAGTAAACTTTTTTCACGTTGTCATTATGGGGTGTTGTGTGTAGAATTCTGAGGAAAAAAATGTGATTCGCTGTGAATACTTTCCGGATGCACTGTATATATATATATATATATATATATATATATATATATATATATATATATATATATATATATATATATAATGTATGGTCCTGCATGGCTGTCCAGGGGTTCCCTGACAAGCTCGACTAAGGTAAGCACTAGCATTCTGGTGTGAGAAGGGGTGCTGCCGCTAACCATATCCTCTCATTTTTCCACAGCCCAGAGAAGACGACCATTCATATCCTGCCATAATTTCCGGAGCGAGCCCTACTCGTTGTGGTTACTTCTCCATATAAAGGGGCGACCCAGAAAGGTGACAACTGATTGCCCACCAAGACCCGATTCCATTAAGAGTTGCAAAGGGAAGAGAGAAGATTTTGAATCTGTATCTTTTCCGTTGTGCATTATGCACCCATTTTGCATTACTTCCTATTTTTCATCATTATTAAATAACGTTACTGTGGTGGTATCATTTCTTCCTGCTTCCAACTGCTTCCTTGCCGCTGGTCACAATATATATATAGCTAGGAAGCAATCAATATAAGCTCATCAGTTTCAAACTCCTGAAACATGTACTGGTGTTGTTCCTCCCTGACTGGTTGTGGGTGTCACAATACAAATAAGTTAAGCGTGTACCTAAAGAATTATATATACATTCATCACATTTATATACTACCTTTAAAAATTTTAGGAAATAAAATTTTCATTTAAAGTTTTAACATTTTGTATTACGTGGTTTGCAATGATACACCACATTTCAATATGTAGCACTGATGTGGGAGGAAATGAAGTGGGGAGGGGGTTTTATAGAAGTTCTGGTGCAATGCTAGATAAAAGTTGCAAAGGTTAAAATTATGCTCTCTTTGTTTTCATGTTTCTATAAGAAGACTGAATCAATGTCATATCCCATAAGTGCTAATTAAGTTATCTTTGAATGGCATTAAAACCAAAATAAGTCTCAAGTACCTCTGTATTTAACTTGCCAGTCTGCCAGCCACTTTACAGTGCTGACTGCCCTAATATAACAAAAACAATCTACAAAATAGAAGTGTAATGATAATTCCTACCCATTATTCCAGTTTGCAGTATATTGGCTAATTTATGCATAGAACGCAACATAACCATCCAAGTAATGCACAGTGTCAGTTTTTAAGTGAAATAGCAGCTATGGAGATCGTTTTTAGAGTACCAGGAGCAAAAGTGTAGGTACAGCAGTATTCTCCACCCTTTTTTCTGTGGAGGCACACTTTTTCTAACCCAAAAAAATCCCAAGGCACACCATGATTCTACCAACCACAAAGGCATTAAATCTGCTAAACTGTCCAAAGGAGCAGGGCAGGAAGCAGCAAAAAATATGCAGCTGCTGTTTGCAGACACAGCACTTAGTGAGCACTTTAGACGCATTTCCCAGCTGTTTCATCCCTTTGCCCACTCATACAGGCGGTCCTCTCTCTGCCTTACTCCACTGTCAGAGACAATTCATATGCCCACCTGCCTTGACTCTGTGAGTTGTTAGTGAACATACACCGAGGCAGATGGACCCCCGACACATCTCGTAGGTATTCTCTATGTGTTGTGTCTGCAAAACTACAATCACAGAGCTGCTTTTATGCCATGTTCTCCAAGTAGCCCAGTCCTCCTCAGACAGGTCTCAACCACCTGAGAAGCATGTCTCTCTCAGGTCTGGACCCAGGGGCACTACACTGTTATTTCCATGGCGCACTAGTTGAAAAACACTTGTGTAGAGTACAATTATCAAGTCATTGATGGTGATGATTGAGGATAGTATCTGCAGAGTTTTAACACGAGTTTTAATGTATAGCTGGGGACCGGGAAATCTAGACTCAACTCTTTGGCCTGCTGCACCCGCACCCACACCAGGAAAAGTGGTTTTAGAGCATGAGATAAGATGATATATTAATACAACAATGAGAGAGCTGCTCACTACTTTCTCGCAGACTTTGAAAATAGTTTAATATCTCAGTAATATGTTGTTGGAAGTCATGAGGACATCCTGCCGTTGAAACCTCTTTCAAAACTAAGCCTACCGGGACACAACTGGATAACTGAGACCGAAACCATATAAAAATAAACCAAACCATATTTCTGTTGTAGCAGAAAGTTGTCATGTTTGATGATGCTGATGTGCTGCCTTAACTATTTCTTCAATTGTATGCTTAGACATATCTGAAGATTATTGTCAAGTATAGGGTGGTTTGGTTTGTGCATCTCAGCATGTTACTGCTGCAACACTTGCTATCACAAACATGGAATTGTAACTGAAAAAAGATAACAGCCATATTATTTAAAATAGTCATTTTTGAATTGTTAAAATAATAGTCTTGCTATTTTTTTTTCCATGGCATATTTTTTAGAAATTGCTGCATTATTTAATTAATGTGGATTTGCATATTGAAAATTATGTGTAACATGTTAATAGGTTTAATTATTGTTCAACCAAATATTCAAATACTCAAGATCTAAAGGACTTTGACTACTATATGATTGTTCTTTCCTAGACATACTGATTTCTGTAATTTTCACAGAATGCAGTCTTTAGAGTTTACAGAGAGTGGTGTTATAAACAAGAAACATCCAATAAGTGGTAGTTCTGCGTGGGAAAATACTTTGTTAATGAGTGAGAGGTCAGCGAAGAAATTCCAGGGTTAACAGAAAGGTCACAAATAACGGCTCTTTACAACAGTGGGTTGCAGAAGGGCAGCTCTGAATGAATAAAGCATAGGAATTTAAAGAAGATTGGCTACAGCAGCAGAAGACCAAACCAAGCTTCACTCCCATCAGTTAAAAAGAGGAAGGTGTGGTTACAGTTCAAACAGGAGCACCAGAACTTGATGATTAAAGATTGTAAAACTGTCACATGATCTGATAAGTTTTGATTTCATGTAAGGTAGTAAGGTCAGAATTTGTAATAAGTAGCTTGCACTCAGGAAATCATCCTGCATTCTGACAAAGGTACAGGCTGATGATTGCAGAATTAATAGTGCGGGGAATGTTTTCTGGACCATGTTATCCTGCTTAATACCAACTGAACATCATTTGAAAGCCACATCATAACTGTGTGTGGTTGCTGACTATGTGCTTCTATTTATGGCCATATTTTAATATTTTTCCTTCAACATGGTGGTAATTTGATTTTATTCCAATGGCCTGCACAGTCCACAGATCTCATTTCAATAAAGAACCTTTGTAATGACATGAAACATGAAGGCTTGTGTGGTGTAAAAATGTGATGCCATCAAGCCAGCTTTCATCAAAATACTTAAAAGAATGCTTTCACCACATTATTGAATTTATTTCTCAAAAAAATCAAGTTTTTCTGGAGAAAAAAGCAAGACCTTTATATGTGTGATTAAAATGTGTGCCTTCACTGTATATTGTGAGAGTATTGTGATAAAGTCAAAATTATGATTACAAGTTTTTAACTGATTTACACATTTTGGTCATTCCTAAACACAATTAGACCGCTTTTGCAGGGATGTCTGACAGTGTATGCTGTGAACAAGGTTACTTAAAGACTTGTAACTCAGTCCAAATGAAATTAGAAACAGGTACTAGCACTGTAACATGATAAATGCCTATTGATTTTGAGCAAGATCACTTTACAAGATGTTTTTCAATTGCAGCAGAATCGGTGAAGGATTTTTTTTTTTAGCAAGATATTCCAAATGAGAAAATCATGTCCCACAAATTTTTAATAAAAAAATCACAGCTTAATATAGGGAAAGTGACAGCACCAGAGGAAGACTCCATGGTGCTCTTGGCAGTAGCACCTCAGGTACCTCCATAAACACACTGACAGACAAATCAAATACAATGTACTATAAACCATAAATAATTCAGTAAGTCAGTATTAAAGACAAACAAACTCCCAAACACACAAGCACATGGGATCTTAATCAATTTAATCACAGTAAATTCCAAGTAAAGGCTCATCTGTGTAATCAATCATAGCTGTTAATGATTTGTGAATCACACCTTCTTTCTGTTCTTTACAACACACACAAAATTTAGAAAATGGGTAAACCACTGCATAACTTTAACTTGTTTAATTTTTAAAAAAATTTCCTTGTAGCTTTGTCCATTTTTTGCCGAAAAACAGAAACAAACAAACAAAATAAGGCCTATACACCTGTCTTGTAATTATCTGTACTAAAGCAAGTTAATAAAATGTGAAGAAAATGCATGACAGTAAACAGGAGCATTAAATAGAAAAATAATTATAATTACTACAGTACTGCAGTCCAACAGAATACGGAAAAGTGCAATACATTTGTGCCATGTGTACGAAAGCAGCATAATATATTGTAACAGTGCTGACAACTTGTGAGTTGTCCTTCTAAAGACAGCAAGAAACCTAAAAGGGTTGGTGCTGGTGAATACTGATGTGTGGCTACAACATAAATCTGTAGAGATTGCAGAACAAGAAATAGAAAAATAGGCAAAGGATAAAACAGATTTCGAAAAGGAAGACCACTGCCGGATAGTGAGTTCCTTTACATTCTCTATACCAGGTCCTCCACAGTGTATGGTCTACAGAAATGTCTGGGCTTCAGTCATCATTATCAGATTCACATAACATTACCCTTTTGCTTCTATATAGTTGTGTTGCTCCCACTCCAGATTACCATAATGTTAGCCTTCCCCTCAGACTTAGCCATACTGATATTGGGTTTTTCAAGCTAATGCTAAATCTATTAATCTTTTTTTTTAAGTATAGTGTGTAATGTGGCATTTTTAGCATATCCAGTGAGATGGGGTTCTCAGCCTTTTTACGGTGGACTGCAGCTCTTGTTGTTCACAAGATAAGGTCGATGCACAATAAGAAATCAAAATATTTCCTTAAAAAGAACACCAAATGTCAGTTACACACAAACTGTTTACCTGCTGATATCAATATTAGTTTAATAAATGTTTTAAATAAAATCTTCATAAAAATGCCAATAAAGAGAAACTCAAACATGTTTTAATGTTTATTAAGAACAAAACTAACCAACAAAGCCCTTTATTTAATTAGAAATTAAAAATACCCATTACTATTTACTCGACCAGCTCTCTAAGTAAAATTCCTAACTTTTTCTTAAAACACAAAGGCTACTATAAATGAGCTGTCTGATACTGCCTAGATGAATAAATTCTTACAGTCAGGAGACACCTGAACGTGTAATTAATGACTCTAAGTTGTGCCCAAAATGTAATTTACTGTAATTTGCCATAAATATTTAACTTATATATAAATGTTTACGGGTCGAAGTGTGTGTGTCCGTTTGTCCGGCCCGGAAGTGTGAGGCGGCCCGGAAGTGCAAGGCTACAGCATGAAGCTCAAAGAGCCAGCAAGATGGCCCCAAGTTAACAAGTTGGAAGAAGAAAGAAGTACAAGGCTACAACATGAAGCTGAAAGAAAGCGACTCTGTCGCCAAAGTGAAATCGTGGACGAAAGACAAACTCACTTAGCCACTAATACACAAACGAGGTGAGCATATCTGCAAAACGAAAACTCACTTAGCTGCTGATAGACAAGGGGGGCGAGCACGTCCACAAAATGAAACCGCAGACTCTCCATTTCAATGTTTTTTGTGACTATTTCAATAGTTTCTAGGAGCCCAGGCTTTTTACAGCATGGGCTTTTACAACTAGTTTAGTATAAAAACATATTGAGTAAGGAAAGAGGGACAGGACGACAACTTACAAACAGCTATAAGTACTTCTTGTTGTGGGACAGAGGATGGGGCGGAGTCAGATGTAGACAGAGTTGGATGGCCAATTGTTACCATGTATAGAAGTTATGATATTATGTATATTTATACAATTCACTACTCTTTATTTACTCAATTCGCTAGTAAATTATGTTATTTATTTTTTCATTAACGTGCCAGGAAAATATGGTCCCCTACTCTATCAGAATGCAGGGTTAGTTCTTGTTATATAACACTCTGGCATCTGCCCCAAGTCCATGTCATGCCCATTCAAACCTGCTAACATTAGACTCAGTCCGTCTGGCATTCCCCATTGAGGTCCCGCTCAGCAGTTATGTAACAGTTGTACACTCTGCATAGAAACTCACAAATATGTACAATTTCAATTTTTTTGTATATGTGAGATTTTTGTTTGATGCAAAGCACTTTTGGGGCATCTTAAAGTATTCTAATAAATTGATTTTGCAGACACTCAAATTACAAGAGGATTACGGACCTTTACATATAATGTTCTGTTAGCCTCTGTTAAATATAACGTGTTGAGCAACGTGTTTGGGTGAGACAGGCCACAGGTTGAGAACCCATGTACTATGCTGTCATGTAATAAATTATTTTGGTTAATTGACACCACCACAGGTTGTACAGAAAGTGGATGCCTGGCAAGTCAGCACCCATGTGGGAGCTTAACTTTTTTTTATGGCATTTAATTGTTTAAGAATGCTTCAAATGCAGTGTGAGTCTGGTGTTTCATGTTCCTAGCCTACCGTGGAAACTGAAGTTCTGGACACATTTGATTTTTTAATTTATAATCTGTGGTATTTGGAACTATTCTGCTTATGCAGTGTTGCCACAAGATCCTGCTCTTTTCACTGTAAACCCCAGAAACTGCAGTGAATAACAATTCTGGAGGGGCAGCAAAGCCCACGTCACATTAGATGACTTTTCCACCAATTGTCAGTCGCAGCCTTCATTTGAATAATCTTAGCCAGTTGGATTCAGTGGCATGATCCTGTGAGAATAATCGCTTGATCCAACATACCTAATGACTGAGACCAACTAGTCTGTGATTGGTTATGATAAAATCAAACAGGTTTGATTTTCTTGTTAGATGGAGGGGAGGACTGTGTACGCAGGAGAGCTGACAACCAATGAATGCTGTTCCGGCAGTGTAATGCATAGAATATAGCGACAAGGAGTAAGGAATTCAACGTGTTTTAAACTTCACAATTAGAAGAGAAACTTTTCTTTCCGATGTCTCATGTTTTATGTACCAAAATAGAGTGGGAAAAAGAAAAAAAGGGTCAAGAATACATCTGAATGCATTGCTGCTATAAACCCTTCACACACCAGTGGCTCCATTAGGCAGCACGGGGGCTGTGGACCTCACAAACCAAAGAGAAACTTATTTGTCTGATGTGTCACATTTTACATATTATAAAAGAATGGACAAAAGAAATAAAGGGCAGAGACTGCTGCTAAACCCACTGCAGCTGAACAATGCTGGCTCTGTCAGACAGCTTGCTACTGACTGTCAGGAAAAGGGGAGAGCATGACAGTGCTGAAAGGTCAGCACACAGACAGCAAATGTGATGTGGGCTGTGAATTTTTAGTAATTGTCATTTGATGTGTTGCAGAGACGAGATCAGGGACTGTGGTTGGCAAATCTGACAGACCCCACAATAAAAAGTTGCATGTGATATTGGCTTAAGCTATGCCTGAAATACAAAACCACCAGTCAGACAACTGCATTCTTCAAAGTTGTTAAGATAATGCATCCTGTCTATTCTAGCGTTTGCTCAAGCAACAATTAAACCTAATGTCTTTGACTTTGCATGATGTATATTTTACTTTCTGACATGTATTTGGCTGTTTGAAGAAAAAAACTACTTGCATTTTCATGTACAGTATGTACACCTAATAAAGTGGAAACCAAATGTATATGCATTGTGAAGCCACCAGGGGGCATACATCCGCACTAACCCGGACACACACAGGCAGTACACAGGTTCAAACTCAACACCCAGTTTATTTACACTTTTAAAGTGTGCACAAATCACCAACACCGCAACACACAGTTCAGTCCCTTCCTTGCCACCAGTCCATCTGCCTCCACTCCTCCTCAGGCTTTGTCTTCTTCCTCCCGATTCTGGCCCTTAAATTGGAGTGAGGCGGCTCCTCCTATTCAGGTCCCAGGAGTGTTCCAGGTGGCTCATCAGTATTACCTGGAATCACTCCCAGGTGTGTTAGAGGTCCTCTATAGGGCTCTGCAGCTCCCCCTGATGGCCTCCACGGAACCCAACAGGGCTTCACCAAACTCCAGCTCATAACATGCCCTGCGGGAATCCGTGGTGCCACAGCCATCCAGGAGGGCTGCCCTCTAGTGTCCCAGGGGAGGTATTGCCTCACCAATGCCCTCTCCCCGGTCCTTCCACTCTGTTGGCATCCCAGCCAGGTAGTGGCCATGGCCACCTCTCACAGCATATTGTACATATTGTGTATGTTAACAAAACCATAAATAAGAAAGAATAAATGCAGAGATAACAGAAAACATTAAAATAAAAACAAGTAGAAATTCTATACTGCCTCTGGGCCTATGCATAGACCTTTTGAATTCCTGATGACTGTACTCAGAATCACTCACCTTCTCCTCTTGCCTCCCCTCTCTCTTTCTCTCAACCCTGACTTCAAATCGAGGCTTCAGCCCAACACACCTTTTAAACCAAGACTTGATATGCCTTTGCTAATGAGGTGGCTTTAAACTCCCTCACTGGATCACATCTGGGAGCAGCCTCATGTTTGCTCCAGGGATACAACCCTAAATTTCCCCCTGACAGTATCAAGTGTCCCTGCACTACTTGAGCTTTCTGCTGATGTTAAAGTGTTGGGTCTCTTTTATAAGGGACAGAATAGTCTCTCGAGTTTTTTTTCTGAAACCTTGTGCCTTCAACTGGCCAGGAGTGTTCATAAATACTAGTCACAGCTAAACAATAAAGAGCATGCAAATTTATATTCAACCATAGTGAAATTGTTTTTGAGTGTGTCTCAACGTATAGCTAGAATTTTTATCATGATTTAGAATTTTAGAGAAGTTATTGTCAGTTTATGACAAGATGTATGATAAATGCCATCCTGTCACAAATAATTCTATTCTTGTTTTATTTATTTTTTACTTGAGTGCAGATTATACTGTATATGCATACGCAGACCCATAACAGCAGTGAAAATCAGTAATATCTTCATGATCATGTACATTGGTCAAATAAACTTTTTTCTTTTCTGATTCAAATAATTTTATTAAAATATTCAGTCTTTACATAATGAAGTTTAACACCATAGTATGTTACAACAAAGAGCCCAAAATTGTCTACTTTAAAAACAAGAACAACCAGAAACCGCAAAACCTCTGAGATATGAAATATAAGTATGAAAGGTCAAGTATTACAAAAAAAAAAATACAGAACTACTACTTTGTGCAATATTTGCTGTCTGTTTCTCAAGGCAAATATAGCCTAACAAGAAAAAAAGATTGGACTTTTTGGACTAGAATAAACTTAAAAAAATAGAAATTTTAGATTTTGTCGATATAAACCCTAAAAATCATCTGTCAAACTTTTTTCATCATGACATAGGATCTTGTAGCTAACATTTAAATGAAAAACAAACAGATCAAAACAATTTGCTTTTGAAAAAATGAAAAATGGGGTGGTTGTTCAAATATAGATGGCAGTTAAAAATGGTGCAGAATTTTCTATATACACTATTGGCATTTTCTGTGTACATTAAAAACATACAGTAATGTTGGCTGTGATGGACACACTTTGAACCTGAGTTCAATGAACTTTCTGATCATTTAAAAATTCTCCAAGCTAGAATTTCAAACAGGGTAATACAGTGGAACCTCCGTAAGCGAGCATAATTCATTCCGGAAACATGCTTGTAGTCCAAAGCACTCGTATATCAAAGTGAATTTCCCCATATAAAATAATGGAAACTCAAATGATTTGTTCCACAACCCAAAACTATTCATATAAAAATGATTAAAACAAAATATAAAGTAAAAATACATAAAACAAATTAACCTGCACTTTACCTTTGAAAAGAATCATGGCTGGTGTGAGTGAGTTTCTAAACTCTCGTGGGATTGCACCCAACGGGACGACACGCGGAAGAGCGTCCCAAAGCAATCACAGTCTCCCAGCACTGTAGCAGTTCGCCGTAAAAGCGAATCCGAAAAGATCGCGGACATGCCATATGCGCCTGCCATCGATGGGTGATACAAGGAACAAGGAACATTATAAATGTGCAGGGCCCTGCCTGACTGCTGTGTCTGTGTATAAATAACCGCGCTGTTGCTGTTTCAAGCTGAATAAAGCTGGTGTTGCTAAAGTACTGAGACTCAGCTTCATGTTTTAGGGTGCAAGACGGGGACTCGCACGTCACAGCACACACACATACACACATACGTGCGAGCGAGTGAGCACACAGACATACACACACACGCGCGCACACACAGTCACAATGCTTATGCTGTAGTAAACAGTATACGCTCGTACGGATGTTGACTGTATGAGTGAGGCACGCCGACTCTGACGGAGAATAGGAGACGATTGCCCACAATCCCGCAGCGAGAGAGAGAGAAGAACAATCAGCTCAGTTGTGATCACATGACACTCAGCAGACAAAGCGTATACATACTACTCGTACTGCAAGACCTTGCTCTTTTATCAAGTCAAAATTTATTAAAACTTTTTGCTCGTCTTGCAAAACACTCGTAAACCAAGATACTCGCAAACTGAGGTTCCACTGTAAAGTATTTTTGCTTGCTACATTGACTTTGAACAAAAATATTGAAAGACTGTGCATTACATTTAAACTTAAGACGCCAAACATTTTTTAGGTTTTGCCATTTTCCTCAATATCCAACTTGAGATTTTTCTAAATAACAAATTACCAATTGAATCCATATGAAAAGTTTGTCACATGTGATCAAATTAGGAAACCTATCTTAACATATTTCAAGTAGATTTTACATTCTTGGACTAACACCTTAATTATTAAAAATCCTTCTCTTTTAACAATTCAAAATAATATTAATTAGAAGTTATTATGAGTCTGATTTAACTGATAATTAAATGTTGAGTGCCTAACATCATACATTTTCCTCAATAACTCTGCTGTATTTATTATTATATATTACTGTATATGCCAATTAGTAAAAAGTCCTACTTCATAATTAATGAAATTATGCAGAATACCCTCCATTATTAATAATTCCATTTAATCCAGTTCACAGAATAAGTGAATTTTTATCTCCCTGCAACAGCTAGTGCAAGACAGCAACAAACCCTCGTTGAGTACTGGTTGATGGAAGGGTACTATTCCAATTTAGAGTTTTCAGTTAACCTAACACATGTTTTTGGGATGTGAAAAACTGGTACAAACTTCATACAGAGAGTAACTGAGTTGACAGTCAAAACGAGGATTTGGGCACAATGATGCACTAATGACTGTTCCACCATGCTAACTCTATATCAAAAAAGAAGGTTATCTAAAAATTAAACGAAGAACTCAACCAAAGGAAACATGACCATTAAAAAATGCAATGTTCTAATTTCTAAGTGATTATCAATTCTCCTAGTAATGTGTCAAAAACTAATAAGTGGTTTAGTTTACCTGCAATCTACAGGTAAGCCTTGAGGTATGAATGAGTTTCGATCCTGCAGACTTTTATAACTAAACGCTGTATGTAAGTTGGAACTTGAGCTGAAAGTGTCCGTTAATAGGAAAATTGGCAAGATGTATAATGCTCTATTATTTATTTCACAGATAAATATTTCAAACTTATTAATAAAATGACGTGAAGCAATTTTACTGTACTCTAAATCACAAAACACAAAGGATTTAAACTAATTAAAGAAAAACTGAACCATGGCTGTATACGATATGTTAATTTTATGCTTAAGCATTCTATAGTTTTTAATAATGATACAGTACCTCATGGAGTTGGAAGAGGCATAATGACAGCATGAAAACACACCACTGACTGACAATTGTCCCTTCCCTCACCCAGCAGCTATACTCACTAAGATGACACTGCTGAGACATACTTGGGACTCAGGAAACTACAAGTAGCAGGATCAACAATTCACTTAAAAGGATAGCTGTTAATTGAGAAGTGATGGAGCTTATTGTCTGGCTGAGGATGCTGCCAGTTACAAT
The DNA here is from genome assembly GCF_900747795.2 of Erpetoichthys calabaricus. Lineage (NCBI taxonomy): Eukaryota > Metazoa > Chordata > Cladistia > Polypteriformes > Polypteridae > Erpetoichthys > Erpetoichthys calabaricus. Next base: position 107,081,986 of record NC_041396.2, on the reverse strand, counting down.
CAGTGACATGTGAAAAAAAGCAGAGTGACTGAAAATTGTGACAAGGTATGTATCATGCTCTGCTGATCCTCATAATTAATAACAAGATACTCTGAATTAAAAACTAGTTTGTATCTTCATTAAGTCAGTCAGTCAGTCATCATTCAACCTGCTATATCCTAACACAGGAGTCTGCTGGAGCCAATCCCAGCCAACACAGGGCACAAGGCAGGAACAAACCCCGGGCAGGGCACCAGACCACCGCAGGGCACACACACACACACACCCTCACACCAAGCACACACTAGGGACAATTTAGGATCGCCAATGCACCTAACCTGCATGTCTTTGGACTGTGGGAGGAAACTGGAGTACCCGGAGGAAACCCATGCAGACACGGGGAGAACATGCAAACTCTACGCAGGGAGGACCCGCGAAGCGAACCCAGGTCTCCTTACTGCGAGGCAGCAGCGGTACCACTGTGCCACGGTGCTGCCCTCTTCATTCAGTAAAAATATAATTTTAAAGATTAAATCATTAGGGGTTTTATGTGCTCCTTCGTACAGTATACAGTATGTGGAATTGTTGTAAATTATGACCGCCAAAACATGAGACCTGACTGTATACTTTTGTGTGTATTGCATGATGCTAATCGATTTATTTTTCAAAATTGTATTTTGTGTTTATGTCACAATTCTTTTCTTATCCTATTTTTGTAATTATTGTAAAACATACTGGGCTTATCTGTCAAGGTTCACTTAATAAGAATAAATTGAAAGGAACTGAATATGTTATATAATAATAAACAAAAAAAAGTATAGATTCTGAAATCCTGAAACAATTAAAACATTAAATCTATTCTTTAGTGTAAAACACAGGATTTAGAGAAGCAGTGAACTCTACATATCTATTCGAGCTGCTTTTATATAATACTAACTACAGCAATGCCAAAACAGTAAGCAGTGATTAAGCTGTATTGTTTTCATCTGAAGAGCTCAGTGGTGCAGCAAAATGTCCACCTTACAGTACTTAGAGCGGATCCGATTCCTGGCTGGAATGTCCCCTTTGTGTTAGTTTCATTTTTTACATGTGTTTGGGTGTGTGTTAAAATGGGTGTCTGGTTTCAAACTGCCCCAGTGTGAAACCGTATGAGTTATTAAATCTGGTCTATTTCAAACTGGTTGTCCAGTCACCATTTGGTTCCTGCCTTGTGTTCATTGTGACTTTAGTAAGGTCTAATTTCCCACCACAAAAAAAAAAAAAAACTAAAGGCAGAACAAAGATGAATACCAAAAACATTCATTTTCTCATTACTTAAAGCACTCAGCAATTGCAGGTTAAGGGCCTTGCTTAAGGGCCCAACAGAGCAGAGTCCCTTTTGGCATTTAAGGGATTTGAACCGGCAACCTTCCGATTGCCAGTGCAGATCCCTAGCCTCAGAGCCACCACGGAGAATGTCCTTTTCCTCGATATACTGTAAATGCATATTCTAAAATTTTATTATTGAAATCTTGCTATATTTTAAAAGTGTTTTGAACAGATTCTGTAAGCAAGAATTTAATTTTTTTCCAATTTCAAATAGTACAAGAACCCAATGACTTATAACAGGTGGGCTGAATTCTTCCAGTTTAGCAGGATTATGTCTATGTACTAGTAGTGTGGTAAAGGCAAATACAAATCATTTTTCCTTCTCTACTTTAAGCCCATCTGGGAGTTCACCAAAAACAGTTGTTAATGAGTTAGGAGTGATTGTGACACCTGTCTGATAGACATTCAAAGATTTTTGTCTCAAATAACTTTGTTATCCTTTTTGTTATTTCAAATTATTCATTGCATTGTTTTATGGAACCTTTCCTTTATCTATATGTGTTTTTGTTATTTGCCTCTAAACTGACCCCATTAGAATGAGTTAATGTGCACTGTGGTGAACTAGCATCCCCGCTAGATGTGTTGCTGCCTTGCTCTGTATCCTGCTGGCATATTCTACACTCCTATATCCAGGAACTAGATTAAGACAAACTGAAAATGAATGGATAGACAAATGTCTAACTTCTTGACTGGCACTACCCTAGAATGAAAAAGTTGCAAATATTACCTAAATATCCAGTCATCATTTGTATGTGCATTTATTTGGTCATGTTAAAATGGAAAAAAAAAAACTAAAAATAAATTAATTAAAGTAAAGCAGAAGAAAAATGATTAAAAAATTAAAGACATTCCACTATAGAGAGACCACACATATTTATAACCTGTAAGGTAATATATATTATATTTGTGTAGTCATTACTCAAAAGGCAGAGCACTAAAGCATAGAATCTAATTAAACATACAATTAAAGAGAAGGTAACAATTAGCCTCAGAATAAGAACTGAGGTAGTGGAAGCTGAAGAGCTTGAGAATTTCTATGATAAAAAAGATTTAACTTTGAACCAAAACATGTTCTTATATTTTGTATATGTATCACACAGTTAATTATGACATGCCAAAATGAATTCCTTAATGTTTGCCTATCTTTAATGACCTTAATATCCGAAAAAAAATGTTTTCACTAAAAGTCAGAGGGATATATTTTCTTAATACTAATGCACTTACCTTTGCTAATATTAGCTGCTGAACAGCTGGTAGTAGGAGAAATGCTCCGGTCATATAAAAAAAAACAACTGGCTCCACAGTAATGATTTTTCTCAGTCTCTGAAAGGCTTGGCACATTTTCCTGATATAAAGTGAATTGAAAGGAGACATAAAAAAAGCTACATGAAGTACGGACAGCAATGAACTTTCTCCCGTTACAGTAAGCCTGAGAGCTTTAGTTAGTCATGAGGTCCTTACAGTTTAACCAATGAACTTCCAAGTATTTATTTCTTCTAGACTATTTTTTATGTACAGAATTAACAGGAAGCATGTTTTTTCCACTTATGTAAGATAACACACTTCCTTTGTTTGCATGGATTGCGAAATCTAAAGCTGTTAATGTCTATGAGAGTCATTATCCACCTGATCTAGTAAAACATTAACAGGAGCATATGAAAGTAATGCAAAACATAATCATTTTCACCTGATGTCTTGTGTTAAAATGTTTTGCACATCTCGGTAGTTTACATATTTGCTTCATGGTAATAGATAGCAATACCACTTTATCCTTTTATTGTTATAGTGATAAAAAGACAAGTGAATGTATATTTAGATAACTGCAGTTAGTCCAAACAAAAATCCTAGCCCTGAAGATATATACATTCTCTATTTTACTATATATTAACACAAGATGTTGAAATTATTTTTAATATGACGCTACTGTTTAATTTTAAACATAGGCTATAACATTGAAAAGAAAAAATCTATTCTACAGGCATTTAAACTATAACAAAATAAACTTTGTTAAAATCTAGGTTTGCAGTCTCCTGTAAAACATGTAATAAAGTTAAATATTTTCTTTCTTAACCTAATTCATGTACAGCTTCCCCCAGTTTTCACTCATTTCATCCCAGGTTACTTCAGTTGCTGATTGTATTAGTTTTTCATAATCAGATAATAAGTTTTATTTTAGGTTAAACATCTGAATCATTTAATTCTGTTGATGAAATGAAGAGTATTGAACTAGACCACCATTAAGCTTTAACAGTAATTACAAATTTTAAATTTCAGAACTGTTGTATGATATAATATATATTAGGAATACACTAACTTGGTACAGCTGTGACCAAAAAGAAATGTTTTCCCTTCTCTGTAAGATATTTGCAAACTTTTACCCAGTGGTGAAGTGACCGCATCCATTGATGTGTTATTTCTGCATTCTTGACACCTATTCACCACACATTCATTTTACTGGAATAAAATAAGCCACAAGGCATAGCTGATGGGCTTCCCTTAGGGTGGCAGCTGAACACAGCAAACCATTCCCCTTATCTTGCTAAGTCCAATTAATTTTCACCTTTGTATAATTTGTGCTCATATAAGATGACACTGCCTGCTGCACCAACAAGACTATCTCCAGAGTCAGGGAGAACTTTTCTCTTTTACTGTTTTCAATAAAAAAGTGATAGTTACTGTGCTTTTTATATCTCATCATCAAGCAAACCTGTAAATGGCTTACTTATGTGCCCTAAATGTATTAGTCCATAGTAAAGCTTTGGACATTCTGCTTTTGAAAACCTTATACAGTATTATATAACCATGGAGAGTTTCACATCCTACTGACATTATTTTAAGAAGAGCCATATTGCCTTGTTTGTTGTTCAGGATAAAAACAATATACCATATCTGATATATCCTCAATGCACACTGCATACTACTTCTCCTGTGAAAGGTGCTTTATAAATATTTTTTTACTTACTTATCTCGCTATTATAATAAAAAAATCCTGGGATGAGACAAGACTTTTTAGCCTGGGACGAGACGTGACTTTTTCACGTCCCGCGAATCGAGACATTGTCCAAAGAGATTTAACCATACCCGGGGCCGGAAATAAAAGACAAAGAGTAGATGACAAAGTAGACTGTTGTAAATAATTCATACACGTTGGTGCAATACACATGCAAAGCAGTTAGAGACAATGAAAGTACTAAAATTCTAAAGTCTCAAAAAATGATAGTAAAGATCGCATTAGCGCAAACAAACTGAAATTATTACTCTCTGAAATAACAGAACAATGAAAAGAGATTGAATGTATTGTTCAGATTTAAACTTTAAGTCGGAGACTTCTAGATCGTCTAATTCATGTTGCCATCAGGGAAAAGTACTGTTTCTTCCCAATGAAGAGGCGTATCTGCGAGAATTAGAAAAGTCCTAACATGACTGGTGAAGGATTGTGTAATCATATCACTTGAATTCAAGCAGTTTCTAGATAATAAATGTAAGTAGTTTGTAGTCACACTTAAAAACTCCATGATACCCACACATCATGGGCTACCAAGTTCAATCTTGAAGTGCTCCTGTGGCTGCAGGTTTTTGTTTCAGCTCCCAATTCAAGTGGTTTGTTGTGTGGTGGTTGCGTCAACAAGCTTATGCTCCCAGCCTCCTCCTCCTCCTCCAATTGCTTAATATTTTAAATACGTTATCTACTGTAATTTTATACTTTGGTAGTGTTTTTATTCTGCCATGTCAGGATATAATTCAAAGTGATTTGTGGCGCAGAGTAGATTAATACAGAGTTTTCTCCCAGTGCCATGGTGTGGTGTGGCAGGCATGCCACCCCTATAACTTACTAGGTGCAAAACGTCCTTCTGCCAATAGACAGTGGCAGTGAGACAGTGCTGAATCAAGTACATTCTGTCCACTGGCTCAAGAGGATTATAGGGCGATCAGGAGTCTGAATTACCAGCAAATAATTTGCTTACTTTTGTCAGTCTTTTTTCCATTTGTGCTGCCTTCTTTGTGGTGTCTGAAAATGTCTTTGATGGCAATTTAGGTGTAGATTTCCATCTCCCATAGGACCACTGTGCCTGTATTCCAGTTGTTACCAATATTCAAAAACAGAGCTCCACTGATGGTAATAGGTACCTGTTTCTTTTTTCACATATATGGTGTTTTGTGCTGATGGTACTGATCTGAATATGAATATTACACCCTGCCCTGTTTCATCCCATAGCACAATCCCATAGAGGACATCACAAAAATGGGGGGAGGGAGCTGCAATGAAAAAATTCTGAGACCAGTGATCATCTAATTTAATTCACCTTTGTACAGCACCTTTAAGAGACTTAAAACTGCCTGAAGTCAACAGTAACTTAGTTTATACATAATTTTATGAGGGTCTCCTCAATTTTTATTTTTCAATCTTTGTAGTTTTAATTTTCCTTTAGTATTTTCCAGACAATATGAGGTCAAAATTTATATGAAAGTGTGCTCTATAAAAACATATTGTTGTTTTTTAAAAGTACAGTGATCCCTCGCTATATCGCGCTTCGCCTTTTGCGGCTTCACTCTATCGCGGATTTTATATGTAAGCATATTTAAATATATATCGCGGATTTTTTGCTGGTTCGTGGATTTCTGAGGACAATGGGTCTTTTAATTTCTGGTACATGCTTCCTCAGTTGGTTTGCCCAGTTGATTTCATACAAGGGACGCTATTGGCAGATGGCTGAGAAGCTACCCAACTTACCTTTCTCTGTCTCTCTTGCGCTGACTTTCTCTGATCCTGACGTAGGGGGTGTGAGCAGGGGGGCTGTTCGCACACCTAGACGATACGGACGCTCGTCTAAAAATGCTGAAAGATTATCTTCACATTGCTACCTTCTGTGTGCAGCTGCTTCGTGAAGCGACATGCTGCACGGTGCTTCGCATACTTAAAAGCTCAAAGGGCACGTATTGATTTTTCAGTTTGTTTTTCTCTCTCTCTCTCTCTCTCTCTCTCCCTGCTCCTGACGGAGGGGGTGTGAGCTGCCGCCTTCAACAGCTTTGTACCGGCGGTGCTTCGCATACTTAAAAGCCAAACAGCCCTATTGATTTTTGACTGCTTGCTTTGTTCTCTCTCTCTCTCTCTCTCTCTCTTGACGCGCACTCCTTTGAAAAGGAAGATATGTTTGCATTCTTTTAATTGTGAGACAGAACTGTCATCTCTGTCTTGTCATGGAGCACAGTTTAAACTTTTGAAAAAGAGACAAATGTTTGTTTGCAGTGTTTGAATAACGTTCCTGTCTCTCTACAACCTCCTGTGTTTCTGCGCAAATCTGTGACCCAAGCATGACAATATAAAAATAACCATATAAACATATGGTTTCTACTTCGCGGATTTCCTAATTTCGCGGGTGGCTCTGGAACGCAACCCCCGCGATGGAGGAGGGATTACTGTACAATGTAAGCGTCTGCAAGATTCTGATACTGTAACTTATTCACAGCATGAGCTACATCATTCATCATGATTCACCTACTTTATGCCTGCAACTGCCTTTTCTCAGCAATATGTGATAAATATTGTTACGTACTGTAAAAAACTGACCTCGTGTCTGATACTCTCCTGAAAAGCTAAAAATGACATTAAAATGGAATGCTCATGGTCAGCAGTTCCATTGAAAGCCTACTTTTAAATTAAAAAGTGTTTAAAGGGACACTTGTGTGCAGTAGCTATTTCACCATTGACAAACATCTCTGTTTTCACTCATGTTTCCACCTACGTAACATTAATCATTTTCGCCCCTCCCTCACTCCCCACACCACTGCTATCCTTGTTCATAGCCTTGTCACTTTTCATCTGGATTATTGCAATTCCCTTTTCTTCAGTCTTTCTCGCAAATCTCTTTATAAAAGATAACTGGTCCAGAATTCAGTTGCCCACATCATTACTAGAACCCCCTCTATTCACCATATCACTCCCGTCTTGCAGCAGCTTCACTGGCGTCCAGTTAAGTTCCGCATTGAATTCAAAATTTTTCTGTTAACTTTTAAGGCTATCCACAACCTTGCCCCACCATATCTGTCCAACCTCCTCCATGTTGCCATTCCCTCCCGCACCCTTAGATCCTCTTCCTCCATACACTTGACTGGCCCCTTCGCCCGTCTTACCACCATGGGGAGCAAAGCATTCAGTTGCTCTGCTCTCCAGCTCTGGAACTCATTACCTTCCGAGCTTAGAAACACTGATTCATTCTCACTTTTCAAATGTAAACTTAAAACTCATTTTTTTAAGACTGCTTTTTCTCTTTGACTACAATTGCTCTGTCTGATTTTAAATTTTGTATTTTTAGTTTTGTTTATAACATGTGTTTTATCTATTGCTCGGTGTCCTTGAGTCTTTAGAAAGGCACCTACGAATAAATAAGATGTATTATTATTACTATTAAATCAGGTGACTGGATTGGCCATTCAAGAATTCTCCATTTTTTTAGCTTTGGGAAACTCCTGTGTTGCCTAAGCAATATGTTTAGACTCATCATCTTTTTGTAGGATGAAGAGCTTGCCAATGATTTTGGAGGCATTTACTGGAATGTGAGCAGATAGGATGTTTCTATACACCACAGAATTCACTGTATAACTGCTGTCAGCAGTTACATTATCAATGAAGATAAATGTGCCAATACTTGTACCAGCCATACATTCCCAAGTTACAACATCCCCATCATCATGTTAAACAGATTAGGTGGTATGTTTTGGATCTTGGGCAGTTCCTTTTTGTCTCCACACTTTACTCTTGCCATTACCCTAATACAGGTTCTTCTTTACTGTATCTCATCTCTCCACAAGGTGTTTTTCCAGAATTCTGCAGGCTATTTTATGTACTTTTTTGCAAACTATAATCTGGCCATTCTGTTTTTGGTTAACTAGTGGTTTGCATGTTGCAGTGTGGCCTCTGTATTTCTGCTCATGAAGTCTTCTACAGATAATAGTCTCTGACACATAAACACCCGCCTCCTGGAGACTGTTTCTGATCTGTCGGAGAGGCATTTGGAGGGTTTTTTTTACCATAGTGAAGATTCTTCTGTCATCAGTAGTGGTGGTCTTTCTTGGCCTACCAGTCTTTTATTGATTACTGAGCACACCGGTGAGCTCTTTATCTTAATGATATTCCAGACAACTGATTTAGGTGACCCTAAGGTTTTACAGACGTCTGTAATGGTTTTATTCTTGTCTTTCAGGATCAATAATGGCTTCTTTGACTTTCATTGCCACAGCTCTTGTGCTTATGTTGAACAATGGCAACTACAGACTCCGAAGGATAGAAACAAGCCAAGGTATCTTATGCTTGCATAACTGATGTACTGAAACACAGCTGAGTAATAACAAATACCCATGACGCCTGCTGTCCCAAATGTTATGGTGCCCTGAAATGGGGGGTTGGACTATGTACAAAAGTGTAATTTCTACATGGCGTGACCAAAATGTATGCAAATACCCTTAAATTAAAGACTGCAATGTGCACTTTAATCATGATTTGTAACTTTAAACTGTGGGGTAGAGGGGTAAATAAAAAAATATGTCTATGTCCTAAACATTATGGAGGGAACTGTGTTGTCTGTGAGTAACCATGAAGCATTTGAGAGTTTAAAAAGCATGATGTTTGGAGTAAGAAAAAATGATAAAGATCAATAAAGTGATGGAGAAAGTTTTGTTCAAAATGAAAAACAAATGAAGAGCAAAACACCAAAGTTCATGTAACATTTCTTATCGGATGCTGGAATTTCAATGACAATTGAAACCCTCAGATGACACCTGAGACAAGATAGCTTTAGAACATAGATGCACCTTGGGAAAGTTGAGAAAAATAGTAAGTACCAGTATAAAAGTTGAGTATTCCTGAGCCAAAATTTAAAAATCCGAAAAGCTCCAATATCCCAAACTCTTTGAGTTCCAACATAATGGTGCAAGTGGAAGATTCCACACCTGACCTCACTTGCTCATGTGGGGTTCAGACCAGTATTCTCCCTATTTTTTTTTTTTTTTTACAGATCAGTGGGTGTAAACAAAACATGGGCTGATACTTACTATTTACGACCAATTTCTTTAATTCCCCTTTGAATTTCAGTGGTGTATTAACACACAAATGATGTGTTTGTCCCTGATGGACTGCATTACAGAGGGCGAAAGGTGCGATAACAGCTATGAAGAACTTACAAACTACTGTGTGGGAGGGGGAGTGAGTGGCACAAATCAAAAATGCTGTACAGTGCAGATTAAAGGGAACATAAACTCTGACGCTCTGGTAGACCCAGTTTGTAATCAACCATCATCACCGCCAGACCTATGTGCTTTACTCAGTGTGTTTTTTGCTTATTTTATGTGCACAGTTGCTTTTTAATAAACACAGAGCATCGCAAAGATTGAAAGCCTGCTGTTGTTTGTTGTTGCTGATTCATGTATTCTGCTGATGCTACTTGTGCACAGACTTTGTTACCTTAAGGCTATGAGTACAATGTGTTAATGAAACACAAATAAATGTCATATTCAGACTTGTGCCCCATTCCCATGATATCACATCATGTATATGCAAATATTCCAAAATTTGAAATATCTAAAATCTGAAATACTGCTGGTCCTAAGCATTTTGAATTAGGAATGTTCAACCTGTGTGTTCTACATTTGCTTTTTCTTTATACACACTGTATTGTTTAGTATTAAAACAGAGTTATTATTTCAGTGCTACTTAAATGTGACAAAAGAACTGGACAAGAGATTGTGGATATAAGTAAAAATATATTCAGTATATTAAACAAATGGAAGATTTCTCCAACTCTACTCTAGCTATTCTACTGATCTTTTTGATGTAATAATGTGCATCTTATTTTCTTTTTCTCACTTTCTAAAATTAATTCAATTATTTGTTGGTTTTAGGATGTACCAGATGATAAGAGAAAAAACAAAGGACTACAAATCCGGTAAACACAGTCATGGATTAAACAAAAAGAAATGTTTGTAAATATATTGTAATCTTAGAAAGTTAATGCTTTAAGTTAAACTCATATTAGTATTTACTTAATTTGAATAGAATATATTTTTCTTTTATAGTCATAGACAATGATATAGCCTTTTACCCCCTGTAAGTTAATAGAACTTTCTTGTTATAACTAAGATACGGTGCATTAACACTAGAATTACAAGAGCCTACGAAAAAATTTGTAGATCTGGCCCACCTTAAATCCGTTTGCACCTCTCCCTCAGCGTCTTTTGTCCTGTAAATGTGCCGATTAAGACAAACAGCAACCAGCCTGCTATTCCATCCCCCACCGCCGCAGACCGTGCACAGACTTCTCCCAGCTCATGCCTTGATTGATTATCTGGGAGTGAAGTGCTGGAGTTTTAGAATGGAAATAATAGATCGTTATTTGGAACACATGCATTTCATGTGTGTTCCGTTTCTCTAATAATCTGTGTAAAAACATTGTTAAAACAAATGTTTGTCACATTTTAGTAGTAACTGACAAAATGTTGGCATAAACTATAAGATTTAAGGTAAGATTTACTGACTTGTAATTAAGAGTTCCCAGTTCGAATAATTCTAACCCTAATTTGCAGAACTTGGAGTTGAGGCGCACTCTGATCAGCCCTTCACTTACTGGTTCCCACTCCAGCAGGGTTTTAGCTTTCTCTTTGGAGATTATGATGGCTACTCCATGTGTATGGGCGCTTACATGGCCTGAGTGGAGAATGATGGATCCATTTTCTAGAGCTTGGCGTTTGGAGCCCTTCCAGTGACTTTCACTAATCCCGAGGATGTCCAGGTGGTATCTCTTCATTTCATTTAGGACTTGTGCTGTCTTGGAAGTCTCGAACATGTTTCGGACATTCTATGCTCCCAGGTGGATCTTGGTCTTTGGCCCAAGCAGTCCCCCCATTGCACCCCAGACTTCCTTTCGGCTTTCATCAGGGGTGGTCATACTGCCATACTGACAGAGAACTGTTATGGGCCTGCTGTTGATGGATTTGCTCATTGTAGTTTCTGTAACGGTAACTATTTTACGCCCAACCCCCAACCTGGAGGACCAGTGTGCTGTGTTTTGTCTGGCTACTCGCCTAAGACCAATCTGGTAAGGTTGGACCTACTAGGAGCCAAGGCTCCTCCCAGCATAGCTCTTAGGGTCTTTGAAGCACGCAAGCCTCTCCACCACGACAAGGTTACAGCACAAGGAGAACTAAGTAACAGTGCCAGCATAAATTCACAACCGATCTGACGCTGTTCGTTTTCAAATAATATTGCATTAGTGCGATGATGTTTTCTGGTTGGTACTATTCAGGTCATAAAATGATTTCTTCAAAATGTCACATATATTGTCTCTCTTTCAGGTGTGTAATAGAAACCACAGTATAGAGAGAAGTGTGCGCATTGCAACAGGTACACACGTCGTAAATTTAGGAAGGACGGGTCCTTGCATGTGTTTGAACTGTTAACATTTGAATGTGATGATTGCATATAGTGCTGAACTGACCTCTCTGTACTATTGTTGCCTCTGCATATCCTGGAGTACAAAAGAAATAGCAACATGTGGAGACTGGCAAGATTGGGGAAAAAAAACACGCAGTGTTATGGGAATGAATATGAATAATATGAATAATGTTGCATCCGTGCCACAATGTTTTCCGAAATGTACTATACACGTCATAAAATGAATAATTCCAAACATCATATATACCTATGTCTCTGTTTTTTTTTTTTTTTTTTAACATCATAGACCATAAGGTGCATACTAATTCAGCATAAGCAGGAACACTCAATAAAACTGAATAAAAAAAAATCAAGTCATGGTGAGATACGAAGAAGGCAGATTCACCAGCATTTGTGTGTCAGCTTTTATCCCTCCAGATCAGAGAATGTCTAGTTCCATTGCCTCAAAACACCACTCACATCCACAGTTACACCCAGTTTCAAATAAAAACTAACAGCGGCAGATCCCTAGGGCGGTAGTATGTATCGCGATCGTGACTGAGAGAATAAAAGTGAAAAAAAAACGGTAACTTTCACAAGTCCTATAAATGTACTATAAATTGTATCTGTCTGTTACAGATGCAAAACAAATGTACGTGTATACTGTATAATATTAACAATAAGAGAAGCTCACTACTGAAAACGGCAAATATAGGAGGCAGACGGGATCGAACCGGGGACTCTTGATTACAAGTCAGCAAAGCTTACCGCTATGCCACGGAAGCTGTTGTATCATTCTTGAACCTTTTGTGAAAGTGTTTATTTGATCTTTGGACTTCAGGCTTCACACATTATATAGTTTATGCCAACATTTTGTCATTTACTACTAAAATATGACAAACGTTTCTGTTTTAACAATGTGTTTACACAGATTATTAGAGAAACGGAACACACATGAAATGCATGTGTTCCAAATAACGATCTATTATTTCCACTCTAAAACTCCAGCACTTCACTCCCAGATAATCAATCAAGGCAGGAGCTGGGAGAAGTTTGTGCATGGTCTGCGGCGGTGGGGGATGGAATAGCAGGCTGGTTGCTGCTTGTCTTAATTGGTACATTTACAGGACAAAACATGGTGAGGGAGAGATGCGAACAGATTTAGGGCCGGATCTACGAGTTTTTACGTAGGCTCTGGAAATTCTGGTGTTAATTGAGTCAGATGTTATTTAGAACAGATCACAGTGCTACCAGGACTGGGATAAGTAAACAGTTTTCTGACTGTTTAGAAATGGGTTAACTGTATAAGCAAACTTAAAGATTCTTAAGCTTTAAACAAAACCTTTCTTAATCAAGAACTTTTCTTTTCTTTGCTATATCTATTTTTGTGTGAACTGTTTTACTTTGAATTTTTACTAAAGTGTTTTAAAACAGAGATTTTTTTTTCTGTGGAATCATTTCAACATGTCAAGCTATTGCCGAATCTCATTTGCAAACTAGAGCTGCTGAACTTTGGTCATTTTTGGCAAACGCAGCTACATATATTGTTTTTATAGACATAAATTCTTCCAACTTGGAATGGCATTCCCTGATGGCGTTATAGGAAAAATGGAAATTCATGGCTTAAACCTAATGTTCAATATAAAAAAATAAACTTATATTCAACACAATTCTGACTGTTGAAATATTATTGTGATTCCACCCTATGGTACGGGAGTTAGTTTTTACGTTTGGAAGGTGTTGAAAAATTGTTTCAATTATTATTTGGTTATAACACATAACTAATCAATTAAGCAACATTAGGTACACATTCACTTAAAACCAGAAAAGTCATGGTATCTTCAACACAATAAAAAATGCACATCTCAGTAACATTATGGTATGGAACATGCATAATGCAGTTAGGATTTGCAAAGGACAGGAGCCAGAGGGGCCAGGTCAACACAGAGCCTACTAATTCACACACTGTAATAAGGCCAATTTGGAATCACTAATCAACATAATACATATGTGTTTGTAAAGAAAAGCCACATGTGCACAGATATAACACAACAACTAAACTAGGAATCTAAACCCTAGGCTACACAATTCCCAGCAAGAGGCCATAACACCTAAAGCTTGTAACACACACATTTGTACACAGCTGCAAGAGTCCTTACTCGAATCAGCAGCAGCAAGCACATCACACCCATCCTGCTCCGTCTTCACTGGCTCCCTGTGTCTTACAGAATCGAATATAAAATCCTACTAATAACCTACAAAGCCTTAAATAACCTCGCGCCAAACTACATCAGTGACCTTCTCCATCACTATGTGCCTGCCCGCCCACTAAGGCCCTCTGATTCTGGCAATCTTGTTGTACCCCACACTAATCTGCACTCCATGGATGACAGGGACTTCAGCTGTATAGCGCCCAGACTCTGGAATGACCTACCGAAATTAATCAGGTCAGCTGACTCCACAAATTCTTTTAAAAAACAACTCAAAACTCATCTGTTCAGGAAGGCTTTTAGCTCTACTTGACTTTATTACCTTTCTCTCAGTTTACTTCTCTGTCAAGATGCTAATGTAACCTGTATGTGTGTGTGCTATGCCATCAATTATATTGTCTGTTTTTTTTTCAGAATTCACTGTCTTAATCTTTATTTATTTATCTGGTTTGTACAATGCTATATACTGTATACACTACCGTTCTTTATTATATTCTGTAAGTGCCTTGAGCATGGGAAAGGCGCTATATAAATAAAATGTATTATTATTATTAATTATTATTATTATTATTATTTGTATGGATTCTTAATTGGACAAAAGCAGGCACCTACTGTAAGTTTGTTGGTTCCTCAGTAGATGGTGCATATGAATACATTATTTCTGATATGATTCAGATTTTACCAATGTTCTACCTCTGGATTACATGCATCTTACTACTAAACACATACTGAAACCTTTCTCTGTAGGTATTCCTATTGGGCAGAATTATGCATATTACCAAAAATATTAAGAGTGCAAATCTACAAAATGGGGTCCAGAATATCTGTAAGATATAGTAATATATTGCTAAAAAAAAATAATTCATTTGTAGAAAACCTGATCATAGTAGTAAAAAACGCAATTAAAAACATGACAGGTGGCAATACATTTCTGTAGTATCCAGGAAAAAAATAAACTTCTTTAAAAGAACAATAATAACAGGTTTCAGAATAACCATGCATTTATCATAAAAAGACTTTATATGAAGCAGTTTTTTTCCATTCTATGATTATTTTTAGAACTATAAGACCCATTTTTGGAACTACAAAGCCAATAAAGAGAATACTTTAAAAAGAGATGTTGTGACTTTGGAGTGCATGTGCAGCCATGAAGCATGATGCAGCTAATAGCAATTAAAACACAACAGAGAAGAATGAAAACTCTATGACAAGTGCTGTTATTCTCAGTCTTTCCCTTTTTTTCTCTTCCATTTCTTTCCAAACATTTTATTAAAAGGGAAACCTTGTGATGAAAATGTATGAGGATAAATGGGTCCAAATTAGATGGTAAACTGCTGTCTCCTCTGTCATTTGCGTCTCAGGTGGCTAAAAACAGTGAATGCACTGTTAAAGATAAAAAAAGAAGAAGTTAAGGATTGGCATACTTAAAAATGTAAGTTATCTAACATCAACTACAAAACTATTACTTGAGCAAACAAACCCTACAGCCACCATAACACCCAATACAGAATTTGAGAACTCCTGCCATACAGATCACGATAATTGGGATTGCACTCAAGTAAAATAGCTTGAGTCTTCTTTTCATTGTCTACCATCAGATTTATTTTCATGAAATGGGGAATTTAAACTTTTTGAGTGCTGGTGCATTCCAAAAGAACTCACCTTTTAGTAGCTGCTATAGAATTTTAATCAATATTTTAAATCAATACATGATATAATTTTACAATTTAATACAAGTATATACTTCAATGAAGGTATTGCAATGAAGTATTAAACACAAGGATTAGAACTGAATGTTACTAAAGGATTAATTAAATGTTGCTTTAACCCTATGCACGTGAGGATTTTACCTCCACCAAGATAGTTAAAATGAAGTAGATGAGTAACAAACACCCCTCTAAAAAGTGGGAATAAACTAATGGGAAAGCCCAAATATCTCTCCAATGAAGCGTTGTTAAAATCAATAAAGGAGTCCACAGATCACCTATATTTACAAAGCAATATTTAGATTAATGGGAGTCAAAAAGGAGACAGGACCATTTAACACAGAATAAAGGTCTCTGTTAATCTTTGGTTCCATGTTTTGATCCTGGCTCACACCTCCAGCAGTATGCTGACTTATAAATCCAATCCTATGTATTATCTTTTTATTCATACAGTGTGCCTTGTTTTATATAATTAGAGAACCTAACATTGTTCTGGGCACTTATGTGATACAAGGAATACTGCACTGTTTATTTATTTATCATTTAAATTCGAAAATACAGTGCAGTACACAGTATATTGCAAGTTAACTGAATCAGTACTTACTCATATATTTTGATTACTGTTTGCTGGCAAATATCTATTTATTAAATATACTACATACAAACAGATTATCTTTGCTTATGTGATCTTCTGATATAGTGTCACTCAAGGGTCAGACAAGATTAGAGCTTTAGGTATTTATATAAATTGTAGCAAAGAAATCAGGCCAACAGAAGCCTTAGATGTATGTGCATTTGAAATAGCAATTTCTGCAGTATCACCAGTGATGCTTCACTACCAATAGCGAGGCCATGCCTCCTTACTATGGAAGGTTTTCCAGGCAATAGGTGGCAGTGGGAAAATGCATCAAATTATATATGACTCCCTGCTACCCATTATCAGGGACACATGACCTGGAGGTTGCCTGAATAGTTAAACAGAAGCTGACATTTAGGACAGCAAGGAGACCTGAATGTTTCAGTTCTAATGGTCTGATATTAAAAATTCCAGAGGCAAGCTATGAATACATTAGTTATCTTTTAGACATACATAAATGTAGTTCCTGGCTGTCCCTTTAAAGCCCATCCGGTCAGCAGATTGCAGAACTTTAAATTAAGACAACTGGAACTGCTAGCATGTTCAACTTGTAATAGGAAGAGAGGCCAGAGGTGACATAAAAGTGCTGGATGTGAGAACTGAGTGTCTTGTACTAATTCTGTAGTGACTAAATGTGCTAGACACCCTATAAGATAAAGAGGGATGTTATAAGACTTGTGTTAATCAAGCCCAGATGGGCATCGTGTTTATTGTTTTCTCCTGTTTATTTTGTACTTTGAGTTTATATTGTGTTTATTGGTTCATAGGCTTTATAAGGTCAGTTATTGCCATGTACAGTGCACATGCACAGAGTACAGTGTAACTCCTGCTTGCTTGTGTTAATCAACATGCTTATCCATCCCTTGTGCTATTATTATTTTGTTATTAAACACCTTTTTATATTTCTTTGGCCTCTTTGGTGTTAGTTGATTTCAGGGTCACTGAACAAGTACTCCATAGAGGCCATAACTGGTGACTCAGAATTCACAAGATGCCAGTTTATATACTCCTGACCCCTGCACATTGTCCTCCAATCCCCTATTGCAACATTTTCAGTTGAAACCGTTTCTTAAATCGTGTTTTGCAACATTGTGGTAATTTTAATGTGCATCTTTTGACATAATAATTGCTCCTGATAGAATATTTTAGTTAAAAGATTTATCAAATGGCATAAAGAAAAAAATTACAACTACAGTATATACTGTAAGTGTATAAAAGAATATCAGAAGCTAAGGGAGATGTAAATTAAAACTTTTCAAGCATCTCATTTAAGAATTAACATTAGCCATGGGATCTGAAGACTGTTCCTTATTAACTTGAGTATGTGCACAAGCAAAAATAAAAAATGCATGCTGTTATTAAAGTCAAATTAATATTTAATGGATTAATTATGCAGCAGTCTGTTTTTCTGTACATAGTGCTAAGCTACAGCACATCAATAACAAAAGCTATTATAACCTTAACCTACATTTCGAGTACAATTATTACTATTTACCAAAGAGTACTCTTAAATAATTTATTTATTTAATATCAAAATATAGAAATCTAATCTACTTTTTTATCTTTAGTTTACCTTTGGTGGAACATTACACAACTACACAAATATAGCATGTGATTAACCCTTAAACATCAGTGTATAAGATTATTCAGTTTCTATCCATACATTCATTGTAAACCATTCAGACAAGATGTGCCAGGCAGCCTCACAAATTTGGGATTTTTGAAACTTACTGAAGGTAGATTGTGGACTTTCATCCATAAACTTCAATGGTTACAAAGGAAAAAGGTGCATTGGAGATTCTCAAAACTTATACTGAATTAGTTGAAACAAACACTTGGTTGAGTAAGCAAAATTATTTCCAGAAAGAGACACTCTTCCTGAGGAAGATTAATTGTGCGAAAATTAAATGATATCCAACATGTTAACAACATTGAAATGTAATGAATATGTTAGGACTGAATCCCTAAACTTATTCACTTTTGGCTTATTTTGAAAATATTTTGCCATATTAATGATACCTATAGTGCAGCAGATGATGACAACCCAGTGATTACCTTTTGTTAAAAAGCAATGCAAAAAATTAAATGGTGTGCATGCAACTTAAAATTTATCCCCATCCCCATGCACGCTTGTCTATTCCCCATACACTAAAAAAAACACAACAGGCTCCAACTGTGACTGCAGTATACGATTCCCAGCTTGATTAAAATGAGTCTATTTCTGGTATGAAATTAAGGAGGGCACATGAATGAAGAAAGTGTTACAGAAGCCAGTTTAATGCTTATAAGCTCATAGATATACTGTTACTTTACTTTATTTCTCTGTTGATGAGATTTCATTAAAAAATGTAATCTATTTCTTTACAGAATGTCATATCCTGTATAAATTGTGTTAAGATATAACTGATCGGATTCTATAAAGTGGAATTTTAGACTTTCCTTTTGTGAGGGTCGCTGTCAGCTTTCAAAGAAAAAGCACCCTTTTAAAACAAAAATAGCACGTAAACCAAGAAGGCAGACTTGATGACAGCACTGCATGACAGTAAAAGCTAGGCAAGCAAGAGTATAATCAGCAACGGGTGCACATTTTGACAAAGTTTTGAATGGAGTATACATTCAATAAAAAAGAGAAACTGCATCATGTGCTTCTGACAATCTCTCAATGTGGCTGAAGTGGTCTGATCATAAGTGTATTTACTGCTGGTTTTTAATGTAGACAAGTACTATCTAATTGTGATTCAGTCACCAAAAACATATGTTAATGGCAGCTACAAATAGTGCTGGAGGGTGGTTGGAATGGAGAGAGAGACTGGTAATTACAATTATATTATAGTATTATTCATTTTGATTGTACTATAGTTATAACTCCCAGAGAGGGAGTGAAGGCTGTAAAAACTCAACATAGTGCTCAACTTTCAAAACCTTTCCAAAACAATACAGCAGGGGACTTAATACTTGTAAAATTCCATATTAAGCAGATTTAGACATTAAAAGAATTGAGGTTAAATGCAGCAATCATATCATTAAAGACTGATGTATCATGTGTGCCATCTGTCTGTCATGTTAGCTAGCCAAGCCTGTAATGCAGTAGCCTGCATTTGAAATACCACGCTCTAAGAGTGTACTGCACACTTAGCATGGCTACCTCTGTACATAATTTCATGAGAAGGAGGAGTAGCAATGCAGCAGTGGCACCAGGTGCCACAGCAGGATATTGAGGATCACTAATACTTTTCATTTTTGAACAAAAGCTGTAATATTAAAAATCAGCAACTCTAATCTGCATATGCTAGAGTAAAATAGTGAGTCTTCAGCATCAATTTCAATGCTCAAATCAGTGGAGAATGGCTTACATTATCAGACATATAATTCCAGACATTTGTGGCCCTGTAATTAAAGGCTCTAACTCTCGTGTTAGTTTTGCTTATTTATGGAACTTTTGCAAGACCATCATCTTGCAATTTAAATGTGTTATGCAGGATGAATGTTTTCATAAAATTCATTAAGTAAATATCATTCAAGTTATTTAAAGCATTATACATAAGAAGAAGGAGTTTTAATTCCCCTATGTACTATTTACAACAGTGGGTAATTTGGCCAATTGAAAATCTGAACTATAATGCAAAATTGACCCTAAACTTATCTGCAAGCTAAAGCAGAGACTTTAATATCAGGACTTATATGGCAATGCTTCTTAATTCTTGTAACAATCCTAGAAGCAGAACTTTCAATTTAATAAAATCTACAAATAGAATGAGTCAAGCAGCCTATAAATAAAGCACTGCGGTAGACAATTCTGACTTAAATAAATGCATGAACTACTCTGTATCCTGCATAATAAAAAAAGCACCTTGATTTTGTTACTTATTATATCGAACAAGTTTTAAAACACTGTAATAATGTGCAACCTAAAATGCAGACTGGTGTCAAAATTAATTCAGCAAAACTAATATTTTGGTCTTTCAATTCAAAACGCGACAGTAATAATTAATAACATTCCCAATAAATAACAGAATTCATGTTTCCATATGTAGAGATAAGTAATTATCACCCATCTGATATTTTAACCTATCCAATATTTTAACAAATTTATAGTGGGACTGTGCAGCATAAAGTGGTGATGATGAACTGGGTGATCGGAATCAGCAGGTTGAATAAAATCAGACCAAGCAGCACCAAGTATAAAGTGGTAGAGGATTAAAAGAAGAAGAGCTTAAGAACAGGTTTAGAGAGAAAGTTTTAAATGAAGTTTAGGTCTAGTGAGAGTGTGGAGGAATGGTGAAAGAAGAACAGTGAAGTTGAGCTAAGAATATGTAAGGAGGTGTTGGGTAGGACAACGGGAGAGAGCTCATGGGGACAAATGGTGATGGAACAGAGATGTGCAGGATGTAATAAAGGTTAAGAAGGAGGCAAAGAAGAAATGGTACCTATCAGGGAGGGAGGAAGACAGAGAAATGTATAAGCAAAGAAACAAGGAGACAAAGAGGGCCCTGGCAAGAGCAAAGGCACAAGCTTTGGAGGATGGGTATTAAAAATTGGAGATAAAAGAGGGAGAGAGAATGGGTTTTTGAATAGTAAAGGCTAAGAACAAGGCTGGAAAGGATTTAAGACAGATAAACCAGTTAGAAGATGAACAAGGTATGGTCTTGAGTGAGCATGATAGGATCGAGGCCCAGATGGAAGAGGTACTTTTAAAAGATATTGAATCAAGAAAATCCAAGGGTATTATTTAAGGAGTCCAAATGAAGGGCTAGTACCAAGAGTAAGGAGGAGGAGAGAAGCACTGAAAATAATGAAAAATCGTAAGGCAACAGGGCCAGATGAAATACCAGCAGAAGATTGGAAGAGTTTAGAAGGATAGGGAGGAGACATGTTGTGGGGATCTAATTCAGAAGTTCTACGAACAGGAGAGAATACCAGAGTAATGGAGGAACAGTGGAATTGCACCCGTTAATAAAGAGAAGGAAAATATTCAGGATTGTGGGAAATATAGAGGGATAAAGTTGATATCACATACAAGAGGACAACAACCTCACCCTCAACACAGACAAGACGAAGGAGATCATAGTGGACATGAGGAAGGAGAGGAGACCTCACCGGCCACTGTTCATCTGAGGGCTTGAAGTGGAGAGGGTGAGCAGCATTAAATACCTGGGCATCTACATCAGTGAAGACCTCACATAGACACTTAACATCACACAGTTGGTCAAGAGGGCTCAACAGCGGCTGTACTTTCTGAGGAGGCTGAGGAAGTTTGGTACTTTTACAGCTGCATTGTTGAAAGCATCTTGACCAGCTGCATCACAGTGTGGTACAGCAGCACTACTGCTATGGACTGCAAATACCTGCAGAGAGTGGTAAAGACTGCTGAGAAGATCACCAGGAGCCCACTGCCCTCTCTGCAGAGCATCTACAACTGCAGAGTCTGCAGGAGAACTGCCTCGATCCTCAGGGACCCCACCCCCAACACGAACTGTTCACACTTCTACCCTCAGGCAGGAGGTATAGAAGTAAGAAATTTAGGACTTCCAGGCTAAAGAACTATTTCTTTCCCAAGGCCATTAGACTCCTAAATAACTGATTGGAGTTTATAACCATGGTTCACCTCATTCTATCTGCCTCACACAATTGTATTTGACTTGTCCATCACACACCTATGTGCACATTACACTTTATATTTCTATTCTGTTTTTATATGTATGATGCCTCTGTTACTTATTATCGATCTTCTATTTATTATTTATGTTTATCTTTATACATTGGTTTTGTCATTTGGTGCGGACAGCAAAGAAAGAATTTCATTGCACAGGGAAACATGTTTCCTTAGTGTGCACATGACTATACACTTTGAACCTGAACTTTAGGAAAGGGTTATAGTGAGAAAGCTTATGGATGAGACCACCACAGGGGAGGAGCAGTTTGGTTTTATGCCATCGAGAGGAACAACTGATGTAATATTTTCACTGAGACAGCTGATATAGAAAAACTGAATAGAACAGAATTACATATAGTGTTTTTTTATTCTTGTGCGATTCTTTATTTTATTCCTATAAATGTGTGCTGTATTGCTGTGTCTGTGTTTGGGACTCAGTGGCACCCCTTTGTGGTCACACAAACAACTGCTAGAATACCTTATTCAGGATAAATATCACCATATTTTAATATCCAGTGCCTACCCAGTCCAAAAGATATGGCTGTTTCAATACATACAGCAATATTCTATCCCTCACCAGCTTTCCTGACTTGAAAGACTAACAAGCACTATGATAACATAAAGAGACAAGAGGAACCTTAAAATGGGGGTTCTGTTTGTACAAATCAGCATCTTAAATGTCATACTGTAAGGGAGGCAAAAACACTTAAAAAGACTGCACACTCCAAGAGATAATTTGAGTATACACTAGGGTTTCTTAAACTATTTTTTCTCGTGGCTAAATCTTGCCCTTCTAAGTGTCTTTGAGACCTAGTCCATGAAGATTGTCAGATCTTCTCCCTTGGAGATTTGCCTCTAACAGTCATTACTTACTCCTCAGACTGTAGCTGCTGACAGTCATAGCAGGGGTTGTCCCCCTTGGAGAATCACTTCTGACATCATGGTCGGACTAATGAGTGACCCTACGTGACCTAACAGCGCCAACCCGAGACCCATAGTTTAAGAAACTGTGAAGTACATCATCCTTGAGATGAAAAGATGACAACCTAGATATATGGAAGGAAACAATGTTAAGAAAAACACAGGAAAACATAATGGACTATTAATGTTTGACCTGGCTATAAATGTAAGCAATATTTTAGCTAATAATAATTAATGTAAACAAGTATAACACAGGAATGTTCAGCCTATTTAATAGAGGTGTTCACAGGCATGCAATGTAGAGATTCCGAGAGAACAATTACAGCATGCCAATAGCCTCCAAGACTGTGAGACACCCAACCAAGATGCAGGATGCAGAGAAAGAGGAGGGAAAAGGCTATGCTGTTGAGGTACCCTTGGTGCCGGTGCCACCCTTGTTTGCTATATATCATGTTAGAAAGTATACTCAAATAGTTAAATGCTTTGCAAAATATGTTTTTAATTTGATAAAATGTCTTCTATTGGTAATGTTTTCTGATTTATTATCAGATATAGTCCATTTATACTGAAGACAAAAGAAAACTGCTACTGAGTGATTCCAAAATAAAGTGTTGTGCTGTTAAATTAATAATTTAATTCAGTGTGTATGAGCTATATGAATCAAACCATTTGGCATAAGTGTGCATACATTATAATATAGTGTTTAAGTGTTATGGAGATTAGTGGACTCTGTCTATCATTGCTCAATCCTGATGCCTGTGAGGTGTATGCAAAAGTAAGTGTCACCAGGGATTTACACAAATTCTGTGAATGTACAAAAAAGATACAGTGCTTCTGGCGAAGTAGTCTGAGAAATTTGCCTGTGTGAAGGCTTATAGGTGTAGAGGAACCTTAGTGTTGTGCAAACATTTCAAAGGTTTTATCTCTGATAAGCCAGAGAAAACCACTGTTGTCACTTTCTGAAATCACATGCAATTAATTTGAGAAAACTCATCCATAATCCTTCAACGGTACATTTATACACTCATAGGATTTCCTCATTGGCAACTGCCTTTCACCACTTCATGTTAAAGGTATTGAAAGAAACAAAATGGCAAATACATAAAATTATCAATCATTAAATGTAAATTGCAGACATTATCATGCTGCATAAATCTACAAAGAATTATTTATTTGGTATGCAACATGGAGATGTTTTAAAAGGAGAAATGGAAAGAAAACACAGAGCAGAACCAAATTTCACCCAATCAGCTTCATATGGAGACAAATGCACACTGAAATGTACATTACCTAAGTGAATACATAGAGCGAGTGTGTCTGATATTACTGCAACAGTTCACTTTCACATCATACATTTATTCATTAGACAAGAATACAGGTTTTGTATGGCATCATCTTTCTTTTAGTTTTTAGCATCTTGGCTTGTTTTTTTAAGTAACATCTATAATTTATTCTAATTGAAAAAAAATCCTAGCCGAATCAATAAAACACTGATGAATACACGCTTCAGTTATAATGACATTTACACATAGTTACCTTTAATTTGGGCTGCCAAATGTGAATATATTTATTCTGTCAAAAACTAAAAAAAAAAGTTTCTGATTTGTCAGTGAAGAAAAACACAAATTGCTTTTAATTAAAAGAAATACATCTGTACCAGTCTGTCAAAGATGGAAGTGCACACACTGGCATAATTTTGTGTCATTCAGAATTAAGTGTTGCCTCCTTGGCTCACAGTGCAACATCAGACAACAATTCAGGCAAGAAAATCATTGTGTTCAAATAACTTTTAAAACGGTAACAGTGAACAACTTAACCTTTTTAGCCTTCGGGATTCTGAAAATAAATGGGGTCAAGTGATAGCCCCATCCCCATGCAAAGCATATGTGATAAACCACAGTTCTTTTTGTGTACCTCAGGGAAAGCAATACATTATGTCAGGCAAGATCTTTAACCTTCAACAAAGTAAATTATTAATACTTTCCTTTTTTCACTTGCATGCAGAATCATTTCAAGGTATATAAAGTATTCAACTAAACAGTACATACACAATTCTAAACACAAACATGACAAATAGTTCATTATTTAAATATGCTGTTTCTATGGCACTGATATTTATAATATACAAAAACTGGGCTGCATTAGAGTGTGCAAAGTGCCTCCAGGGACCAATCCAGTATGAAACAAAGATCTCAATTTATCCCCCTTCCACATCACCACCTCATAAAGAATTAGTCTGTTTCTTTCAATTGCAGTGGTCAGCTCACATGCCCAGTAAAAAAGACAAAATGTTTTCCCTTTACCAATTGTCTCTGTTGTGTTTGGTGAGCCTTCACTGCATATTATCTTTTAACATAATTCTCAATTACCCCCTTGCATGTATTAATAACTTTAATTACTTCTGCAGTCTAGACAAATACACAACATTTCTTAGCAACCAAGTTACCATGACCTGTGAAGGCCCATGAGACTGTTGCACCGACCTGCCTTTGATGGGTTGTATGCACTGTTTAATGGATAACAGAGTCACACCTGTTTTCAGACCGAACATCTCATTTGTTAGGTAGAGGTACTGTCAGAATCCTGCAGATCCTTCTAAGTCTCCTTTCAACTGCAGTAATCTTGGAGAATTTCTTCCCAATATAGCTTATCTGTTGACAGGATATGTGACACCCAGACTGTGGATATTGTCTTGTATAGCAGCTCTGTAATTTAAATTGTAAAGTTTTTAATTCTTTTTATTTTAATTTCTGATCTCTGTTGGGTCACATATCCTGCACTTAATTATTGCCATTTCTGTAATTATTTACACAGTTAATTAAATATAGATTCAAAATTTTATACTAAAAATATATTGCCTAATCCTTAAAAGCAGTTTGGTTTTAATGTAACTTCACCTGCTCTATTTGTGTTTACATTCATGATGTTTGTAATTTTCTACTTCAGACTTTCTGAAATGTTCAAAGGAAATGTTGATTTAAATATATAGAATTTACAAATTGCATCTTTATAGCTACATAAACAGAAATACAAAGGATGTATACAAAATTACACTGCTACAAAACAAATAATGTAGTGGTATAAACAATTTCATAGAAGTAATTTAGCACTATTTCCACAGCATCAAAGAGAAACGGGCACCAGGGATCAAAGTTATACCTTGAGTCAGTGGTTGAGAGAGCAAATCCAGGTTTTTATCATCTGTTAAAATATTCTCTTTGAGAGTCTCTGTTACTGATCTCAATATGGCACTTGTTTCTCTTCTTTCATAGCCTATCATCAGTTCTTCAAGTTCATTGTATGTTGTTTTTATAGATTTAAAATCCAGTATATGATGTACAGATTTTACTAACATTTTACTAATTAATGTACATTGCTTTCTTTATTCACATTAAAAGAAAAGCAAATGTTTCATTTTTGGAAAAGTGCCAATAAAGGTACTGTAAAATGACACAGAGTATTAATATCCAACATTTCTGACTTTTATTATAATTTTTTTTATCAACTTGATATCAGGTGGATTAAAAGCTTTTGCAAAATTGTATAAATTGTGTTTAAATATTTAATTTAATATGCAGTAGGGGCCTATATTATAGAGTAAAATATTAGTATAAATTGACACCCTCATAATGTTTAAAGGTGGTACATTACCTTTAAGTTATATGTTAATTTTTTGTAATACTTATAATTGAACTTGGGGTCAGTCTTGTGTTCATTACAGGAATTTAAGTTGTCTGTGAAGAAACAAGTGAGGTATCTTTAATTAATCATTGATAAGCTACAATTGAAAGAATACAGTTAGGTGATTCTAAAAATTAAACAATTTCAATATGTAAAGCTGGAAATGTGCAGTAGTATTTAATTTTTATTCTTCTTTCTCCATCAACTATATATAAAATTAATAAAATCCAACATTATGCTCTAACAAAATACAATGTAAAATGAGTGATGAGCTATATAAGGAAGCATTATTAAAATGCATTCAAATAGCAAGAGTGTAGTTTCAAAATGATCTGAAAGCCAAATTGTGATGTAGTTCTGCAAGAGTTACTTTTTAAAATATCTTAAAATAATTTTGCTTGAACCAAACATTTTTCTGTGATTTTACAATGCAGAGATATGCTTTAACATTTTGGACAAGAACAAATAGTAGGAGAATTATGGAGGAAGCAGTTCAGAATGTCAGACTTTTCAGAGTGCATGATGAATGAAATTTCTTGATATAACATTCTTTGACTGCATTTTTTTCATTTTGGCTGTTTTAGTTTAAGTGTTAACAGTGTTTGCTTGTTCTCCTCATGACTACATACAGACACTTCAGTTCTCTTCCACAACCCAAAGACCCAAAAGTTAGTTCGATTAATATTTTTGAATTGGCCCTTACTGTGTGAGTGTGCCTGGTGATAGAAAGGCATCAAGATTGCTTTGCGTGAATGCTGCTGATGCTCCATCTCGTGTAAATCCAACAACAGAGTAAATTAAGATGATGGATAGATTTTCAACTCCTAGGTTTAAATTCCCCCAAAAATCCACAATAAAGCACAAAGGTTACAGTATTTGTATATGCCACAATTGTTTTTAGCCTTTTCAAAGCACAACAAAACTAATAATAAAGATGAAGTGCTGTGACCAATAATGGATACAATGATATTTGTTTTTTAAATTAACATTGACTTTTTTATTTTGAAAGGTAAGAAACTTTCAAACTATTTTCCCATTCAAATTTAAATGAACTGCAGGACCTACTCACTCCCACATCCCCACTATACTGGCACTACATTCATGGTTAGTTTCTTCATTGAACCTGTTGCTTTTGTGATCAGTTGCAGCTTTCCACCACCTGATTAATCAGGTTCAGTTAATTGAAGAATATATTGACTTTCTGTAATACCAACCCCAGAAATATTTAACTTTAATATCATAAAATTGATATACAGTGATCCCTCGCTATATCGCACTTCGCCTTTCGCGGCTTCACTCTATCGCGGATTTTATATGTAAGCATATTTAAATATATATCGCGGATTTTTTGCTGGTTCGCGGATTTCTGCGGGCAATGGGTCTTTTAATTTCTGGTACATGCTTCCTCAGTTGGTTCGCCCAGTTGATTTCATACAAGGGACGCTATTGGCAGATGGCTGAGAAGCTACCCAGCTTACTTTTGTCTCTCTCTCTCTCGCGCTGACTTTTTCTGATCCTGGCGCAGGGGGATTGAGCAGGGGGGCTGTTCGCACACCTAGACGATACGGACGCTCGTCTAAAAATGCTGAAAGATTATCTTCACGTTGGCTACCTTCTGTGCAGCTGCTTCGTGAAGTGACATGCTGCACGGTGCTTCGCATACTTAAAAGCACGAAGAGCATGTATTGATTTTTTTTATCTGTCTCTCTCTCTCTCTCTCGCTGCTCCTGACGGAGGGGGTGTGAGCTGCCGCCTTCAACAGCTTTGTACCAGCGGTGCTTCGCATACTTAAAAGCAAACAGCCCTATTGATTTGTTTGCTCCTTTGAAGAGGAAGATATGTTTGCATTCTTTTAATTGTGAGACTGAACTGTCATCTCTGTCTTGTCATGGAGCACAGTTTAAACTTTTGAAAAAGAGACAAATGTTTGTTTGCAGTGTTTGAATAATGTTCCTGTCTCTCTACAACCTCCTGTGTTTCTGCGCAAATCTGTGACCCAAGCATGACAATATAAAAATAACCATATAAACATGTGGTTTCTACTTCGCAGATTTTCTTATTTCGCGGGTGGCTCTGGAACGCAACCCCCGCGATGGAGGAGGGATTACTGTATAATGTAAAATGAAATTATTAAGTAATATGAGGAATTCCTCTGCTTTGCATAGATTTTAAACTTCAATTTCAAATCTAGTCTGTTTAGACAATGTTTTTTACTTGTTATATTATTAAAATTAAATTAAAAACTAAAAAAAGAAAATATTATGTGTATATAAATTGTGTTTTTATTGCTTGAAAAGTATAGTTTATAAACACACCCTTTTAAACTTTGAGTAATCCCCTTTTGAGTAATGCAAATACTCTTTCACTGTACATAATGTTCATACATTTGTATAACCAGATTGCCAAAAATTGCACATTTTAGTTGGTTGTTAGAATCACATATGTAGAAAGGTGGATTAAGTATTGTAGACTGTAGCACTTGGTAAATAATGAAAGTCTTACATTTTTATAGTACTGTCAAGTAAATATGCTTACAGACACTAAACTTCAAGTATTAGGATGATCAACAAATGAAGTGTGAAGAAACTAGCAATGTCACAGACTTTAGCCATTCATAGGTTAAGTTTGTGGAGGTTAAACACACAATTATTTTTAATTTTGCCATTTCACTATCACTAGTGTTGTAAACATTCGTTCAACTCTGCAACTTGACTATTGTTTTATAAAAAGTGAACATGTGGACAACAGACGGATTTCTGTCGTGTCTTCTGATTTTACTGATAAGATTTGAACAAATTCCATTGTTTAAACATGCAAACCAGTCATGTAGCCAGAAGTGTGTCATGGGCAATAGAATAAACTTGTATTCTAAATATTGTGGAACAGCCTTCATAAACATATGTAACTGTACTCTTGCAAGATAAAGACCTTCATTTGCCAATTAACATTATACAGTATCTTAATTTTCTTTAACAAGTAGTAACATGAAATGGTCAAATCAAAAATACTGTCTCACTGATACTTTCTGCTATTCTTGTAGACGACTGTATGAATTTATCATGAAGTTAAAGACATAACCAATAAGCTAAAATGATGTTAAACAAAAAACAAAATAATTACAGCCCCAAAATGTTCAACAAGCATGCATCACATGACCTCTGAAAAATTAAGGTAAGAAACCTTTATTATCACTGCAGTAGTGGGTTCTGTAGATTTCTTCCAGTGATGGAAGCTGTGAGCCAATTATCTTCTGGGCCATTTAGATGATGTACCGGTATATTCTACTAATGGTGTTAAGTATTTATATTAATAAGATCTCCTTCCTCATAGTTCATGATATTTGGTTTATATATTGTTCTACCCACTAGCTGTATAGTATTTTCCCATTCTACTTGTTCATCCCACACTTTAAATTAATTGTAGGGCCTGCTCACTCCCACATCCCCAATATACTTGCACTACATTCATGGTTGGTTCCTTCCTTGTACCTGATGTTGTTGAGATCTGTTGCAGTTGTCCACCATCCTAAAATCTGATTAGTCAGGTTCAGTAAATTGAAGAATATATTGACTTTCTGTAGTAGCTACACCAGCAATAATGCACTTTACTGACAGAAAATGTATGTGTAATGTAAAATAACATTATTGAGTGATATGACAAGTTCTTCCTCTTTGCTTTGATTTTAAGTTTCACTTTCAGTACTAGTCTGTTTGTTTAAACAATTTCTTTTACTTGTGTCCTACTCTGAGAGGTGCAACCAGAGTGCCATGCTGTAATACAGTATGAAATGATGGACTCAACGGTGCACATGTAGAAGTTGACCAGCAGGGTTTGTGAGAAATGTGCTTTCCTCAAATTCCTCAGAAAGTGAAGCCCCCAAAGACCTTTTTTGGCCATTGCTGTTGTGTTGATATACAGTATGTATGATTCAGAAAAGTTTTTTTTTTTTCAAGTTAAGATTTAATCATTTTCTTCTGTCTCAGTGTGAGATTTGGCGAGCATTTATACTTGTACCTGTATTTTGTTTTTAATCTTTTCTGACTGTCTTGGTCTTGTTTTCAGTTTACTATGGCTTTAATCTGATAAGTGGTAGCCACTTGTGCTTTTGAAAAATATTCTACCTATTAAATTGATCCTTATGTTAGGTTTCTAAAATTGATGTATGAAATGTTACTTCTAATGGTTTGTGATCATAATGGATAACAATGGATTGGCGTTCTTATATACCTACATATCGTATAGAATAATTTAAACATTTTTGCTTGCAGCTGTTTTTAGGTTATAAAAGAAAAAAATCTTTAGTCATTTTGCCAATAGTAATATAGCATACACTTTACCATCTCTCATTCAGAGCCTTCTACATAAATGTAGTGTGTGCATGTAATCAGACAGATACAGAGCTGTTACTTACTAAAGAAACGTGGCCATTCTTTAAAGAAAAAAGTTAACATAATATCAAGAGGAAAAAAAACACTTAAGAAGCTAACATAGAACATGACTGAAATATCTTCTCTCTAGTGGCTTACCACCACAGGTACCTAAAGTCAATCAAATGTTTCCCTGAAGTTCAATCTAACATTCTGAGTACTAACCTTTTAAAATACTGATCAAAATGACCCACTGCCATTTTCTCAAAACTGAGAGTAGCAAATGCAATAAGCCATCCAGTTGTCAAAAACAGGTATTGTCATTCACACAAAGAGGCATAATGCTAGAAGTATCTAGCACAATGTTCTGGCAGTCAAGTAACAAATAAATGAATGCTATTTTACATTTTTTCTCATCAATCTATAACATGTCCTAGATTTTTTCTGAAAAGAAAATTTTATTATTGAATTTGTTTGTCTTACATTAGTTGGCACTATGATACAGCTTAATCTGCTCAAAGAATCCTGGTTTGACTGCTGACCATGTTGATGTCCATGAATTCGGCACAATTTATCCATGTCTTCAGGAAATTTCTCCAGAGAAACCTATTTTTCCCTAATTTCCAATACTGTGCATGCAATTTTAACAGACAATGCCAGTATAAGTGTGCGCTGCTTTCCAGTATAAGCTCTGGTGCGATATAACCCTGATTTAGGAAAAACAATTTAAGAAAATGCTTGGGAGAATGGATGGATAACACATCTAACTTTTATTTGTGATTTTTTTAAAGTAGATCTAAATGTTTCAAATCTAAAGTTCAGGTATGACTTTCTTCTCATTACACATGTCATAAAAGTAAACTACCTAACTATTCTGTTGAATTTTTACTTTACATCTTTAGCAACCTTTAAGAAAAACCTCATGGTTGAAAAAAGACATTGAGCAGCAATGGTTTAATATGTAGACAGAGATGTAGTTGGGTTATAAGCCAAAGGTCAGTCTTTTGAGCTGTCTAACAGGAACAGAACTGCCAAGCAGGCATTACGATTTTGTCAGAACATAAAGTTGTGACATAGTTAACCAGAAGCAATGGTATGAAATGTATGAATGTGAAACATAAACAAAGTCTGACCTGTAACATGAAGATCATAACCCCTGCATCAAACAACCGCCTTGTTGTACTTGTTTCCAGGCAACCCACATTGTTAAATATGGTATTGGGCACATGTAGAATGTGGTTGAAAAGAAAAAAGTGAAAACAAAATCATGACTAAGGGGAGAAAACTTGATGTTAATGAATTATTGTACCTGGAAACCAGGCCTATTATTCCCTTCTTAGAAAGATGACTGGCAAAGCACTGTAAAGACAGCTATTGAAGATACATTTTCAAAGTTGCTTTTTAACACAATATTTTATTTCAAAACAACATAAAAATTCCAACCAAGGGTATTATCAGTAAAGAAAACTGAAACTAAATTATGAAAGAAGCAAAAATCATTGGGCTCCAACCAAAGTTATTATTATTAAGTACTGAAACTAAAATGACGAAAAAGCTACATGTTAACTAAAATAAAAACAAAACTAATTAAGTGTTGAAAAATGAAAACTAAGCTGAAATAAGAAACAGCAACATTTAAACACCTAAATAGAATGCAATAGTAAGAAAAATCTAATCCTCAAATTATCTTCTGTGTGTATAACCTGGGTGCCTCCATGCTCATTATTTTTTTGTCCTTTTCATGTTCTGCACAAAGAAGAGGAGACAACCACAGTGCAATCAAGGATGGGTCAGTCAGTCAAGTTAGCTGGTCCCAAATACAGGAGATTCAGTCTGGGGGCATATTACTTATGATACAGACACACAGAAAAGCAATTGTAGGATTTTCAACGTAGAGTTACAGGGCGAGAATCCAACAAATCTAAAGACCCCTTTCAACTGTTAACACAAAGAGTGGCAGAGAACAAAGATGTCTAAAAGAAAGTTTATTCATCCTTGTACATGCATGCGTGCTAAACATTGGGCAATACAACAAAAACTGCCATTTTATCTGAAAAATCAGACATTTGGTCATTACAATCTAATGAGTATAGAACTGAAGAACAAGCACTTGTCACAATGTTATTTCAGTTCAGAATGTCCACCAGACTATGCAAAATGCCTACCTTTATAAAATCCAGTGAGATCTGTAGTCCTGTTCAATACTTCAAATGCAGCTAAAATAAATGCTTTGCCCATGCAACAAATAGAGGCAAAGAAAAACATGTGGAGGAACTTCTAGTGCACGCTCGTGTATCCAGCAGAGAGCGCTCTTTCTCCCTGGAATATGTTTCTTGATGCAGAATTAACTAGAGCACAAATACTAAACCTTTTGTACCCAGTGTGACAAGTAATTTACTTCAGACATCATAAAGGTTTGGGGCAGCCACCTGTATATTATATCCTGGCTACAAAAGTTTAAATAATTGAACAGAGATGTTCACAAGACTGCGTCCAAAACAGAACTGTCAGACTGGAGGTAAAAGATGGTGGCTTTACAGGCTCATAGAGGAATTGACGTAATCAAAGGCGCAGGGAGTGGAGGTAACGTCATCAAAGGCGCCAGAACCAGAAGTGACGTCATCAAAGGTGCCGGAACCTGGTGGGATTTTCCAGGAATAGTCTGCAAGGAACTGAGAAAGTCAGTACACCCTGCCACCCCCCTGGTCTGATGTGGTATTACAATTACTCAAGCCCTTTAGCTGCCTCCTACTTGCACATGTGTGACACCAGGCCGGAAAGAAGCATTGCTACCTCTCAGCTAAGTGGGAGAATACTGACAAAATCAGATGTCCCATCCAGCAGCTAGGAATGCCAGTGGTATAGTGACTCCTCTGACGTCGTGCTGGATTCTTATCATTATAAACACTCACATAATTACATATTCATAGAATTCATGTCAGAACTGGCTGGCTATTAACACCTTCATAAACACTGGGTTCTGTAACCATATTGGTTAAGCTGACATCAGCATTTCCCGAAACAACCTTCTTGTGTCCTTCACATGTTTTCTGCCTATGCTCCTAACCTGCCTTATAGTTGTCATTTGTCAGTCTTCCTGGCTGTCTCTCTCTCTCAGCTGAATTGCATGGATTTATGAAATAAATTTCACAAATTACATTGGCAAAAATAATCTTTTTGCTACAGCTGATAAGAGGATTCTTTGCATAGATGGATGGTTTTACTTCATCTCATATGATGTGGCCTGAAGGGGGCACTCCAGCCCCCAACACCCAACACAGTCAGACACAGACACAATTTCAGCAACACGCAAAGGTTTTTTATTTGTTGGAAACTCTTCCGTAAGTGTTTTCCACTGCAGCAACACAAATACAATAAAGTATAAAGCACAGAACCATACTTTGTCTTCTGTCTCTCTCTGCCTCCATTCCTCCCTGTAAGTGTTGCTATCTCCCTCCAGACTCTGTTTTTCGGAGTTGCAGCAGTGGGCTTCTTTCATGTTGCAGCCACAAGTATCTCTGGTGTCCCATAAGCATGGTCCGGAAGCAATTCCGGGTGAGGTGGGAGCCCGACAAAGTAGGGTTCCCTATCCCTTCAGCACCCCCTGTAGGCCTTTAAGCATATTTTACAACCGTTCATCTTTATTTTCTGGATGACTCTCCGACATATAGATCAGGACAAAATAATAAGTCAAACAAAGCAAAATGAAACAAGCTACAGTTTTCATAACTACAGCCACCCTGCTATTATTCATGAAAAAAGTGACTTCAGTTTAACCTGAAAAGGTGTAACCTACTATATATTATGTCTCACATCATGAAGACCACCTGGACCCAATACAGTTTGCCTATCAGACATAGACTGGAATGGAGGGTGCAATTATCTATCTGCTCCACAAGGCCTATTCTCTCCTTGACAAAGCTGGCAGCACTATGAGGATTATGTTTTTTTTTATTTTTCTGGTGCCTTTAATACCATACAGCCATCCCTGTTATGGGGTAAACTCACAGATAGGCAGTTGGACGAGCATTGTGGTGTCCTGGATAATAGACTATCTATTGGAGAGACTGTGGTTTGTGAGACTCAAGGACTGTGTTTTTCTGATATTGATGTGAGCCACACTGGAGCACAACAATGAACAGTCCTATCGTCTTTTGTTGTTGTTCTATATACCTTCGACTATAAATTTAACATTAAGTCATGTCACTTGCAGTAATTCCCAGATGATTCTGCACTTATGGGGGAGACAGAGACAGAGTATAGGAGTCAGGTGGAGAACCTTGTTTCTAGGTGCAAAGATAATTGTTTGTACCTTAAAATCATCAAAATCAAGGAACTGGTTATCGACATCTGGCATACAAAAAAACCTCTATGTCCGGTCACTATTCAGGGAGTGGAAGGAGAGATAGTGTACTCCTGCAAGTACTTGGGGTGCACATCAATGACAGGTTGAACTGCTGTCGGAATTCAGAGGAACTATATAAGAAAGGTACGAGCAGGCTCTTCTTCCTTAGGAAACTGCGCTTCTTTAATGTGGGTAGTGACATCTTTCACATCTTCTACAAAATATGGTAACTTGCTATTCGATGAATAGGATGTCTTATGGAAGTTGTTATTCAGGAAAAACGTGAAATACAACAGGTGAGGGGACGCTGGTGCACTCATGTTGCTGCTAAAAAGTGTTAATAACACTTTTTGTTACAATTTACGTTACCCTTGCACTTTTTGCACTTCTTTCATTTTCATTTATTGTATGTATAGTTCATGGATGCAATGAGTCTTTTTTATCTGACCTGACTGATCTTTTCATCCATTTCAGTTCCCTCTCCCAGAGACTCATTCCTCTTGGCAATTTCAATAATATTTTGACACTCCTACATGTAAACTAAAGAATGAATTCCTGTCCTTACTGGACTGTTCTAACTTGATGCAACATATTCATTTTCCTACCCATTCTGGTGCTCATATTTTGGACCTAATCTGCACAACTGGCTTATCAGTCTGCAACATTTATAGCAGTGATTTGGGACTCACTGATCATAAAGCAATACTTTTCAGTTTGTCATACCTCTCCCTCATCTTACTTGTAAATGTCATATTATTTTCAGAAACCTTAAAAATATCTGTCCCTCTATCCTTGCTGAATCCATTTCTGAAAGATCTAAATAATTCAACTAACATTAATCCATTATCTATTCATATCTTTCTCTGTCTTCCCACTCCATCCAGCTCCTTTACTAAAGTTTTACCAGTCACATCTGCATTTGTTAACGACGTGCTTTGTAAGATGAGGCCCACTACCTGTGTACTGGACCCCATCCCCAATACACTTCTTAAATCCTGCTTTCATGCCATAACCCCAGTTGTTACAACAATAATAAATATATTCATTGACACTTTATTTCTGTCAAAAGTTCTTGAGTTTATTGTAGCCTCCCAACTTCACCAATTACTTAACTTCTAATAATTTGATGGAACCCTTTCAGTCTGGTTTCAAAGTGTAGCACATCTGTGAAACTGCCCTGCTTTGAGTAACCAATGATTTGCTTATGGCAGCAGACTCTGGACAAACCAGTGTATTAATTCTGCTAGACCTTAGTGTAGCTTTTGACATTGACAGACATGACATTCTACTGTCTAGAATGGAAAACATCCTGGGCATCTCAGACACTGCCCTCCAGTGGTTTAAGTCCTATCTGACTGATAGGCAAGAGTTTGTTAGTCTTGGCAACAGCAGGTCCAGCTCAGCACCAGTCACATAAGGAGTTCCTCATGGCTCAGTCATTTGGCCTTTGCTCTTCAATATCTACAGGTATATGCTTCCCCTAGGCCATATTATCTATCTATCTATCTATCTATCTATCTATCTATCTATCTATCTATCTATCTATCTATCTATCTATCTATCTATCTATCTATCTATCTATCTATCTATCTATCTATCTATCTATCTATCTATCTATCTATTATTTGTGGCTTTGGACTCAGTTATCATTTTTATGCAGATGATATTCAAGTGTATTTTAATGTTAAAAGCAAAACTTCATCAGTGTTTTCTCAACTTACAACTTGCCTCAATGAAATTAAAACCCAGATGGAGCATAACTCTTTAAAATTAAATTGCAATAAAACTGAAGTCCTGCAAATTGGCACTAAAGCGTAACTAAAGAAAATGAGCTCCTTTTCTTGTCACTCTTGACGGAGACCTTATCAGATCTTCTTCTAATGCAAGGAATGTTGATGTTATTTTGGTTCCTCCCTTTCTTTCTACACCCATATACCATATAAACTCACTTATAAGTCGGGTCTTGAAACCCGAAAAATCAATCATTCAATCAGATCCCAACTTATGCGCCTGTTCAAAAATGTGACACTTAAAATTTTATTTTTTACATCTTCTTGCTTCCTCCAATCTCGCACCAGTCTCTCAGAATTTTGTTGCAGCAGCGCAGCTACCGATTTCTTTTGCCACTTCAACGACCTTTAATTTAAAACCAGCTTCATACTTTCTTCTGATCAAACGCTACATTGTAGATAAGGGATGCTCTTATGATAAATTGTGTATGGGGGTGTGAGATACAAAAAACAGAAAACAGTGCAAACGTCGCTTTGGAATAGTTTGAGTATTACAGTGTGGTCATGTAGGAACAATACATAGAAAAAAGGCACTGTGCTCTGTGGTTACTCTCTCAGGTGGGTGTTAGCATATCATAACCTCTTGGATCAATAGCGTGAATTATCCACATTCAACTTATTCGAATGATATTGTAAAATATCAGAAATTATATGGTAAAGTCAAGCCCTGGCTTATCCGCGGGAGAACTTAAACGCAAGTATATACAGTAAACCACATTAATAAACTTTTTTACTTCCACCTTCATAACATATCCCGTGTTTGCAGTTTCCTATTCTTTTCTAATGCTGAGAAACCAGTCCATACTTTAATCACATCCTGCATTGATTATTTTAACTTCTTACTGGCAGGTGCCTCTTCAAATTGTATATCACAGCTACAGTTAATTCAGAACTATGCTGCAAGCACATGACATCCATTCTGCTTCACCTTCACTGGCTCCCAGTATTTTACAGGATTGAGTATAAATTTCAATTAATAATCTACAAAGCTTTAAACGGCCTTGCACTGGACTACACCAGTGACCTTCTCCATCGCTATTCTTCTGTTTGCCCACTAAGGTCCTCTGATTCTGGCAATCTTGTTTTGCCCCACACTAACCTGCACTCTATGGATGACAGGGCTTTTAGTTGTATAGCACCCAGACTTTGGAATTACCTCCCAAAATTAATTAGATCAGCTGACTTCATTCATTCTTTTAAAAAATTGTTCAGAGAGCTGTAATATCCATCCATCCATTATCCAACCCGCTGAATCCGAACACAGGGTCACAGGGGTCTGCTGGAGCCAATCCCAGCCAACACAGGGCACAAGGCAGGAACCAATCCCGGGCAGGGTGCCAACCCACCGCAGGACACACACAAACACACCCACACAACAAGCACACACTAGGGCCAATTTAGAATCGCCAATCCACCTAACCTACATGCCTTTAGACTCTGGGAGGAAACCGGAGCGCCCAGAGGAAACCCACGCAGACACGGGGAGAACATGCAAACTCCACGCAGGGAGGACCCGGGAAGTGAACCCAGGTCCCCAGGTCTCCCAACTGCGAGGCAGCTGCGCTACCCACTGCGCCACTGTGCTGCCCGAGCTGTAATATCATGAATGTAATGCATTCTGTGTTCTATTGATATAAGAGAAATCCGTTTAAGAAGCATGTAGTGATTCACTCACATAGAGCCCATTGAAGAACACATAGAATACAAAGCATTTAATGTGCTACTTTAGTTACGATGGAATCTGACATACTAGTAAATTAAACAATTTTGAGATGAAGTTTATGGCATTCTACTTTAATGACAAAATAAAGTACGTGATCAAAGGAGAAATTTTGAGATTAAAGTTGACATTTCGAGCTTTTTTCCACTGTGACCCTATTTTTTTTCTTTTCTCTGTATATAATAAGCTTCCATATGATACACAGACGGTGGGCTGTGATTCATCTTTCCATGGCGACTTTGATATCTGACCACTTCCTTTTTATTTTGTGCACTGTGCGACTTTCTGAACTTGAACTTTCGAGTTTCTCCATCACTCTATGTCACTCGATCAACTTCCTTTTGTTGTTTATATTACTGCTTAAACCAACAAATTGCATGTTTTTCCCTTGCTTCCATTTGGTTTTCTCTGAAATTCTACTTTCCCTGTTCTTTTGCCATTGTCTTTTCACACAATGCTGAACTTAAGGGTCTATTTATATTGATTTGCATATTCATAGAGGCATAATTCTGGGAGGAGTTGGGTGGGGCGGCAGGCATGTGGACGTGCATTACATTTCACACTGACTGGGATTTATGTAGTGGAAGAACGTGGACAAATTTATGCATCTGGATTTTTTTGTGCATACGCACATTTCTGTTTTGGTCTGTATGCCATGTTTTAGTGTAAATTCTACACACGCCGTTATATATGAGGCCCCAGGTGTCCATAGCTATGGCTATTTTCATCATATTGCATCTCTCAACCTACGAAGAACATTGAGCTACTACTCCTTATTAATTGTTTGGCCTTCCCAATCAAAAAACGCGGTTAACATGGTTTTGATCTTGCTGTGACTTTGCCACAGCTTCTTTAGGAGAACCAGTTGACTTCCATTGGGAAGACTGGGCCTTCATTTTCGGATCATAGCTGTAGACCCACAATTCATCTCTGATTATGACCTTCTTCAGGTAATCTGGTTCATTAGTAGCAATTTGAAGCAACTGCGGCATGATGTTCCTTCCTCTCTAGTAACAGAAGCCGCAGAACGAATTTTGCCATGACATGCTTCATGCCAAGATCCTGTGTCAAAATCTTGGATACAGTAGTTTTTGGGATCCCCAGATCATCTTCTAGTTCTAGTACTGTCAGTTGCCAATCTTTGTTGATTGCAGCCCATACACTTTCAACATTCTCAGATCTATTCACAGTTGATTAAAGTCTCTTGACAAAATACCCAGACTTAGAGTAAATGCCCTAGCCTTTTATAGGTGTATATTTGTAACAACTATTAAGTTGGCTAAATGTGTCAAAACCCACTTTCAGACTGCACTGATGCATAAAAATATTTTTACATAACATTGTTATCTTTTATTTCTCTCAAATTAATACATACTGTAATCCAAGCATTCATATGGTTTTCTTCACTAAACAGATCAGTTTTATCAAAAGGTTTCCCTTATGGAGCTTGAATCATTTGCAAAATTTCAAGCTTAACTGCATATGTGGTCAGATGCAGTTTAATGATTTTTTTTTTTTTTTGCAAAAGTGACAGCAAACATAAGCTATTATATGTATTGTACAAAAATCAATGTCATTGTCAGTGTCATGTTTAATGTCTTCTGTACATAGTAGATCAACAGCAGAGACACAAAACATGGTTTACAGTATACTATGTAATGCAAGTCCAGTGGTATACATGGGACAAAAATCGAGGGGGGACCCAAAAATAAGCTGAATTTTGTTGTTGTTAGGTTATTTATTTATTTCCGGTTATTTTTGGGTCCCCCCTCGTAAATATATATATATATATATATATATATATATATATATATATATATATATATATATATATATATATATACAGTATATATATATCCTAGGGGGTTTTGCCCCCTGCTCGCTTTGCTCGCCAACCCCCCACTTTTAAGATGTTTTTTTCTTTGAATTGTTGCTATTTCATTAGTTTCACTTTTATTTCAGAACTTTGGTAAAAATAATATTTGGAATCTTTCGAGTCCCAATATGCTAAATCTTTTAAATGAGGTCCATGAGACATGTGTTTAATGACTTTGTACCATAATTCAGGATGGGTTTCTCTGTTTGGAATTTCAGCACAGACAAAACGATCTACATCATCAGCAGTTAATAATTTTTTTTGCAAAGTAACCAATAAATGCATATGTTGTAAACCCCGTTTTTGAAATTCTCTGACTTAAACTTCAAAACCTTACAATGTTTACATACTTCTGACATATCACCCATGTCCATATATTCAATCTCTATTTGTGTTTTCGTTATTTCTCTGAGTAATAATTTGTTTGCGCTAATGCAATGTTTATTTTCTTGCAATGTTTACTTTCATATTCTGTATCTTGCTCTGCATGTTTTTCGCACCTACGTTTTTTAACCTCTTTATGACGTTCTAATTTTCCTGCTTTCATATTCTTTAACTTTCTCTACATGTGCATCGCGCCGTTTTTTTTTTTAGGGTTTCCAATTCCACTGCTTTCATAATCTCTAACCTGCTCTGCATGTGTATAGCGCCAACGTTTTTGAACGTCTTTATGAAGTTCTACTTCGTCTTTTACTTTGTCTTTTAATTCTGAACCTGATTGGACATGCTTTTTTTTCAGTTCCACTTGTTCCGGGCTGATAATTACTTTCCTTATTTTCTGAATTTGCACCTAGATTATTCTTTTTCTTTTTTGCATTTTTTTCTCTCCAATGCTTTTGAGTCTCTTTTCTCCGCGCTGCTCTTTCTTCTTCGCTTAACCATCGACTTTTCATCTATAGCGTATTGTCCTTACCTGCTTTATATGCGCTGAGAGCCCTGGATCTGTGTGTGCTCAAAGCCTTCTGATGACTGAATGTTTTGCTGCCCGTGGTCTTATTTGATATTGGTTGTAAGTAGGGGGTGTCTTGCAAGAATCTCATGTTCTACGTCCCTGCGACACGGTCCTGGGTCAATCTCTTGGCACAAAGTCTCATGTTTAAGGTCCCTGCGAGACGCACCATGACCAAGCTCTTTCGTCTAGCAGGTCTTTTAAGTGTCTTCCGTGATCTTCACGGAGACTAGTCTCCCTAGTGTTTCTCTCCCAGGATTTTTTTTTATAACAGAGAGAGATAAGGATTAATAATAATAATTCTTTATATTTATATAGTATCTTTCTCGCTATTTAAAGTGCTTTACACAGAGAGTGGCAAGCCACTTTAACCACTGCCAATATGCATTATCTACCTGGATGATGCGATGGCAGCCATTTTGCCCCAGTATACTCACCACATAATAGCTATTAGCTGGTTAAAGGGTGAGAGAGATAGCCAATTAGAGACAGGGGTTGATTTGCCTCTCCAACACTTCTTGCATGTCCCTAGGCCCAAACATTCTTAGCTTCAGGTGGCTTACCTGTTCTGAAGTACAAGTAGTGTACTGACCATATATAAAATGAGAGAGAGAGTCTGCAATGTCAAAGGTTAAAATAATACTTGATAGTCATCAGATCACAGAATGCATGTCAATTTTTAAAAGCAGTGTCTAACCCTTTAACCATCTATTTTGAGGGAGAGAGGAGAGGGTTAGGGAACATTTTAAAAAACTTTATTCTAGCACCTAATTTGTTCACAGTCTAGTAACTCTTTTGAGCCCTGGAGGTACTGTAAGTGAACAACAACTTTGAAAGTTGCCCAAAGCTCTTACAATACCATGCACATTAAGAAGAGTTGTCAAAGTTTACCATTAGAACAAGGTCAGCAACTTTGTTTGCTTCACTATCACTGGAACTGAAATCTACTGTATAATGCAATCACTTGCCATTTTTGAAGAACTGTCATTAACATGACAAATCACTTCCTTTTCTTTTTTGCTTCACATTCCTACAGCTCGTCCATCCATCCTACTGCTGCAAACACTGTGTCAACAGCCTCTGTTCATTTGGGACCAGTAAACTCAGTGAAGGCTCTGTGTGTTACTACTGGTGGACAGGTGATCTCAAGGATAACTGATGAGGTTAAAGAGAACACGATCTGCCAGTATAGAGGTGGGAGTTTGGCAGCATTACTGCACATGAAAAAACCTGAATAAAACCCGTTCATTATTTCCAACAAAATGGTATAACAACCCCTGACATCAAGTGTTCTTTAATTAAATGTGACAAATACTCAGAAATTATCCTTTGGTTAGCTTGTTTAAAGAAAAATGGCAGCTTCTTCTGATGCTATCCATCCATCCATCCATTGTCCCGCTTATCCGAGGTCGGGTCGCGGGGGCAGCAGCTTGAGCAGAGATGCCCAGACTTCCCTCTCCCCGGCCACTTCTTCTAGCTCTTCCGGGAGAATCCCAAGGCGTTCCCAGGCCAGTCGAGAGACATAGTCCCTCCAGCGTGTCCTGGGTCTTCCCCGGGGCCTCCTCCCGGTTGGACGTGCCCGGAACACCTCACCAGGGAGGCGTCCAGGAGGCATCCTGATCAGATGCCCGAGCCACCTCATCTGACTCCTCTCGATGCGGAGGAGCAGCGGCTCTACTCTGAGCCCCTCCCGGATGACTGAGCTTCTCACCCTATCTTTAAGGGAAAGCCCAATTAAACGTTAATATCTAAAATCTGGATTTATCAGCATTTTACAGCACAGACCACACAAAAATGAATGACATTTTTAGGTTAAGGTTCACTTTTCCTGAAGTAGCAGCAAATCTGCTAATAGCGATTTT
This sequence comes from Erpetoichthys calabaricus, assembly GCF_900747795.2. Lineage (NCBI taxonomy): Eukaryota > Metazoa > Chordata > Cladistia > Polypteriformes > Polypteridae > Erpetoichthys > Erpetoichthys calabaricus. Next base: position 107,038,499 of record NC_041396.2, on the reverse strand, counting down.
AGTTTATGTAAAAGGGCAACAGCACTCTGTTCATGAAATCCACAGAATTATATGAAAGTTGTAACATATAATGTAAAATTAGCCATTTAAGTAGCAGGGTTCTAAAAATGAATACATTTCTAAGGTTTTTACTTTCAAAAAAGATTCATGATAATGGATTTTGTATCTACAGTAAGGGGAGAGTGGAGGCCCATGCATTTAATACTGATAGCCTATGAAGTGTTTCATCATTTGACGTACTGTATTAGTCACGATAATTAAATTTAACAGTGTAGCATGAGGTGAGAACTTTAACTACAATATTATGTGCTAGAAATAATCTTTTAACAAAATTAATTTTCCCCAAGCCATTTCATAATGGCTGTCATATAATCTGTCCACAAAGAGAAACATGTAGACATATCATCGCAAAAGATTATGTGTAGATTCATGCCACTAAACACTGAAAAAGTCAAGAATTTTGTATTTTTAAATGTTTGGCAGTAGATGTGCATTCGAGTTTCAACATTTTTTCAGGAAATTAAATTACTTGTATAATTACTGCAGAGAAAGAGGCTCATTTTTTCATTATGTAACATAGCATGCTCAATATACACAAGTTGATATCTCCTGAATTATAATGTTTAAAACACAATACACATTTCTGCATTGCACATTGCAAGGATGCGGCAAAAGATTTTTTGTCTAGTAAACATTACTGCCAAATGTTGTTTATAATTATAGTTAATACCTCTCTGTCATAATGAGCCTAGAGGTAGCAGCACAATAGCCTAAAAATATCTAAAAATGATTAGATTTCAAAACTATTTTTTTCTAATGCGTATTTCAGATGCTTACTCAACTTACAAAATATTTTTGCTTCTTAATATTGTATAAAATACAAATTAAACAAATTTACTTTGAGTTCAGTGCAAATTATGAATTTCCATTTTAAAATAAAATACAAATAAATAAATAAATGATCTGCATGTTTAATTATTAAATATGGCTGTTAAATGGAAATATTAAACATTTACTTAGCAGGCATTAAATATTGACATAGCAATTGTCTGGATATAATTTTCTCTTCAATGCTAGTCATTATATGTGAAAATTTATTTTGATGCTCAAACAGTATATTTTGACCTCACGGGCTGCTGGTCACTTACTTAATGGAAAAAAATGTTTAATTTATATGCTGCCTTGCCTTTATTGATTTGGCAATGTAGAAAGTCACACACTACCTCTGTAATTTCTTCTTTTTTAGATAAGTGGGGTCATTCTTCCTTTTATATTTATATGCCTTCACATTTATGTTAATGTGTTTATTTTTTATTACACCTTGAGCAGACTACTGTCAAGATCTTTGAGAAACACTTTATATAATTGTGGCTATTAGAGTTATATAAGTCTTGAAGATAATGTACTTGATGTGCATTTGCATCTTTTTATCGTTCAGTGTGTTGTTTACATAATACAAAGATATAAATTGTATAGTGTAAAGAAGATCAAGATTTAACTCATTGTCCTCCTGATACAGATTATATTACTTAAAATGATGGATTCCAGCACAAATTCCTCAAGCTAAGCTTTGCTCAACTCCTGAGGCACATCTTCTTCTTCAATTCTTGGCTGCTGGTTTAATTTACAATTCCCAGTTTTGACTATTTGCTTTTCCTGACTATGACTTTGTCTAATCAAGCATCTCCTTCTCTTGCTGATTCTCACAATAATCTTTGGATACAACACTTGTCTCTTAACACCCTTGTCCTTGCCATTTAATGTTATTTACATACCGTATCATTTTCTTGTGTGTCCTTGTTAGATATATTATTTTCTTAGCTGATAGAAGTAAGTTACGTTACTTAGTCTGCAGCAGAAAGAACTGATTACAGTTTGAGCCATTAATTCACTCTTTATGCCAGATGAGGTTGAAAAGTTTGCCCTTAGGCTTTTTATAGCAAAAATGAATTTGGTTGTCATGTTTGTGGATGGCTTCTTTCCCAAGAAAGTGAGACTGCATTAATTTCTGCACTAGTGGATTTGTCTTTTTTCTCACTTGCACTTCTAATGAAGGGTTATATTACTTGCCTGACTAGTGTTTTGTTGGTCTAGACATTTTTTTAACAGATATTTGACTGCACTGTTACCCACAACAATCCCAAAAACCAATTTAATTAGATGGTCAGGGATTCATGGATAGAAATATGAATGTCTCTCAGACTTGTACATTTGAAGAAACAGTGACAAGAGACCTGAATACTAATGTTGCACAGTCAGTCAGGATTGCATCTTTTGTTCCATCCCAGCACTTAGCCTTCCAAGTAGACTTCAAAAGGGTAGTTTTCTTCAGACTTCACTTACTTTTTAGTCCTAGGCAGAACACAGCAATGTGGCTATAGCTTGCAACCTTTGAAAGACAAACAAGAAAACTTATTCCTGCCTTCATGCGAGTGCTTTTTTTTTTTTTTTTTTTATCATTTTTGTGACTTCCAGGATGTATGAGATTGGCCCTGCCAGTTATCTCTGCTGCCTGGTTTTGGAAAAGGGGTGCTGAACCTTTTGATGTAGCATTTCCCAAAGTGAGCGAGGGACTCTGTGCTTACAATACCTAAGCTGTTTCTTATATTTCTAATATTATGTACATGAATGCATATTACAGATGAAGATCACTCAGCACAAAGGCTATGGTAGTGCCAGACTTGCACAGCTCGACTGCACCTTCAGAGATAAGAACACATTTTATGCTGGTTTATGTGTAATTGTACAGTACATTACATTTTATCACTCTTATTTACTGTATTTATTTATCTTCTGCTACTCTTATTTAACTACTGTATTTATTTATATGTCCTTGCAACGGTGGCCCAAGAGTTTCACTATGCTGTCTCAGTGTATGTGACAATAATATCTCTAATCTAATCTAATCTAATCTAATCTAATCTAATCTAATCTAATGTAATCTCTAAGATTTAGCTGTTTTAGGAGGAAAAGTCAACCTATTTGCATGCAGAGTAACATGCTGCACTATTAAGCACAGCTAACAGCTCTGCATTGCTTGTTGTCCAGTTAGTGTAAACAAATAAGAACTCACAAGAAAGCCATCAAGAGTTTCAATATAAGGTCTGAAATTCAGGAACAATATCATAAGAACAAATGAGCAAACGCTTCACACAGGACAGATGCACAATGCCAGGACAAAGAGCTGCAGGCAAGCTTTTTTCCCCACCTCTACCATCCCATGATTTCAATACAATAATCTTTGGTAGGCACCAGAGAGTGAAGTAAGGGAAAACTGTTGGTAAAAGAAAGGGCATAAAGCAGGGCCCCTGTCCAGTCTTGAGGGGTAGAATAGGTCTTTTTTTTCTTCTTTTTACTAGACATATCTCACTTAATGTCTTTTTTAAATTATTTTTTACCAATAAATATATGCTCATATACAGTGTAATGAGGATTACTAACATTGTATTGGTTAGGGTTAGGTTTGGTTAGGTTAGGTATATTTTATTATCCCAGAGGGCAATTTGTTTGCAGCAGGAAAATACAAAAAACAGAAGATATTGTAACAGATATCCAATAAGTAAACACAAATACAACAATTGACAACCGAAGTTATTGCACAAACACATACACTCAACATTAGTACAAGGAAGAATAATTACTTTCAACAGTACACAAAACAATAATACAGAATTTAATATTTACAGTAGCAGCATCCTTTCAAGTGACAGAATTTAAAATGCTTATAGCACTGGGAATAAAAAAAAAAGTTATTAAACCTGATTCTTTTTAACCTTGTAAACCTAAATCTGCAGTCTGATGGTAACAGCTGGAATTTAGAGAAAAGAGGATGGCTACTGTCTGACAGAATTGAGTTGTTTTTCTTTCTTACCTACGTATAATACATTTCAGTGATAGAGGTCTACTGTGAACCAATGATTTTACTGCTAATTGTTATAATATTGTTAAAAATGTTTATATTCTTATTGTTGAGGTTGCCAAACCAACAGATAAAAGCAAATGAAACAATGGATTCAATAAAGGACATATAAAAAATGTCATTATGGTTTTGCCCACTCTAAAACAATTGAGTTTCTTAAGAAAGAAAAGTTGTGACTATCCCTTTTTACAAATTTGCTCTCTGTTAAGGTCAAAGTTCAGTTTATTATCAATGATTGTTCCCAGATATTTGTATTGCTGTACTATATCCTTTTTAATTAAAGTTGAGACAGTGGATAGTGGGGAGCACCTGAAATCTACAACCATATCTTTTGTCTAAGAAATATTCAATTTTAAATAGGAGCGATCACACCATTTTACAAACACATCCACAATAGGCCTTTGGCTGTCTTCCTTATTTTGTAAAAGAATCACAATGACAGAGTTGCCTGCAGATTTCAGGATAGGTCTATCCTTGTGCAAACTCCTGCATTCTTTTATGTATAAGGTAAACAAAAGAGGAGATAGGCAGCACCCTTGCAGTGTACCAACAGATGTACTTAGGCTATTAGAGAAACAACCATTAATACTCACTCTTTGTGTTCTGCTATGAAGTCCAGATTCCACTCCATCAGCTTAGGGTCCAAACAATATTGATCCATGAGTTTGTCAAGTAAAATATGGTGCTGGATCATGTTAAAAGCTGATGAATACAGTAAATTCAGAATTGTTGCTGTGGCATCCTCTATACCCCTCTTTGGTCTGTATGCAAATTGGTAAGGGTCCAGAAGAGCCTCACTTTTGTTAAATAGTTGTCTCTTAATTAACTTTTCTAACAATTTCATGATATGAGAATAATGCCACTGGTCTAAAGTCACTTAATGCTTTTGGGTGTGTAGTGTAGGTTTTGCCAATGGAGCTACAATTGCCTGTTTATGTGCCAGAAGAACCCAAAGATGAAGTTTGCTGCTGAGGTAGCCCCCATGTCCAATTCATCTGTCATGTTACGAGTATCATAACATAAGCTGTCAAAAAAGACTAAAGTTTAAAGTGAAGGTCCAAGGTTTTGTATGTTTTTGCATGACAGACAGACTGCAGTTTATATATATATATACAGTATATAAACAATATATATATATATATATATATATATATATATATATATATATATATATATATATATATATATATATATATACTGTATATATATATATATATATATATATATATATATATATATATGTATGAGATGGTGCGATTCAAAGTGTTTCATACAGGAGTAGACATAAAACAGGTATACACTGCTTTTTTAAAGAAGTCTGCCGACAAAACAGAGGTTGAGTTGCTGTTTTTAAGGTGACTTAAAAATCTGTCTAGCTTTTATATTTTTATTTTATTAATTTTCATTGTAATCATTCCATACAAATAGATCAATTTATAACCCAACAAAACTGAAGACAAATCAAACCCCACCCCTGAGAAGGAGAGCTTAGCCGAAGGAGAATTGCTTAGGGCTTTTTAATAAGACAACAATATACAAAAGAAAGGGAGAAATAAATATATATGTAAATAAGAGATGGAGAAGGGGATTAAATGCGGTAATAGTTATTTCTCTTATTCTAAAATAATATTGATTAAATCCTGCCAGGTTTTGAAAAAATTTTGTACAGATCCTCTAACTGAGAATTTGATTTTTTCCAATTTCAAATAATATAAAACATCGGTTTCCCACTGACTTATTAGAGGAGAATTAGGATTCTTCCAATTTAACAGAATAAGTCTGCATGCCAAAAGTGTAGTGAATGCAATCACCGTTTGCTTGTTCTTCTCCAATTCAAGTCCGTCTGGAAGAACACCGAACACAGCTGTTAATGGGTTAGGAGGGATTGTGCTATCAAGGCTGTCTGAAAGGCACTTAAAAATTTTGGTCCAAAATGATGTTAGTTGGGTGCAGGCCCAGAACATGTGACCCAGTGAGGCAGGAGCTTGGTTGCAGCGTTCACAGGTTGGATCTTGCCCTGGAAATATTTTGGACAGTTTTAAGCGAGACAGATGAGCTCGATATATAATTTTTAGTTGAATAATTCTATGCTTTGCACATATGGAGCTCGAGTGAATTCTCTGTATTGCTACCTTCCACTCCTTTTCTGATATATTGATTAAGAGATCTTCTTCCCAATGTCCTCTTGGATCTTTGAAAGGTAGGGACTCTAATAAGATTTTATATAATGCGGAAATGGTGTTTAATTCCTCGAAATTGAGCAGTATTTTTTCCAGCATTGTGGAGGGTGCGAGGTGGGGGAAATCGGGTAATTTCTGTTTAACAAAATTTCTAATTTGAAGATAGTGAAAGAAATGTGTAGCTGGGAGGTTGAATTTTGAACACAATTGTTCAAAAGATGTAAAAAATTCTGTGCAGTTCTCATCTGCCAATAGAAGAGAGTTAAGGCGCCATCTGCGAGGTGAGTGTGAGGGGCTTAATGATTTTAGCTCCAAGACTAGAGGGGCATGGTCGGAAATAACAATTGTGTCGTATTTGCATGATTTAATTGTAGGCAGAAAATTATTATCTATAAAAAAATAATCAATTCTTCAGTAGCTATAATGCACTGGTGAGTAGAATGAATATGTTCTTGAGTTTGGGTTAAGAAACCTCCAGGGGTCTGATAAGTTGTGATCATTTAAAAACTGTGTAATTGTCTTTGCAGTATTAGATATCGTCCCCCCTGACACAGGAGTCCTATCTAAGAGTGGATTTAAAACACAATTAAAGTCCCCAGCCATTATAATTTTATGAGTGTTCACATTGGGAATGGATGCAAATTGTTTTTGCAAGAATTCCTTATCATCGACATTGGGTGCATAAACATTTATCAAAATCATTTTACTGTTATATAAGTTGCCCATGACCATCACATATCTCCCTTCAGGGTCCGATACTACATCTGATGCTACAAATGGAACTGTTCTGTGTATGAGAATTCCCACCCCTCTAGTTTTCTTTATAAAGCTAGAATGGAACATTTGGCCAGTCCAGTCTTTTTGGGTTCTATTCAATAAGGGCGCACACAAAAAGGCGACCTTCAAAAGGGCGACCTCAATTGGGCGCGGAGAATAAAAGCGCACATAAATAAAAGCGATCTTCAAAAGGGCGACCTCAATTGAGCACCGAATAAAGGCGCGCGTAAATAATGGCGAGCTTCAAAAGGACGACCTCAATTGAGCGCCGAATAAATGCATGCACAAATAAAGGAGCGCTTCAAAAGGATGACCTTCGGAGCAAATTAAATTAATTGTCCTTGTGTGTTAATGTGCCTTACTGGCATTACCTATAAGTAAATAAAATTTGTCAAGTGTCCTCTGCAGTGTTGAGAGGCATTTGTTTGGGGAAAAAATCAAAGTATAAAGAAAAGAAACTTGCCTTTTCCTTTTGTATAGAATGCAGATGGACATCTTCACTGACCTTATTAGCGCCTTTTGGAGAGTGTCGCGGTAGGTCTCGTGCAGTATGGAGAGACAGCCTTGCCATTAACCGGCCGGGATGGCATTAACGGTTTTCCACTCTTGCGTGTGCCTCCTGCGACCCCATAACCCTAAAAGTGTAAAAGAAAGGGTGAAGCGTCATAATATTAGTTTACCGCAGTTTAGAAAAGGGATCCCATGTGTGAAGTTGTCTGGGCAGTAGCTTAGGGGAAGGACGTAAAAAGTTAAAAGTGCTTACTGTAACTTAAGGCAGAAGCGCAGTTGCGTCTCAAAAGCCGGCACAGCTATGCGCGCGCGCGCCGGCTGCTCAATTTAATATACCATTTTTGCAGGGCAAGAGACGCCACTTCTCGCCGACGAGTTCTCGTCATCGCGCGGTTGTAGAGGGATGACAATGAACAGTTTAATTGGTCGGTACAAGGGCACCGATTATAAAAGGAACGCATTGCCCCAGATCATGGTGCTTTTTTGATTAGACCCTCTAAGAGAAAGGTACTCGGTAGGACAGTTCGGATTTACCAGACATGACGGCTTGTGCATTGTTTTTGTAAATATTTGTTTTTGTAAAAATATCTCTGGAATACTTTTTGCTGGAGGTATTTATTTGGGTTATGGGTTTTGGTGCACTGTTTATTTTTGTATATAGTCACTATTTTTGAACATCATTTATTTACTGTTTTTGTGTGTCTTTTGCGGTATTGAACTGTGTTTTAATATATAAATTCCGCAGGACATTATTTTTGTTAAGTGCACCTGTAAATAAAACTTCACTTTATTTTTAAAAACCCAACCCTTTTTGTGTCTGTGTCTCCCTGTCATCCATTATCATCCTGGTCACGCTCGGTCCCATTTACTAGACATCCAGAGTGTAGACTGGTGATTTGATTCCCACTACATGGGGTGTCACAACTTGGTTATGCTAATAGACCGCATCTCGAATATCTACGTGGCATTGCACATAATCTACAGCTTCAAGTGTAACTTGCTTTCACCTTTTTATACATTCAGTCATTGCCTTTATGTAATAAATTTTATGTAATAATTTTGTTGCGTTTGCCTTTATTCGCTGCGCCCAATTGACGTCACCCTTTTGAAGCACTCCTTTATTTGTGCGCGCATTTATTCGGCGCTCAATTGGAGGTCGTCCTTTTGAAGCACTCCTTTATTTGCGCGCGCATTTATTCGGCGCTCAATTGAGGTCGTCCTTTTGAAGCTCGCCTTTATTTACGCGCGCCTTTATTCGGCGCTCAATTGAGGTCGCCCTTTTGAAGATCGCTTTTATTTATGTGCGCTTTTATTCGCCGCGCCAAATTGAGGTCGCCCTTTTGAAGGTCGCCTTTATGTGCGCGCCCTTATTGACGGATACCGTCTTTTTGTAGTCTGAACTGATCCTTGCTTAGTAAGTGGGTCTCCTGTAAAAATACTATTTTAGCGTTTTAAGCCTGTTAGGTGAGAGCATACTTTCTTTCTCTTTAGTTCATGATTCAGGCCTTTAACATTCCAGCTCACAAAAGTTAACTGTCCCATCATGGAGACATTGGTTCTGAGTTTTTAATGTCATTTTATAGTTTAAATTGGTAATGAGGCAGTTTTAATCTTAGTTTCAAGATTCCCCATGAGTTATTGAATTTTAGCCTATTGTTGCATTGATATTTATAATTATAAGGATTACAAAAATAGATTAGATATAGCCTGCTCTCCTTCTCTCCCCCCTTTAGCCCTCGACCCCCCCATTTTGCCTCCCCACATGAGGCTTGATCCCACTTCGCGATGTCCCGGTCCTCTGAAATACGAAGAGACAGAGCATGTCCAAAACAAAACAAACCCCACCCCGCAGCGGCGTTAGAGAATTAAAACAGAGATATCTATTGCAGCTAAATTCTTAATACTATCTGCTGAAAATATAATCATTAACAGTCTTTAAGCTTAAAATAATCTTCAGCACTTTTAAGATATTAAGATAAAAAAAAATAAAATAAAATAAAAAATAAAAAAAGAATCAACCCTGGGAATGATTTTAAAGACTAGTCTAGGATAGACCTGGAAATTCCTACTGTAATAGTATAATAGTAATAGTATAAATAGTAGAAATAGCAATAAACCAAGGGTATTATGTTAAACAGTCTACTTTAAGGTAGTAAAAAAAAAAAAAAATCCTACTTTAATTACTTCCACACTTTCACACTCACGTCTATAACTCTAATTAAAACATAAACATATGATGTCCAGATAAAGAAAAGGATGTATAATTAAAATAACAGTCTCTTTAAATATGGATCCAGAGAGCAGATCATAGGTCCTTCCTGTGCCTTGATAGAATACGGCTCCTTATTAACTTTCAAAAGAGTGTCGGAAACAGCTTCTTTAATTCTTTTTCAGTTTCTTCTTTGCTTGAAAAAATATGATATTGATCTTGAACTTCCACTTTCAGTTTGGTGGGATACAAGAGACTGTATTTGATATCGGCTTTCTGTAGCAACTTTTTAATGTCAATGTAGGCTGCACGTTTTGCAGCTGTTGATGGTGAGAAGTCGGGGAAAATACGAATAAGATTATTTTCAAATATAATCTCTTGCTTGTGTCTGAGAAGTGCCATCACATCAAGCTTACATCGTAGTCGCTCGAAGCGGACAACAAAAGACCTAGGTTTAAAGATGCTAGGCCTGTTTGTGCGATAAGCCGCTGCTATTTCAATGTCGAGTCATCTCCAATTATTTTAAACAGTAATTCTACTGCAAATTTCAATGGGCTTGAGCTTTCTCGTTTCTCAGGTATACCCTCAATTCTTATATTGTTTCTTTTATACCCATCTTCCAGGGCCGCAAGTCTGTCTCCAAGTTTTTTGCATTCAGAATTCGCAGCTGTGGCGTTTTTCATCGGCATTAGATGCCAGTTGTTCCGCTGTTTCAACTCGAGCAGTGAGTGCCTGCTTAACGTCATCCAGCTGATCTGTAACGTCGTTAATCTGGTCGGCAAGCATTTTCAGTTTGGATCTAGTTTCTTCAATGTGTTCCTCTAATTTCTCCAACATGCCTTTAAAGTTCACGTCGAAACGTTTAAATAGATTCGTTTCCTTATCTTTGTTATCCTTCTTAAGCTCGTTCTTAAGCTCAATGTTCGCCTTCTTAAGCTCAATGTTCGCCTTCTTAAGATCATTCTTGTTATCTTTCTTAAGCTCATTTATGGCCGTAACCATGGCAGTGGCCAGTGTAGCAATCATCTCTTTCAGTTCAGACAGTTCGTTTCGGATTTCATGCTCCGCGAGTGGAAATGCAGCTCCTGTTACAGCAGGTGCTGTGGGCTCGCGATGAGTAGATGAGAGCACATCCTGCAGGGCATTTTCTAGTCTCGAATGATCCTCAGAAATCGGCGATCCATTGCGACCTGTATCACTTGCACTTGCACCTTCGCTCCCATTTTCACTCTCGACTGGAGACGATACAATGGAGCGGGGTCCCAGGAAATCTGCGCATTCGTCTGCCTGTTCCAGGTCAGTCTCCGAGAGGCCATACCTTGCACTCAGTCCAGACTTTGACGCAGCTTTAAGTTTCTTTTCCGGTTCTTTCAGACTTTTCTTCTTGTTACTCATGCTTGTATATTGTAGTGGACGTTCCTTGGTCGGGTTAAATACAGGATACCTCTAAATAATATGAAATACGTGGGAAAATAAAGCCGCTGCTAGCGGAGCTCTGCTTCAGACGTCCATCTCCTATAAACGGACAAGACCAAATCTCTAAAAAAAAAATCTGTTTAGCTTTTACATATTGTGAGTTGTTCTAGTTGTGAATGAATAGTCATGAACCCATTTTAAGACTTGGATCCAGGTTGGTGGAGAGACAAACTAAAGTGAATTGTGTCAGAAGAAGGACCATTACTGGAAGCAAGTTCAAGTTTGAAGAGTGCTGCAGCACATATTAATTATTAAAATTATCAAAAGAAATAAAACTCTGCAACGTAGTCTTTAAGTCTAGTTTACTGAAACGTTTTAATGGTGTACCTGACAATGTTAAAGATGCCCCTGATAAAGCAAGAAAGGCCCTTTCGATTTTGTTGAGATCAAAAGTTTTTGTTTTCTTTTCTTTTATTTGAATTAAATGGAATTGAATTAAATTCAATTAAAGGGAAGTCATATTGTTTGTAATGCCTTCCACAAAGGAAATAATGATTGAGAAGTGTGGATAACCAGGGGCCTCATGCATAACACTGTGTATAGAATTCACACTAAAACATGCTGTACGGACAAAAGTGGAAATGTGTTTACGCACAAAAAAATCCAGATGCATAAATCTGTGCGAACGGTAACTTCCACATTCTTCTGCTACATAAATCATGGTCAGCGTGAAAAGTAACGCACGCACCTGCTGCCATGCCCCAACTTCTCCCAGAATTACGCCTCTTTGAATATGCAAATCAATATTAATAGCCCTTAAGCTCAGCATTCTGTGAAAAGGCAATGGCAAAAGCACGGGGAAAATAGAAGAATTTCAGCGAATAACAAGTGGAGGCAAGGGAAAAAGTACTGTTTGTTGGTTTAAACAGTGGTATAAACAACAAAAGGAAGTTGATTGAGTGACATAGTGTTGGAGAAACTCGAAAGTCAAGTTCACAAAGTCACACAGTGACCGAAATAAAAAAGAAGTTGTCAGATATCAAAGTCGCCATGAAAAGGTGAGTCATAGCTCACCGTCTGAGTGTTATAGGAAAGCTTATTAGGGTACAGAGAAAAGAAAAAAGAAATAGGGACACAGTGGGAAAAAAGCTCAAAATTTTAACTTTAATCTTGAAATTTCCACTTTAATCACGTAGTTTATTTTGTCATTAAAGTAGAACATCATAAACATCTTAAAATCATTTAATTTACTAGTTTCTCAAATCCTATCGTAACTAAAGTAGCATGTTAAATGCTTTGTTTTGTATGTGTTCTTCTATGTGCTCTATGTGTGTGAATCACTACGTGCTTCTTAAACGGGCTTTATCTTCCTCCGACCAGACATAGAATCCATTACATTTGTGATATTACAGTTCTCTGAATAATTTAAATACTGAGATGCATACTTGATATCATTTCAGTATTCATATCATATCAATTAAAGCATATATGAAACATGGGAACACAGTGGCGCAGTGATAATGATGAACTGGTGCCCCATCCAGAGATTGTTCCTTCCTCACACAAAATGCTTTCTGTGCCATGCGCGACATTCAATGAAAATAATTTATTGCAGCAGTACTGTCTCTTTCAAACGTTCTAAACCCCAATTCCTGTCCTTCCTTTTCTTTCTCCAAATACCCAATCGCCACACAATCAGCTCAGTAATAGACGTTAAGCCATCTGAAAGCTTAGAACTTAGAATTCTTCAAAACTTTTAAGGAAAGTTGAAATATCTTCGTAGTACATATTTAATTATTCTATCCATCTATCCTTCCAGTGTCGCGCCAGCCCCAGCTAGCGCTGCGACACCATGTCCTCACATGTTTAATTATTAAAAATATAATTTAAATGATGTTAACATTTTATCTGTATAATGTAATGTAGATATTTTGCTCATTTCATCTTAAAAATGATATCGTCATCATATGTAAATATGCTCTTTATAAAGTGGTGCAGGTTGTGCAATATTATAACTGTTTACAGCGAGGTAATTGTACATATACGGTTCTACAAAGAGCACTTGATGGACTGATTGATTGCATTTATAGTACTTGGCATGAAACTGTTTTTGAACCGTGATGTCCCTACAGGAAAGGCTCTGAAGCGTTTGCCGTATGAGAGCAGTTCAAATAGGCAGCATGGCTGGGGCAGCGCATGCTTGATGCTGTATACCGATAATTCTCTTTCTGATCAGCTGCTGTAGAACTGTGATTCCACACTCCGATACAGTGATATAAATACTCAGAGTGGTGCAGTGAGAGTAATATGGAAAAAGATGATCCGCTGTGGCAACCCCTAACGGGAGCAGCTGAAAGAAGAAGAAGAAGGTGCAGTGAGAGTAACAACGCTAAAGCAGCTATGGTATTTGGAATAGTTTGGCCATTCCGTGGACCATTATATTGTTACAGGTTAATTACAATCAGATGTCTTAAACTAATAAACAATATGCGGTTAGTTTCAATGTATATGATAAAGCCGCGTCAGGGATGTGGATGTAAAAAAGAAAGGGAAACCACACTGGAACAAAAGCACTGCTTTGATGCTGGGTGCCGCCAGTTTGCAAAACTGAGCGGAAAATTGCGTACGCCAGGGTTTGAGCTAGCATGAAAATGTGCATGGATTTATTCCAAGTTTAGGTTTTATACATTGCGATTTGAGCGTGGAAATGGGAGTATGCAACATTTTTGTTCGTACACACACTTTATACATGAGGCTCCAGGAGTGGAAATGTCAACCAATGCTAAAGTTGAAACCAGAGATCTGTCCTATCAGAGACTTACCACTACCAATATGCTAATTAAAGAATCATATTTAAAAAAAAACGCAAGCAAAGAGACAGGAATCTAAAGTACAAGAACTAAGCACACACATGGAACAGATTGACTTTTGAGTGTATTTGCGAACACGAATAATGACAAGTCTGATGTGCTGCTTTTTATATTGTCAGTTGTGTTAATTATGGTATTTCTGCTGATGCGTAACCAACAAAATTTCAAAACAACACAACAAGGCCAACACAACATATTAACAACCATGAAAAAAAGGTGGACATAAACAACAGAATTATTTTATTAATAACAACAACAACATTTATTTATATAGCACATTTTCATACAAAAAGTAGCTCAAAGTGCTTTACATAATGAAGAGAAGAAAAATAAAAGACAAAATAAGAAATTAAAATAAGACAACATTAGTTAACATAGAAAGGAGTAAGGTCCGATGGCCAGGGTGGACAGAAAAAACAAAAAAAAACTCCAGAAGGCTGGAGAAAAAAATAAAATCTGTAGGGGTTCCAGGCCACGAGACCGCCCAGTCCCCTCTGGGCAAAATAACTGAAAATAACATTAACAATCCAAGACAAAATATGATGCAGCACTTTAGGAAACCTACAATGGGAACATCTATGAAGAACAAAAAAGTCAAATGGTTCGCGGCTAGGTTTTCATCACTTGCTGTGCATGGAATACATGGAATTCCGAGATTCTGATGTGCCACCTTGTATCCAAAAACAGTGCGGCAAAACTAATATCAGAAACAGAGAAACTCCCCTGCCACTTAATATTCATCAACATGCTTAATGACAAATCAACTAAAAATGCACTTGTCTGAACCACTGCCATCATTAAGTGAGACACTGTTGTACTATAGAATGTTTTTTTTTATTATTTAGAATTAAGTGTGTCAAGAAAAGCTACTGGGGCTCCTTTTTACCAACAAAAATACAATTGCATAATGCATAATAACTGTAACTGTCAAGTCATAGGTTTCCTTTCTTTCTTTAGTAATGTTTTGTGTGTTTAGACCATATTGTGTATATATATAGTGAAAGAACCAGCCTCGATATACACAAAAAGGTTTGGGGCAGCCACCCATATATTATCCCAGGCTGCAGTAGGGTATTGAAAATCACACTGATGTGCATATATTGGAGTCCAAGAGTGAGCTGAGGATGATGGAAGTTGACTGGTCTTTTAAGGCAGGGAACTGGAAGTGATGTCATTGAGGTTCATAACCGGAAGTGACATCATCCTTGGAGTCAGGACCACAAGTGCTGTTCTTAGGGTCGGAGCCCTAAGTGGTGTTATTAGGGATGAATCAGGCAGAATTTCCCATATTTGGGCTGCAGATGTAACTGAGGAAGGTTTAGTTCACCCCCTGGCCTGGTGTTGAATTACCTTCATTTGGTCCATTCAGCTTCCTCCCATGAGCATGTGTGTGACAATATATATAGTTATATATATTGTGGCGGACCACCATGGCCTTTACCCGGCCAGGATGCCATCAGGATGGAAGGACTGGGGAAGAGGGCATCTGCAATGCACTACCTCCCCTGGGACGTTAGAGGGCAGCCCTCCTGGGCAGCTGTGGCACAATGGATTCCCGCAGGGCACTCTGGGAGTTGGAGTTTGGTGCAGTCCTGTTGTGTTTTTGTGGGGGCCACCAGGGGGAGCTGCAGAGCCCTACGTTTGGCTTTCACCACACCTGGGAGTGATTCCAAGTCTGATTAATGAGCCACTTGGAACACTCCCAGGACCAGCTGAAAAGGACCTGCCTCACTCCATTCAGGAGCCAGAGTCGGATGGAAGAGGACAAAGCTTGCTGGAGGAGGAGTGGAGGTGAGAGAAAGGAAACGAAAGAAAGAAGAGAGTGTTTTGTGCTTGTTGCTTTAATCTGTTGCTGTGAGGAGCAACAGAAAAGTGCTTCTGCACTGAAATAAAAACGTGTCTCTGCTTGTGTGTGTCGTGTTAGGGCAGCTGTACGCACCCCGGTGGTCCACAATATTATATATATACTAGCAAAATACCCGCGCTTCGCAGCGGAGAAGTAGTATGTTAAAGAGGTTATGTAAACATATATATACATATACATATATACATATATATACATATCTACATATACACATATCTTTGGTTTCCTCCCACAGTCCAAAGACAAGCAGGTTAGGTGCATTGGCGATTCTAAATTGTCTCTGGTGTGTGGGTGTGTGTGGGTGTGTGCACCCTGCGGTGGGCTGGCACCTTGCCCGGGGTTTGTTTCCTGCCTTGTGCCCTGTGTTGGCAGGGATTGGCTCATGTATTTAGGATATAGCGGGTTGGATAATGGATGGACGGACATTTGTATGCATAGCCCCATTTGCCCGTTTTCGTATTTTTTCATTCTTCAGTAATATTTAAGCAAACCCGGAGCTTGTCAGTTCAAATCGTGGTACTGACACCACTGTGTGACCCTGAGGAAGTCACTTCACCTGCCTGTGCTGCAAAAAACCAAAGTAATGTAACAAATTGTACCTCAGATGTTGCAAGTTGCTGGAATAAAGGCATAAGTCAAATAGATAAATATGTATTATACACATAGGAACTATTCATTTATTTTCAGTTAAGTCATCTGCAGCAAACCTTTATAAATGAGGGTTTCTCCTTTTTAGATAGTGCAAACTGAGGTTTTCTCTTGGAGAGCTTTTTTCATTTCATTGAAAATTAAAGCAGCAGCTGCCAAAATATGTAGCTTTCTAATTAATTTTTCAACATTGTGTAAAATAACTTTATAAAGTAACATAAAAGGTTTAAATACTCGTTATCCTTTTACACTAAAATATTACTAAAGAGATACAAAAAAAGTAAAATGCATATGTTGTTTTTCTTTAAGGAGATTAAATATTACTGAAGAAAAAAAAAACTTAAACAACCAAATGGGGCTATGCATACGAACTTAAAAGGTTTAAATAAAACAGAAATATATACCTTTTATTTTTACTTCCTTAACTTGTGGAGGGTGTATCTTGTAGCAAAGCCCTAAGTTTTTTCATGAAAGCCCGTTTCAGTCAGTAAGTCTTAAAAAGAGGTGTAAAGATATTGACAATAAGCTATGCAAACCCACCAAGACATGCAATCGTTTAAATCAAGGTGCGAGTCGAAAAAAAACATCCGATACTATTAGTTAACGATTAACACATTTCTATATGTATTGTAAGCATACAATACAACTGATAATATGTTGCGCTTATTTATCTGGTGTACCGACATTTTTGCGCGTTTAACGGCTGAAATCTAACGTGGTTTGTGCCCTTCAGAATGAAAACAGTTAGCATTTACCTTTTTAATAAAAAGCGAACTTTTAAGCCTGAGAAATCACTCCGTAAATGCACACGTTTAATTCTTGATCACTTCAAACAACTGAACTATCCAGAACATTTCAGGCATACATCCAGCATTCAAACTATGTATAAAAAGCACAACTGTTAAAGGAATTCAGCATTTCTTAATTGAAAATGTTCCTTTAATCCTCAACATGTCTCAATGAGTCGTTCTGGTGGTTTTACTTGACATTTTGATATTCTGGTTAATTGTGTTTGCAGTTGAGATGTTCTTTCCTGATTTATACTTGATTTCTCGTTAATATTTGTTTCGCTGGTGTTAGTGTTCTGATTAGAGGTTATTGGTCCTTTGATGTCTTGACGGTTTCTTCTTAGAACAGCTCCTATTACGCAATTCCGTCACATACTGCTCTATTGTTTCTCCGCTTTTCTGGAAACATGTAAAAAAAGTTGTGCCGCTCAAACGTCACATTGCGCTTTGGGTTGCAATACGTTTCGAATTTTTCAACTATTTTGTTCAATTTCATATTGTCTCCATCTTCTTCAAACTGAAAATTGTTATACACCTCTAGCGAATCTTCGCCAATTACATGTAGAAACATAGACGCTTTCATTTTTTCACTTTTCCTATCTGCTTCAATCGCAGCAAGATACAACTCGAATCTCTGTTTAAATCTTTTCCAATTTTCAGCTACATTTCCCTTTAACTGGAGATTTGGTGGGGGCTGTAATCCTAACATATTTTTTTTTCTCTTTTGCTAGAACGTCTTAGCGCTTTCTGATCACGTTTTTGGGTTACTCACAGACACGCGACTCGTTCAAAAGCTGAACCTCTTCTTCACATTCCTCTTCCAATCTGCCACTTCTGACACCATGTAGTGATCTTGTTAGGTTCGTAGTTTAATCAATACACAGGATTGAAAGATATAATAACTTTTTAATAGACAGACTTTAGAGACATTTACTGTACAAGTTACTAATCGTTCTTTAGTTCACGCCCATTCTCCTACTTGCATCGGCATTCACACGCATTACTAATCATTCTGTAAGTATCCCTTAATAGACCTTACTAATCAACTATCATTACAAAATCCAATGTGGTTTGTGCCCTTCAGAATGAAAACAGTTAGCATTTACCTTTTTAATAAAAGGCGAGCTTTTAAGCCTGAGAAATCACCCCGTAAATGCACACGTTTAATTGCACATGTGTTAATATGCATGCTTACACAGTATTAAAAGACACTCAAAAATTAACGTCATTTAACTTTGTTCTCGCGTTTGATAAAAGGCGAGCTTTTATGCCTGAGAAATCACCCCATAAATGCACACGTTTAATTGCACATGTTTTAATATGTATGCTTACACAGTATTAAAAGACACTCAAAAATTAACGTCATTTACCTTCGTTCCTGCGTTTGACTCGTGCTGTAAATCTCTTCCTTGTTTTTAGTTCAAGTGATTACGTAGGAGGTGTGATGATGCGATACGTGACTCCGCCTCCTCCATTAGAGTATATGGACAAAAAACAGGTTCCAGTTATGACCATTACACGTAGAATTTTGAAATGAAACCTGCTTAACTTTTGTTAGTAAGCTGTAAGGAATGAGCCTGCCAAATTTCAGCCTTCCACCTACACGGGAAGTTGGAGAATTAGTGATGAGTCAGTCAGTCAGTGAGTCAGTCAGTGAGGGCTTTGCCTTTTATTAACTCTTTTAGGGCGGATGTCGACTTTTGTCGACAGGAGGGGTTGAAGGCGAATGTCGACAAAAGTCAACATCCAGGGATAGGGGGTGACAATCAGCTGTTAATGGCGACAAATCTCACTGTCACGTCACAGGCATTCCCTCTGTGCTTGGAGGAATGCTAGACTCGTTGCCTCGGCAAATAAACATTGCGTGTGCGTGAGTTGCGAAATGTTAACAAAGGCAAGATGGCACCGACATGTGAAAAGGCAGCGAAGCAAGTGCAGAAAAGAAAACACTCAGCAGGCGATGTTTTGCGCATTATCGCGGAGTCGGACTCTTGATTTTTCAGAATCGGACTTAATTGGCAGTGATCAGGAGATCGAGCAAGAGAGTTAGAAGCAGGCATCAGCTGATCAGACACCAGCCGATGCCGCGCCAGCGGATCTGCTGCCAGTTGAGTGCCTTTGCGCAGCCGATGCATCTATGGCAAAGTTCGCATGGGATAAATACACAGACATTGATCCGTTGAGAGCCGATCTGGCTACCGGAGTTTACAAGACGGCATGGCTTGCTGTTGGACACGACAGATCACCAGCTGCTGTACTTCAGGCTGCTCTCTCCTGATGCTGCTTTTCAGCTACTGTCAGACGAGACAAACAGGTAGGCAGAGATTTTTTTTGAATCGCGGGCTGCGTTTGCATCGCATTCTCGTTTTTCAAAGTGGAAACCCACAACAAAAGACGAGATGAAGCGCGCTGTGGCATTACAAATAGAGATGGGACAGAACTGGTGATATAACTTCAGGGAGCATTGGTCCAAACGTGTTTTGTCCCCTGGTGGCTTAGGTACGTGCTGCTGCAAAGTTTTATTCACTTCTGTAATAAACAGAAGCAAATCCCATGGGGTGAGCCAGGCTATAATGCCATACATAAAGTTCATAAAGTTTCAGAAGATGAAAAGAGGTGACAATACGGTTTTCATGCAGGCAGAAAATTTGGTGGCAGTGGCATGGCACGATGGCAAATGGGTGACTTGTCTCTCTACAGTACACACTAACAATATATGTGAGAAAGTGCAGCAACAGACAATTGAAAAATAGGCATCAAAGCAACACATATTGTAAGGAGTGCAATGTGGCAATGACTGAAATTGGCTGCTTTGAGCGAGATCAGACTTTGCTGTGTAAAATGTATGTGATATGTATGTGAAATCATAGAGTATGCAGGCTCATATAACATGCAAGACAGTAACATTTGTCAAAAGTAAATTTTTTTGTTGATTTGATGTGTTAAACAATTGCTTTGTGTTCTTTTTTAAAAATGTTAGTTTTTGGAAAAATATTCCGCCCTGGGAGAAAAGAAACAAAAAAAAAATTAGCCCTAAAAGAGTTAATTAGTATATATATATATATATATATATATATATATATATAGAATGGTTGAAAATAGTTTTACTGTCAAATAATGCAAAGAATACGCGACACGTGTTTCGCCCTAATTCTGGGCTCATCAGGCGTACACACTCACTGCACCCCCCTCTCGTGGAACCGAACCTCTGACGTCAGTGCCAGAGGCAAAGCCTCTAACATTGCGCCATGGTGTGTGGTTCGTTCATTAATTACCCCGATCTACATGCTGTCAAATGAACGAACCACACGCCATGACGCAACATTAGAGGCTTCGCCTTCGGCTTACATTATTTGCATTATTATACTTATAGTCAGGATTGATTCCAATATAGTTGTGTAGTTTTGATTTGTTTTTCACTATAACTCAATCCTGCTCTGTGCCTCCTGTACATGAGTTGTGTGGGAAGGTGAAGGGTTAGCTCCATGTAGGTAGCAAGCCTTTATTCATGTATATTTGTTGGGTGTACTTCAGGTTATCCTGACATGTGGCTGTTGATGTTTGAATTTCCCAGTTCTGACCATAACACATATTTTTGATTGCTTACAGCTTACAGAGGCAGATACATGTGCAATGCAGCGCCTTGGCACC